>NW_020939865.1:0-15062 GCF_900497805.2 Vombatus ursinus | reverse complement strand
GACTTGGCATGTAATAAGTGCTTCATCAATACCTTTGGACTGATAGGTTGATTGGAAGAAAGGGCACCAGGCTGGGTGCAGGGGTGCAGAACTGGAAGTGGACAGGGAAGCAGAGTGAATTCTCAGCATGGGGGCAGGGATTTTGGCAGGGTCACCGAGGGTGGAGGGAGGACTGAGGCCCATTGAGGCTAAGGAAAGAAAGACGGTGGGGCGATTTTCCCCTGGAGGCAGGGAGGCCACTAAGGAGTCTGCTGCAGTGACCCAGGAGAGAGTGATGAGGGCCTGACCTGGGGTGGCCAGGGTTGTGAAGGTCGCAATGTCAAAGAAGCCAAGAGAGCTCAGGGCAAAAGGCTGGGTCAGCCACCTCCCCAAGAGGTACAAAGAGGCCCAGCATGCAGAAGGTCCCCCTCCTCACACCTTAGTATTCAGCACAGGGGCAGAGCCAAGATAGCAGAGGAAGGGTCAGCGTTTTTGCTGAGCCCAGCCCATCTCCTCTCTAACCATCTAGAAAGCATGCCAGACCAATTCTGATCGGGAAAGCCAAGAAAATGTCCCCATGAGTCATTTTTCCAGCCCAGGGAAGCTTAAGAAGTCAGAGGGCTATGGACAGTGGGGTGAGGGCTGGCCAGGAGCCCAGCATAATGGCAGCCAGGACAGTGGGAAGCCTTTCAGTGCCCAAGGATGGTAAAAGGCCTGGGACTGAACCCCTGGGCAGGAGCAGGTCCCAGGGGACCCTATGCTAGTGCTGGGAGCAGGAACGGGGCCAGCTGGCACCTCTGAGCCACAGACGTAGGGCAGAGAGGAGCGGTCATGAGTGAGCCAGTGAGCGAGGCCCTAGCTGAGCACTGACCAAGGAAGATGTTTTGTAAACAGAGCTGTGGGGCCTAACGCCAGAACATAGCAGAGCGCTCAGTGCTAACATTTAGTCCTACATGTGAGCCTACAATGGAATACTTGGGGCAGCAGAGCCAGACACAAGGGGAGTCAATAAGCTCGATCCCTCTGAACCTGCAGAACCTCAAAGTGGCCTAACAGTGACTGTGTCCAATAACATCCTACAGAAAACCAACCACCTATAAGTCTATAGACTCAAACCTGGGTCAAGAACTTGCACAGTTCAGACAAGGAGAGCAGTGAACAGATCACGCTACTTTGGAAGCACTGAAAACTTGCAGACTGAACTGAGAATGCCTGGAAGTGAGCAGAGCCCAACACCAACATAGATTTCATAGCGAAGAAATAGGCTGGAAGAATGAGTAAACAAAAACATCAGCCTGACTATAAAGAGGTACTATGCTAACAGGAAAGCTCGAGACAAAAGACAGAAGACCACAATGACTTGAAAATATCTTTAAGCAAAGCCTGAAAGAAAAAGTGCAGATTGGACACCTGTAAAAGTCCCAGCAGAGGGATTCAAAGGCTTCACCCCGTAAGCCCATCACGTCCCAGAGCTAGCCCCTTCCCAGCCTGCCAGCTCTGCAGCGGCTTCTTGCTATTCTGGTCTCACATCCTCCCGAGGCTATCCAGCTGTGCTTGGGGATCTTTATTAAGCCCATCTCCACAAACTGACCTAGAGTTACTCTACCCAGGCTCAGCATGTCCCTGCATAGGAATGACAAAGCTCTTATAGATGCACTGCAGGGACTGCCCTGGACACTGTGCCCACCCACTGGCAGAACCCACCTGAGAAGTGGATGGCTATCCACAAGGAGTGGCCAACTTGGGAGGCACCATTCTTTAGGGTGGATGCAGAGTCAGGCTGGTCCAAAAACAAGTGCCCTGCAGGGAAGGGAAGAAATGAGGATCCACCCAGAAGGAGAGACAAGTGGACCTGGAGCATCCCCCATTACCAGGCTTGAGGACTTGAGCACTCCCACACTCCCACACTCCAAACCCCCATCTAGAGTCAGACTTCAGAGTTCTCTCTTCTTCTTATCTGAGAGATAAAGCCCCACTCAGCTATGAGGAGCCCTTTGAAATGAGGTGGGCAGTGCCCAGGGGATGACGCTCCAGGGTGGAGGAAATGATGCCTACCTTCTCAGTCATCCTCAGAGAAATATCCTGAGGAGGATCTAGGGGTGTTATAGATGACTTTGGCCAAGTGAGGGGCTGGTGAGAAGCCTTTGAACCTACTGGACTTCCTCCTCAGAGTCCTGGAGGACACCAAGCATGAAGAGCAAAGATAAGAGGGTGGAAAAGATGAAGGGTCAGAAAGAAAGGTAGGGGGAAAGGCCAGGAGGGGAATGAGACTTTCCTAGAGACTTTCAGAATGAAAAGAAATGATCCCCAAAGCCCCCTGTTCCTGTTCTTATTCCTTAAACAGATGAATAATTTTTCCCCTGGGGAGGCAGGATTGAACCAAGCCACAGCTCCCATGGGCCAGGGAGGGTCTCTTTCCAAATTAAACCACCATGATGAGGTATGAGAGGAGTTAAGAGCCACCTGAACCTGTCTCTTCACCTTCAGACCCTTCACTCACGTGGTTTCCTGTGCTTTTGCTGGGCCCTGCAGCTCACCCTAAGAACCATGTGCATTGGGGCTAGGAAAAAGAGGTCCATGGTTGAGAGGGGTTGTTCCCTGCCCAGCTTCAGGCCTCAGGTTTCCTGGCCTTCTCCGTGCTCAAAGTTGCCCTTCTCTAGTTCCAGTTCTCAGAGAGTGAAGGCAGCGGTAGGCCGGGTTGGGGTAGAAAGGGGAGAGATGGTGCTGGGGACAGAAAATTCTCACCTTTGTGAGGAAAGAAAGCAATAGAGTGATGTCTCCACCAAAAAAGGCTGGAAAGAAATGTGCACATGGCAGCAGCCGAGACCCTTGGCTGCCCTGGGCAGTTGTGATGGAGAAGCCGGTTTAGGCTCGCTCTGGCTCCTCTTACCTGAGGGAACTCTCCTTGAAGTTGGTGTGCTTGCCAGCCACAAGGGAACTCCCTCCACTCCACCACTCGCTCACCACTCCATCCTGCTCCTCCAACTCTGTGCAAATGAGAGTTGACTTTGCCCACAATCTCCTGTACCCCACAGCTCCCTGGGGAGCATGCAGCCAAGATGGCACCATCCCCCTCCCTCCTTCTCCCTATAAATTTCACATGCCGACCCTGCCAAGTGATTTTTATCTAAAAGCCACGTACTGCCCTGCTTTGGCAGTCACTAACCCACAGGGATGGATTCCTGTTGGGGTCAGGCTGGTGAGCACACAAGACCTGCCCCCAGCTTTCCACAGAGTTCAGAGGGGAAGAGATGGACAGAATCCTCCAGTCTGCCCAGAGGTCTGATTCCAACCACAAACACTGACCCTTTTCAAGAGGTCCAACCTGAAGCAGCCTGGCTTTCCCTCATCGGCTCAGGGATCACACACACACACACACACACACACACACACACACACACACACACACACACCCCATTAGTAAAATCAACCTCACTTTGTCCCAGACAGAGGTGGAAAGGCATGCCAGGTCTTGGTTTTCGGGAGTGGCCTGGCCTGGGCAACTCCATTTTAAGGTTGTGGGAGAGGTAGATGAAGCAGGGGGGCAACCAGGACTGGCATTGAGGAACTCAACTCAGTCATGGACACTTCTGTATGCTGGGAACTTTGTGGGGAGAGGTTAGGGGATGGAGCAGAGGCAGCTGTGCTCGGGGGCAGCTCTTGGGCATGAGCAGCTCTGCATTGGCACACAGTAGGGGGGAGATAAGAGAAGGGGCAGCCACTGTGCCCTGGCACAGAGGAATGCACTGTGCCCTCTCCCAGTGCTCCAGACCTTCCACCTCCCCTACCCTCCTCTCCCTGACCAGCCCTGGCCTGGCAGGGGCCCACCTTGGTACCTATGGAGACGACTCAGTCTCTCCCCTGACTGCCTTGTCCTCGTCCGTGTCCCCGCCCTTTGGCAGCTACTTGGGTAATTTTGGCTAAAAGTGGCATTGGGGCCGAGAGTAGCTGGGCCTTCATCCTGAAAGGATCATCCTTGGGCTGGGGCTGCCCCGCTTTAGAGGGTGAGCTAGAGGACAGCTGGGCTCTGGCACTAGGAGGATGACCCTGGCCAAGACTGGGCATAGAGTGGGTGATGAATCCCAGTATGGCCAGCCAAGAGAGGCGTCTGAGTCAGGGGACTAGGTGGGTCAACTCTTTGTACGGGACTGTTGCCAGCCCTCCCTCCAAACACACACAGATCACACACACATACACACACACACACACACACACACACACACACACACACACACACACACCCCACTAGGAAAATCAACAGGGCTTTGTCCTAAAGGGAGGCGGAAAGACATGCCTTCTCTTCAGAATGTGGCAAGAAGAATGGCCCCTGGGCTGGGGTAGACCGTTCCAGGTAGCCACCAAAGTAGGGCCCTCCAGTCCTTCACTTCTGCTGTTTTAAATACAGACAAGAATGGAAGGGGCATCCTCTTCTCCTTCACTCCTTTCTTTCTAGTCTCCCCCTTCCCCTGAAAAAGGAAGGTCCAAAGCACTTAATTTTTAAGTAGTAGATTGGAGGGTTTCAGATTGGCCGTATGCCCACCCCTCAACACGCCTCCATGGTTGCCAGTTTTTCCCTTTGGAAACAACTCTCCCTTCTTCCTTCTTCCTCGCCCTGGCTTGGCAGTCCCAGAGGGAGCCCATCCTCCAGTCCTGAGGGGTAGCTCCTCACTTGGAGTTGGCTTTGGCTTCAGAGATTCTAGAGAATTCCCTTCTTCCCCCTTTCCCTCTGGCCTAGAGGTGAGGCCTTCAGCTTGCTCAGGATCATTTTTATAAAGTCCCCTGTGAGACTGTCTTGTCCCATCAACAAAGCTACCTCTGCTGACTCCCTGAATTTTCCCATACATTCCTTTCCTTCTCCCTTTTCCATAGAAGCTTTGGCATCATTCCTGTCAGGTTGCAAGTTCCATTAGGAATTTTGCTCACCTTATTGGCCTAACAATAAACTTTACCACTTGAATGGAAAATTGTTTGAGTGTGTGAATTCATTCCAAGTGACACTTCCCTGTTCCCCACATTTTGGGGGTCTCAACAGCCCTAAATTGCATCAGTATCGGTTTGTGTAAAGATGTAAAGTTGGAAGATGGAATGTCATGCATAGAATACAAAAAGCAGGTCAGCTTGGCTGTGAGACAGAGTAAATGCATACAAATAATGTATACTCATGCTAGATTGTTGGAGCTGGATTATAAAAGATTTCAGATGCCAACAAGAGAAGTTTTTTGTTTTTGTTTTTGTTTTTCATCTTGGCAGTAGTAGGGAGACAGTGAATTTTCTGCATCAAAGAAATGAGATGGTCAGATGTGTGGAATGTCAATTTGGCAGCTATGTATATAATGGATTGGAGAGTAAGGACACAGCATATAAGGACACCAGTTAGGTGACTATTGAAGTAGATCAGATGAGAGGTAATGAGGACCTGCCAAGTTCGTAACTGTGATGTAAATTTACAGAAAAAGAGGGAGGGAAAATATATTATCACGGTAAAAACTGACAAGAATTTGCACTGAGTCAATATAAGGAATGAATAAAAGTGAAGAGTTGAGGATGCCTCAGATTATAAAGCTGGGTGAGTAGAAGAAAGGTGGTGGCTTTTGACAAAAGCAGAGAGGTTGGGAGGAGGTGGCTTTGTAATGAAAATTAATAAAGTCTCTTTTGGAGTCTGTGGTGTCCATGGGACATCCAATTGGAGATGTGCCACATGCAGTTGGAGATGTGGGATTCAAGGACAAGTGAAACAATGGCTGGGTGTATTGGGTGGGGTGAGAATTTGGAAATCAGTTGCATATAGATTAATACTTGAACACATTCTAGCTGATGAGATCATTAGAAGACATAGTGTAGTAGTAAAAAAAAAAGAAACTCTAGGAAAAAGCTATGGGATGCAACTAGGCTTCAAGGACAAGATTTGGGTGATAATCTTCAAAAAGGAAACTGAAAACTAGACATAAATTCAATGATCATCTCTCTGCAACTGATTTATTCAGTCCTAACCTCTCTCCTGACCTCCATTCTCATATGACTAGATGTCTCACAGATATCTTAAACTCAGTATTTCCAAAATTGAATTTATCACTGTTCCCAACAAACCTTTCCCTCTTCCTAACCTCCCTATTACTGCTAAAGGCACTGTCATCCAATTACTCAGGCTAACAACCCAGATTTCATCCTCACAGCCTCTCTCTCTCTCTCTCTCTCTCTCTCTCTCTCTCTCTCACCCATCTAACTTGTTGCTAAATCCTGTCCTATCTACCTTCACAACATTTCTCTTACACATTCCTTTTCTCCACTACCACCACTCAAATGCAGGTGCTGGGGTATACTGCGTGTCTAGGAAACACTAGTACCTTTGGTGTGAGGGCTACTTAGCCCTTTTTAGGGCTGTTATACACACTTGGTGTCTGCCTGAGTCACCCAACTTTCACCTGTGGCTCCAAGAAGCTGTAGCATGTGCACTGGCCATACCACAGCAAACCATCTCAGCAGATGGGCTAAACTGGGCTAACGGTAACTGAAGAATCTCAAACCCTTCAATGAGTTAGAAGGGTATCTACCCCAAGCATGTGAAGACTTCCCCTGGTGATGAGAACAATTTGTTCCAATGGCCATGAAGGCAGCAGAAGCAGGCACTGTGGAGTGATGAGAGCTTGGTTAGACAACAAATACACCAAGTGGTATGAGGAAGGGGCTAGAAAAGTTGCCCTAAAATTTTCTGCTTCAGCCAACCTTGGCTTGCTTACAGTGGCAAGTGGGGATAACAACCTCTGGTCAAAATACACAAAAATTGTACAAGAACTTCTGCAAAGATGGTGCATGTTTATGCACAACATGAATTCCAGCAGACTTGAGGAATGAACAGCTCTTGTGAGAGAACTCAGCAGGTATCACATCTAAATAGCAGCCTTGAGTGTAACAAGCCTGCAAATTAAGGCCAGCTTATGAAAGGCAAACCTGGATACACATTTTTCTGGAGTAGTGGCCATGATGAGGAGCCCCATGAAGCTGGCATAGGTTTTGCAATAAAAACTAATTTAGTCAAGAAGCTTGAATGCCTAACAAAGAGAGTCAACAATAGACTCGTGAAAATTTGATTCCCACTAGCAAGAAAGTACTATGCCACCATCATCAGTGCAAATACTTCCACCATAATGAACCCTGATGAGGTCAAAGAAAAATTTGATGAAAACCTTGAGAGCCTCATCATTAATGTCACAAAAGAGGACTAGCTTGTAATTCTGGGTGATTTTAATGCCAGAATAGGCACAGACTATCAGACAAAGCAGGGAGTCCTTGGGAGGAATGGAGTAGGAAACAGCAACAATGGTCACTTACTACTGAAGACTTGTACATCTCATGACCTCATCATCAACATTGTCTTTGATTTACCTAAATACAATAAAACTTCATGCATGCACCCAAATGGCAAACATTGGCATTTAATAGACTTTGTCATTGTAAGCAAAAGAGATATTCAGAATATAAGAGTGACAAAGGTGATGTGTGGCACAGAGTGCTGGACTGACAATAGGTTTTTCTTCTCCAAGGTAAATATTTGCATTCCACAAAAGTGGCAGCCCCAAGGCAAGACAACTACCAGAAGACTGAATGTCAGCAGATTAGGGTACTAGTCCATGAGTGAACAGTTTCTTGCTAACTCAGAGGAAAAACTGAGCCAATACACAGCTGGCAGCAATGGAGCAAAATGGAATGGGTAGCTTTCAGAGATTGGGTGTACAGCACTGCATTTACTCATTTGCCCCAGAACATTGACAAACATCATGATTGCTTTGATGAAAAATTACGTGGAAATTCATAAGCTTCTAAACAAAAAATGAGAACTCCACAGGTTTTACCAGCAAAATAGTTCATCCATCTCTAAGAAGGCAATGTTTAACTCCATCAAAAGTAAAGGGCAAATAAAGCTTAGAAAGATGCAGAATTCTTGGCTCAGCAAGCAGGCAGATGAAATTCAGTTTTATACTGATATAGTAACAATCCAAAGCATTTTTTTTTTAGGCAATTGGGGTTAAGTGACTTGCCCAGGGTCATACAGCTAGTAAGTGTCAAGTGTTTGGTCTGAGGCCAGATTTGAAATCAGGTCCTCCTGACTTCAGGGCCGGTGCTCCATCTACTGCGCCACCTAACTGCCCCCTAATCCAAAGCATTTTTATGATGCCCTGAAGGCTATTTATGATGCGTCTCAACTCTATCAGTGCTGATAGAGCCACACTGATTCTTGATAAAGACATGATCCTGAAGAGATGGGAGGAACATTTTCATAGTGTTCTCAATAGACTATCATCAATCAATGCTGAAGCCATTGACCTCAGATTGAAGTCAATGCCATTAGGCTCTTCTCATGTGGCAAAGAATCTGTTGCTAATTCTATTCCAGCTGAAGTATATACAAAGCAGGGGTCCACTGTTCATGCAAAAGGTAACTGAAATTTTCTGGGTTAAATAGGAAGAGGAGGTTATCCCCCAAAAGTTCAAGGATGCCTCCATTGTCCATCTCTATAAAGGTAAAGGAAATATATTGTCCCATAACAATCACAGTGGAGTGTCTCTCTTAGTCATTGCTGGCAAGATTCTTGCCAAAGTCCACCTTAATAGGCTGATCTTTCACCTGAAGCTGATCATCTTCCAGGGTGGCTTCAGAAAGGGCCAAGGAACAGTTGATGTGCTGTTTGCTGCCCAACAACTCCAGGAGAAATGAAAGGAGCAGAGCAGAGGTCTGTATACAACATTCATTAATCTAATGAAAGCCTTTGATACTGTCAGTCATGAGGGCTTATGGAAAATTATATCAAAATTTGTTTGCCCAGCAAAGTTCCTCAGTATTGTACCTGATGGCATGTTTCCCCAAGTCCTGGATAATGAACAATGCTTTTATGCTTTCTCAGTCACCAGTGGAGTGAAGCAAGGCTGTCTGCTTGCTCCCATGCTTTTTAGCATGTTGTTTTCAGCATTGTGATCAGACACCTTTAACAAGGTGAAACATGATGAAAACAGCATCAAGGCCAGCTGCTGTATTGATGGTAAATTATTTAACTCGAAAAGGGTACATGCCAAGATTAAAGGGACAAAGAATTGGTGCATTATTTTTTGTCCACAGATGACTGCACTCAATGCAGTCTTTGAAACTGAGATGCAAGAAAGTATGGATCTATTCTCTGCTGCTTTTGATAATTTTGACTTAACAATTAACACCAAGAAAACACAGGATATTTACCAGCCAGCACTATATCGCCCATAGGTGGTACCATTGGTTACTGAAAGTGGAGAAATTTTGAATATCATTGATAAGTTCACTTACTTTGACAGTATACTTTCCAGGGATGTCCACATAGGTATTGAGGTTGACAAACACACACATTGCCAGAGCTAGCTCAGTGCTTGGGAGTCTGCAATGGAAAGTGTGGGAGAGAACTGACTACCAAAATGAAGGTCTACAGAGCCATTTTGCTGACCTCATTGTTGTATGCCTATAAAACTTGGACAGTATACCAGAGTCATACCAGAAAATGTAATTGTTTCCATTTGAATTTTCTTAGGAAGATTCTGAAGATCACCCAGCAAGATAAGATACTGGACACTGAGGTCCTCTCTCCAGCTAAAATGCCAAGCATTCAAACTCTACTGCAGAGAGTGCAATTCTGATGGGCTGACTGTGTTGTTTGTATGCTAAATGTTCCTTTGCCTAGAAGACTATTTTATGGAGAACGTATGCAAGGCAGGAACTCACAGGATTGTCACAAGAAGTGATACAAGGACACTTTCAAGGTTTCCTGAAGAACTTTGGAATCAATTGCATGACATGGGAGACATTGGCAAAAGACCACCCAGCATGGCATACCTGCATCAAAGAAGGTACTGTGCTTTATGAGAGAAGCAGAATTGCAGAAGTTCAAAAGAAATGCAAGATGAGCCAATTCAGAGACATATTTACTCCAAATGTTCATAGGGACTATTTGTGTCCAACTTGTGGTAGAGCCTTCTGAGCTCATACTGGTCTGATCAGCCAGTCACACACATACCTTGACCCCAACATAGTAATGTCACTTTGGTCCTCTTTGAGAATGAAGGACAGGAACCAACCAACTATTGCTATACCCTTGTGGTTGTGCTCCCTACTCCAAGACTCTGCCCACTCTCATTCATCTACCACATAGCTTTCAAATTGAGTTTCCCAAAGCCCAAGTGTGACCAATCACCTTCTTCCATTCTTTCAATTTCAATGGCTCACTCTTACCCCTGCATCAAATATAAATCCTCAATTTGGTTTCTAAAGCTCTTCATAAGCTGGACCATTCTAACTTTCTACTCCTTTTAGAGCATACTCCCTTCCACTGACTCTGAGATCAAGTGACCCTGACTTCCCTACTGTTTCTCCCAAAAAATACTTCATCTAACAACTTCATTTTCACCAACTCTCCACCATGCCTAGAACACTCTTCCCTCCTCACACCCACCTCTTAACATTCTTCACATTTCATCTTCCTTTTGCAAGAATCTTTTCCCAGTTCCCTTTAATGTTAGTAGCATCCCTCTAAGGCTATCTCCACTTTATCCTGGATATATCTTGTTTATACAGAATTGTTTGCATGTAATCTCTTCCATTAGACTCTGAGCTCCTTGACAGCAGATACTGTTTTTGTCTTTCTTTTTAACTCCAGCACTTACTACAGAGCCTGGCACATAGTAAGTGCTTAATAACTACATGTTCAATTGGATAGAATGGGTCAGGCAAGTAGGAGATTGGAAAAGAAAAATATCTTTTTTTAAATCCCAAGGAGGAAAGGAAATTATATTTTTGAAAACACATGAAAAAGGGGCAGCAAGTTGGCACAGTGGATAGAGCACTGGCCCCATAGTCAGGAGGACTTGGGTTCAAATCCAGCCTCAAACACTTACTAGTTGTGTGACCTTGGGCAAGTCACTTAATCCCAATTGCCTCTACAAACCAAATAAGAGTAATAATAATAATGATAATAAATAATCATAACAGAAAAATAAAAAAACAGAAAACAAAAAAACAAAAATGTTAAAATAAAATTTAAAACAAAAGACTGAAACACAAAACTAATAGATTTTTAAAAGATCAATAAATCTGATTAACCATTGTCTAATACAATAAGGGGATAAAAGGGGAAAATCAAACTACCACAATTAAAATGATAAAAAAAATCAAAATAAACAGAATAAAATTTTGAACCAAAAAAAGGTAAATAAGTGATTATCTACAAAAGTGGATGTGACTCATAGCTCAGGGCCCTCTCCAATAATCCAGGTCAAATCCTCTCTTCTAAGCTCATTAAACTTCCATCTACAGTTTGCTCAAAGACCTTGCTAATGACCTTATGTATAACTCACATATATGAGCCATGCCTCATATAACACTCAAATATGAGAAACCAGAGTCACTCACTCCCATACTAACATTCAAGGTAATATGACTAAATTAGGCATTTACCTTTAATTCACTCCACAGAAAATGTAGATAGTCACAGAAACCCTGAAACAGATACTAGAAATATGTAATGCATTCACATTGGTTCATAAGCTCCCTTTTGAGGCCAACACACTTGATACTTCTGGCCTGCTAAATAAGTATTCTCCTTCCAAGACCTATATTGTCCAAGCAACTCGCTGTAAGAATTGGAAGAGGTTGATGAGGTACAGATCTCTTCCTTCCCCAAACCACAAAACTCAAGTCTTGGGAGAATATATGGATCATTTGTTCTCTTCCTATTCTAAAATGCAATACTCAAGAAATTCTCTTCTCTCTCTGAAGTTTTAATTCTAGAATTCTCAAACCTAGGGTTTACCCATTAGGAAATCCCAAGGCTATCACCACCCAGGAAATATCATCATTGGCTAGAAAGCTAGATTCCATGATCATACTGTCCAGGAAATTCAAAATCCTCCCTCTTTTGCACAGCAAGTTGAGTAGAACTCAGTAATAATGTCAGTGAGTTAATCAATAAGCATTTATTAAGCATTTGTTATATACCAAGCATCATACTAAATGGTGAGGGTACAAATGAAGGCAAAAAAGAGGCTTGTCCTCAAGCGACATTCCAATGGAAGAAACAATGTGTAAATACACGGGTGCATGTAAGATATATACAGAGAAGATGCAACAAAGTGATATTACCAATGCCTAGACTCACTTATAACCTCACTCCCTTGGTTGGATCAATGTGGCAACTATATCAGGGCACATTAATTTTGTAATGTTTTTTCTCATTTTCACCAGGCTTGGGAACTACTGAAACTGGGAGTACATCATTTCTATAAATTTCTCTCTTTTCTACTCCAGTTTGAATTCATTTACTGTAGAGTTTCTGGATTTTTTTTTTCCCCACAATCTGAGGAAATCATCCAGACTTGTCCCTCACCTCTGTTGCTCTCACCTTAAAGGTATTCAAACCCACGATTAAAGCAAAGCCCATCATTTCTCACAAGCCTAAAGGAATTTCTGACCCATAGATAAGGCTTCATAGTGTGAGAATGCTCCCAAAGGCTGTGAAGATAGAGGACATTTACTTTAATGAGTACACTGGCCTTTTTTGATCAAGTGATTTACTGTGGTGCTTTCATGGCAGGGAGATCATCATGTACAAGGTTGTCCTGTCTTGATACTTTCTCTTCCTCAATATCAGTCAAACAGGATGCAAATCCTCAATTTACTGGAGTATACAGGTAATTTTGACAGCCTTGAGGAGAATCATGTTCAATTCCATTCAGGGTGGTTCTAGCAACGGAAGGTGAAACACAGTGTAGTCATGCTCAGCCTTCTAGCTAGGACTCATGTAAATCCCATTCCAAAACTTTTTGCCCTGTTTCTGTACTTTACCTGATCCTCATCTCAGCCGTCCAACAGCTTTTACTGCCTCACTGCTCTACCTTGTACATATCCCATCAAAACGGGTTAAATAAAATTCAGTGTTACCTTATCCCCATGTAACAGGAGTTGCAAGTCTAACAAATTTGTCACATCCTGGCCTTTCTACCAATTTTATGAAATAAATGCTTTTCATTGATTTTTTTCTAGCTCAAATACTTTCCAAAGAACAAGTTAGTTTTTGTTTTTGTAACCATTTTTTTTTAATTTCTATTCTTTCAGATTTGAGATTTTCATTCAAATGTTTTCAATTTCTTTGTTTTACTTTAGTTTCCCCTAGGAGTCATTCCCTCTCACATGAATTGTGATGATTTGAATTCACAAAATGGTTATATCTGCAACGTACCTTTTTCAATGCTGCCAATGATTGAATTAAGTACATGTTTTCAGAAGACTATGTGCAAGTGCTATTTAATAGGTACTGTATGCCCGAAGAAAAAAGCAAAAAACCCAACAATAATAATAGCTAATTTTTATGTTGCATTTCAAGGTTTGCAAAGTATTTTAAAATATTATCTCATTTTATCCTCATAACAACTCGGAGAGAGAGATGGCATTATTATCTTCATTTTGCAAGTGAGGAGACAGGGGTTGAGAGGTGTTAAGTGACTTACCCAGGATCACTTAGCTAGTCAGGATAGCCATATTTGAACTCCAAATCTGCCTCCAGGTCCAGGGCTCTGTGCCCATCTTTAATATTTAGATACAGCTAATAACTATGGCTTGATTTTTTTTTATTTGATCATTATCAGTTGTTTGCAGGTTCCACTATTGTGACATAAAATTCCCTGACTAGTGTTTATTTAGAACAATTGGCTTTCTGAACCCCATAATCATGGAGTAAACTCTTGAAAAGATTGGAGTTGAATTGGTTGAAATGGACTGTCATGTTATGCATACTGAAATTCATAGAGGTCTTCTGATATGAGGAGTGGACCCAATGAGCAAAAAGAAGGACATCAAGAAGAAAGTTTTACCTTTCTAAACACTTTACTGTGTTGAGAGATTGCAAAGTAGATAATAAGGTCAGACCTAGGGGACCACTCAGAAAGCACTTTGTAAATTACCTGATCATTTTAATCATTCAAAAATACCTAACATACTGACAGTGAGAGATAGCCAGGCTTCTTTCTACAGAATAAAAGTAAGTCAAAAGAAGAGAAACTATAAGGAGGGAGGCTGGACAGCAAAAAAGATAGAGAATGTTACTTAAGGCATCAATAAAAAGATTACCTGAGGGCAAGGTCAAAGCTAGCTCTCCTATGGCAGAAAGAGAAACCTCACCTGTGCAAAGGGCCAATGGAACATACCTTACAGCAAAAAGAGAAATATCACCGAAGCGCCCGATGCAGACATCTCAGCTAAACAAGATGTGCCATTTGATGAAAAATGTCAAAGAACCTGCTTTTGAATTTGTATAGTCTCTTTCAGTATGGAAAACACTAGCATTACATACCAGGAATACTTGCAAAAGCAATGAACTTAGCTCAGGGAAGGGTGTTGCTAGGAAAAATGAAAACATTCAAGCAATGGGTAGAGAATACACAAGGAAGCCTACCCTGAAAGAACTCGACTACAGCTACTTCTTTTACTGTGTTTTTTTTTCTTTCCTCATCTTTTTTGCAGCTACTTCTAAAATATCCTCGTGAGTATGGGCCACAGAAGCAAAGCAAGAGCCCCGTACTACAGATGTAGATATGTAGACAGTAGACCTCATGAGAGAGGGAATCTTAAAGAATAACATGTCAATTGGAAAGATAAAAGGCCAAGGGAACAGAGACCCCAACAATCTTATACAAGAATGCCACCATCAGGATAAAACCAGAAAGACAGAATTATCTTCTATGGCAATCACAAAGAAAATGGACAGGAATAAAGCTTAGTCATTTTATGAGACATTTTAAGACAAGTTACTTTACAACTGTGGTTTTAAAGAAACTGGGATATCTCAGATTAAGTTCCCCAAGGAAGTAGTGACATTGGTAGACATATGAAAAAATGCTCTAAATCACTATTGATTAGAGAAATGCAAATCAAAACAACTCCGAGGTACCACATCACACCTATCAGGATGGCCAATATGACAAAACAGGAAAATGATAAATGTTGGAGAAGATGTGGGAAAATTGGATCACTAATGCATTGTTGGTGGAGTTGTGAAATGATCCAACAATTTTGGA
>NW_020939864.1:0-3315 GCF_900497805.2 Vombatus ursinus | reverse complement strand
GTTTGTACCAAACTGATGAAAGAAAATGGGATTCTATATAGGGACAACCAAAACCAACTAACTTACAGAATGCCCCCTGGTCCAGACCTGGGAAAAGGGACTATGGCCCTCAATCCTGGGTCTCTTAAGGGCAAGATGAGTTTAGTTGTTTCCCTTGAAGATCACTTAGCCTTAGGCCAGTCCATTCAGAGCACTGATTACCACTATAAATTCTCTCACTAATACTAACTAGAGGTCCTATGTAGACCAGGAAAAGGGAGAGGCACATGGGAGTTTTGTGAGGCAAAGGGGAGTTGGAGAGACTGGGGAGGAGAATATTTGTCTCTTGAGACAGAAATGTGGGACCCTCTTCGTCTTGGTGTCATCCTTCAACCAGCAGCTTCCCCTGGGGGACCCCCAGGCAAGGCTAGGGCAGGAGCCATGGGGAGGCACGAGAGCCTAAACGAAGAACTGGTGTGGCCGGGCTGAGGACGGAGGAAGGGCCTTATGTATTTCGGATGCCCAGGGCCTGCTCCAGTTCCTGCCGTCTCTGTTGCACCTGGGGGGGGAAAGGAGAGGGAGGCTGGGGGCAAGCAGGCCTATAGGTTGGGACCTGACATCCCCGACTTCCACATGGGAAGTAACAGGCCCAGGCTGCTTGCTCTGTCAGTTCTCTTTTGGTCTCCTCAGGTACCTACCTTAGAGTAGAAGTATCTGCATACAGCCTCCTGAGCCCATGGCTGGAAGTAGAACTCAGCTCGGCGCTCCTCCTCTGGGTTACCCACTACATCAGTCATGGTCTAGAGAAGTGGGGAAGGGCAAACTCATTCTTAGTCTAAGCTATCACTCCACACCTAGATTAGTAACAGCCTCACAGGTGTACTCCTTGACTTCAGGCTAGAATAAGTACTCTTAAGTGCTATTCACCAGTCATTCTCTTACTCAAACATCTTTAATGGCTCTTTGTTTCCAATTCTACCATCTAAACATCTCTTCCTAATTTTCAAGAGACTCCTCTATAACCCGCCCAACCTTATTTTACTTATTACCTGTTTTAGACAGATTAGTCTCTGAGCTATCCCATCAGTCTAATAGTGGTCATACTTGGTTCACGGTCCCTCCTCCTTAAAATGCTCTTCTACCCTCCCAATCTGAATTCTACTCATCCTCTAAGATGCAGTCCAAGTTCCATCTTTTCCATGAAGCATTCCCTGACTAGCCCAATCTTCATTGATCTCGTTCTCCTCTGAATTCCTAGCACAATTCACATTTATAAAAAAGCTTTAAGGTTTTCCAAGTGCTTCAGTCACAACAATCTCTACCATATAATTATATACTGTTTTTGCATTGTTTGTTACTGTTGCTTTATATGAATTGGTCTTGCCTCTCCAATTAGAGCAAGGACCCAGCTAGGCGGCACAGTGGATAGAGCACCGGCCCTGGAGTGAGGAAGACCTGAGTTCAAATCCGACCTCAGACGTTTGACACTTACTAGCTGTGTGACCTTGGGCAAGTCACTTAACCCCAACTGCCTCAACAAAAATAAATAAACAACGAGGGCAAGGACCATACTGAGTACTTCTATATCATCCACAGCACCTAGGACAGTGCTGATTGCATAGCAGGCAATGCAATAATATCTGTTGATTATTTAAACCTCCATTTCCCTACCTAAAATTAAAGAGCATGAAATCTTTAGGAATCTGGTTCCGACAGCTACTTCTCCTGTTCCTATCCCGGCAGAAATAAGACAAATTTGTGACCCCTGTCTGAATGCATTACCTTCAGATCCCGGCACTGGGACTGAAGCCAGTCATTGATGAAGCCCTGAGGGTCTCTTGCAAAACTCAGCATGAACTCTCTCTGGGTTTTCAGCTGGTTGATGGTCTCTATTGTCTCATGGATCTAAGGATAAGGATATGCTTAAACAGTCTGGATTTAAGAAAATCATGGTATTTTTTTCTTATGAATATCATCTTTTATTTGTATAGTGCTTGATAGTTTGCAAAATACTTTCACACGTAGTATCTTCTCTGATCTCACCACAGGGAAATGGAGCAGATGGTATGAGTCCCACTTTACAAATTAAAGAAACTGAGGGTCAGAGATGTGAAGTGACTTCACACACGCAAAGCCAAGTATTCAGTAAGGAGCAAAATAAGGACTACAAGCCAAGTCTTTTAACTTTAGTTCAGAGAACTCTTCCCTGTACTATGATCGCTTTCCGAGGTTAAAGGCAGGTGCTCCTTCATGACTCATCTGTGCTACTCCGTACTCTGGAAAAGTCTGCTTCACAACATGATTCACATATAGCTACGTACATAGTGAACCTTTAGTTCACCACTCTGTCTCAAAAAAAAAAATCTGAGGGCAGACAAGTCTGTAAAGTGGGTCCTTGAGGTCTATGAAGAGGCAAAACTGGCCTAGCGACTCTGACTAGGAAAACCCATGGCACCCAAACTACCTGGGCAGAGGATCTTACCTTGTTGTCGAGAGCAGCAATTTCCTGCTGGCTTGCAGTAGATAGCAGGAAGGAGTTCATCTGGGTCTTAAGGGTATCATCCACTTCCACATCAATGTCATAACAGGCAGTTTTCTTCTGGTCATTGGGGTCAACACTGAGAAAGAAATCATAGTAGTGTGGTGAAAGGAATGCCTCCAAAAACGCAGTTACTGAGGTCTAGAAAGAGGCTTCTAATTCTGTATCTCTGAGATAAGAACAGTCTAGCTTCTAGTGATCCAATTCACACTGTTTGCAGAACCTTGGGTTACATGCTAGGTGATGGTACCCCAACGAGAGAGAAAAAGAACTGAACACCGAAGCAATGAAACCTGAAAAATGGTCCCAGGCTCGGCTATAAAAAGAAGTCACTTTAAGGCTATGAGGCTCTGGAGATGCCTTCCTCATTCAACCTCTGCCCAAGAGTGAAGGGGGAAAATGGAGAACTTCAGCTCCTGCCTCCTCATTACAGGAAAAAGAAGGCTTGAATCCTCCCACCCTCCAGTCCCTCGCTCTTCAGCAAAGAAATGTCTTGTTGTCTTGTTGCTACCATGCCCCCACCTGATGACGTGATTAATGATGATGGGCTCTGGTGGCATAAGCAAGGCATGGAGCCGCTGGGGGATCTCTGAGAACTTCATCCGTTGCGACTCGAATATCTACAGGAAGAAGCAATTTAAGGCTGAGGACACATAGGGTCCCTGCCAGAACACAGTGTACTCTAACTGAAGAGCAGAACCCTCACTCACCTGCTGGAGGTATTTATCACAGATAACGAACTCCCGTTCGTGGGGGTCCTGAAGCTTATGAGTCTTGATGTACTGCCACAGTGCTTG
>NW_020939863.1:0-1460 GCF_900497805.2 Vombatus ursinus | reverse complement strand
GAAGAACACCTGCAGAGAGCCAGCCACCACCACTGCTGGATCAGGGCTTGGCCTGAGACCTCCAGTGCGGAGAGAGGACACCTTGGTTTCAGTCTGCTCACCCACCAGAGAGTTTGGTTCC
This sequence comes from Vombatus ursinus, assembly GCF_900497805.2. Lineage (NCBI taxonomy): Eukaryota > Metazoa > Chordata > Mammalia > Diprotodontia > Vombatidae > Vombatus > Vombatus ursinus. Next base: position 1,339 of record NW_020939863.1, on the reverse strand, counting down.
TGCTTTTTGGTATTTTGTCCCTCCATGTTGGGGTACCAAGTGTCTGGCCTCTCCTGAATGTTTCCCTGTCCTGCTGCCAAGTGTCTGCCTGCCAGCATGTTCTTCCTTTGAGTCCCAGTCAGGCCCTTAAGTGGCTGGTCCCACCAGCCATGTGTTCCTCCTCCTGCACTTGCTTCTCTGTGCCCATCACCTCCCTGTCCATGTCCTTGAACCACATGCCAGCCCCTCCTCAGTGAGGGCACAGCTCCTTCCTGCCTCCCCTCTGCCCTTTTCCACATTGATGAGCAAATTCATATTAGGTAAAGGGTCTGCAGAATGGTCCACTTATTCACTTAGTATTATATATATTTCCCCAATTACATGTAAAAACAATTTTAACATTTGTTTTTAAAATTTTGAATTCTGTATATTTTAGAAATGAGGACTTTATCAGAAACACTGGCTGTAAAAATTGTTTCCCAGCTTTCTGCTTTCTTTTTAATCTTGATTGCATGGGTTTTGTTTCTGCAAAACCTTTTTAAGATAAACAAAATTATCCATTTTCACCTATTAATGTGCTCTCTCTCTCTCTTGCTCGCTCTCTCTCTACCCCCCTCTCCTGCTCCCTCTCCCTCCCTCTCTCTCTCTCTCTCTCTATTTCTCTTTCTATTTCTATTTCTCTTTCTCCCTTTGGTCATAAATTCTTCTCTTCTCCATAAATCTGACGGGTAAACCATTCCTTGCTCTCCTTATTTGCTTATGGTATCATCCTTTAGGTCTAAATCATCTACCCATTTTGACCTTATCTTTGTATCCTTAGTTTCTGCCATACGCTTTTTAAATTTTCCCAGCACTTTTTGGCAAATAGTGAATTCTTATCCACAAAGCTGCAGTCTTTGGCTTTAACAGTAGATTACTATAGTCATTTTCTACTGTGTCTTGTGTACCTAACCTGTTCCACTGATCCACCAATCTATTTCTTAACCAGTACCAAATAGTTTTGATGATTGCCTCTTTATTATATTTTTAGTTTTGATACAGCTAGGCCAATTTCCTTCACATTTGTTTTCATTTATTCCCTTCATATTCTTGACCTTTTGTTCTCCAAATTAATTTTGTTATGATTTTTTCTGGCTCTAGGAAATAATTTTTTGGTAGTTTGATTGGTGGGGCCTGAATAAGAAAATTAATTTGGGTACAATTGTCATCTTTATTATATTGACTCAGACTACCCATGAGCAACCAATAATTTTCCAATTGTTTACATCTGACTTTGTGTGAAAAGTGTTTTGTAATTGTGTTCATATGATTCTTGGGTTTATCTTGGCAGGTAGACTCCCAACTATTTTCAATTGAATTT
>NW_020939862.1:0-3572 GCF_900497805.2 Vombatus ursinus | reverse complement strand
AATCCTTTTCCACCTCTCTCCTCCAGCATATTGCTTCCTCTCTCATCCTCATTCTTTCACATGTTTTGAACCTTTCCCTGTCTACTGGCTTGTTCCCTACTGGCTACAAACAGGCTTATGTCTTCCCCATCCTCAAAAAGCCATCATTCATTTCTTCCATCCCCACTATCAAACTGTATCTCTTCTTCCTTTTGTGGCTAAACTCTTTGAAATGGCTATCCACAATAGGTGCTTCTGCTTCCTTGCTACTCTCTTCAAACCCCTCATAATTTGCCTCGCTAACCCCCTTCCCCTTATCCCATTGGCTGGTTTTCATGGGGCACAATCTGTTCTTGGAAATCTTCCCCAACAACAAGTAACAAAGGCAGTTACACAAGTTTGCCTGGAGACAAGAAAAGGGGGGAAATCTTACAGTTTAGGTTGAGGGTAGGGCATATGCTATTCTTTCTGCTAAGTGCTGAAAAATAGGGTCTGAGCAGGGGGGTTTTGACAAGGTCAGAAGGGAGTGTGTTTCAACAATACAATTAAATTCCTTGAGAAGGCCATCTACAACAGGTGCCTCCAATTTCTCTCCTTCCACTCTCTTCTTAACCTCCTACTATCTGGCTTCTGACCTTATCATTTAACTGAGACAGCTCTCTCCAAATGACCAGTGATCTCCTAATTGCTGCCCTTCGTGAGAACTATTAACAAGAACTATTAACCCTTTGAGTAGGCTTCATTTCTGAGAGATCATTTCTTTTTTTTTCTTTTTTTCTTTTTTTGTTAATTTATTTTGATTTATCAATAATCACTTCCATATGCTTTTGAGTTTAAAGTTTTTCTCCCCCCTCCTTCCCACTACCCTCCCCAAGAAGGCACATAATCTGATATAGGCTATACATTTACATTCATATTAAACATATTTTCACATTAGTGATGTTGTAAGTAAAAATTAAAATCAATAGGAGGAACCATCAGAAAGAGGAAACAAAACTCAACAGAAGAGAAAAACAACAGCAATTCAAATTCCATACTTCTTTCTTTGGATGTGGATAGCATTTTCCATCATAAGGCCTCTGGAGATGTCTTTTGCCAGGAAGGGTTAAGTTTATCAATATTAGTCATTACACAACGTGGCTGTTATTGTGTACAATGTTCTCTTGGTTCTGCTCACTTCACTCAGCATCAGACCATACAAGTCTTTCCAGGTTTTTCTGAAGTCAGCCTGTTCGTCATTTCTTATAGCACAATAGTATTCTATCACATTCATATACCACAACTTGCTTAGCCATTCCCCAATAGAAGGGCATCCTCTCACTTTCAAATTCTTTGCCACCACAAAAAGAGCTGCTATGAATATTTTTGTACATGTAGGTCCTTTTCCCATTTGTGTGATCCTGAGAGATCATTTCTCATGCTTTATAACTAGATCTATTTTATTTTCTGAAATTGGGTTACTTAAGGTGTCATTTTGGCCTTTTGATAGTTTCTTTAATTTATTCCTCTTTTCTTTTGTGTTCTCACTTGTGTTATCATAGAACTATGTATAATATGTTGTAATTATTCTTTTTTTCTTTTAGTTTTATTGAGATTTCAGCTTGCTCATCTGTTATTTCATTGATTTGAATTCCTACCCTCTTTTTAAAAAATCAGATTAGTTAATCGTTTATCAAATTTGTTTTTTTTTTCAAAGAAACAATTTTAGGTTTTTTTTATTGCCTGTGGGGTTTTTTTATTTATCTATTTATCTTCTAATTTTGAATATAATCCCTTGTGCTTATTTTAGGTTTATTTCTTGGAATTTTAATTTTTTTACTTGCAAATTTTGTTCCTTACCCTTCTCTATTTCTGTTTTGTTAATAGTGTTTGCAGAGACATGAATCCCCCTCTCAGGACTACCTTAGCAGTATCTCAGAAATTTTGGTATATTGTTCCATCATCATCATCATCATCATCATCATCATCATCATTTTCTTTCACATAACTTTTCATTGTTTCTATGAATTTTCTTTGACAAATTCACTTTTTAGGGTTTTGTTATTAAGCCTCCATTTAGTTATTAGTTTTTTGTTTGTAATCCCTGAACTCATGATCATTTTTATTACATTATGGATATACAAAGGATGGATTAAGCATTTGTAAATTTTTACATCTGTATGCAATATCATTCTGCACTAATACATGGTTACTTTCTCTAAAAATTTTATATGGTGCTAAGAAACTTATAAATGCTTTGGCTATCCCATTTAGAAGACACCTAAAAAGTATTTTTTCATATGAAACTATGGATTTTATCATTATTGTTATGGTCTCTTGCATAAGTTTATTTTTATTATGAAGTTGATTACATAAATGCACATTAGTTTTCAAAATACAAGCAGGGGTTGTGAATGATATCTTGTCAGGTATCTTGTTGAGAACAATCTTTTTGACCTATGGGTTGTACTTGATCTACTCTGGGGTCTCTTCTTTTAAAAAAATAGTATTTTATTTTTCCCCTATCACATGTAAAAACTTTTTTAAGACATTTGTTTTAAAATTTTTGAGTTCCAAATTCTCTCCCTCCCTCCTTTCCCACTCATTTACAATGCAAGTATGTCGATATAGGTTATACATGTGTAGTCATGCAAAACATATTTCCGTATTAGTTATGTGAAAGGAAACATAACATTAGAAAAAATCTAAGCAAAATAAGAAAGAAAGAAAGAAAAATAATATATTACAGTTTGTTCAGCCATTCCCCAATTGATTGGCATTCCCTCAATCTCCAATTCTTTGCCACCAGAAAAGACCTACTATATATATTTTTGTATATACAAGTCCTTTTCCTTTTTTGTTTTTTATCTCTTTTGGGATACAAACCTAGTAGTGATAGTGTGGGATCAAAATGTATACATGGTTTTATAGCCCTTTGGGCAGTTCCAAAGTACTCTATATAATGTCTGAATCAGTTCACAACTCCACAAACAGTACATGAGTGTCTCAGTTTTCCCACATCCTCTCCAACATTTGTCATTGATGGGTAAATATTAGGGAAACTCTAAAAATAATTATCCATATAATTAACAAGAATGACAAAAATCCTCACATTTTGTTAGAAATGAAGACTAGGCTTTTCACAAGACATAACACCCTCTTGTTCCTGTCTTTGTTTTTTGTTTGTTTTGATTTTTTTTGGTGAGGCAAGGGGGTTAAGTGACTTGCCCAGGGTCACACAAGTGAGTAAGTGTTATGTGTCCTGAGGCTGAATTTGAACTCAGGTCCCCCTGACTCCAGGGACAATGCTCCAACTACTGTGCCACCTAGCTGTTCCCTATCCTAGTTCATGTTTTAAGAAACATCTTCTTCTTTGTATTTTTATTTTAAACATTTATAACAATAGTTAACATAGTGAGCACTTAATAAATATATATGCACATGAATTCACTTTATGGTACTCACTGTCTCCAAGTCCCTATGTCCAAGTAGTTTCTAGGTCTTGTCATTATTAAAACATAAGACTCCTTCTTCACCTGCTTCCACTTCTCCTCATTCTGAATTTCTTCTTCCTTGCTACAGCTTTTCATCTTGAAACTTGACTCTGGGTCTTG
>NW_020939861.1:0-1067 GCF_900497805.2 Vombatus ursinus | reverse complement strand
TAATTATTTATAATACACACACATACATATATATATAGGTGTATATATGTATGCATGTGTATATGTATGATTTACTATAAAACTACGAACCTAGAAGCTGCTGAGAGATCAGATCACCCACCTGATATTTTGTAGGCTATATGTCTCTTACTTTTTTCCAAACTAATCTCACAAATTATAAAAAGACTTACAAGTAGAAGTATATGATGTACTGCACTTTATCTAGAAGATGAAGGCCAATTTTTTAGCCTATCCAGTAAAAGTGCAAATCCAACAACCATCAGTTGAAGTATTCTCTCCCATGAAATGGCTGCCCTGCTGTGCCAGTACAATGTTGACCTTTCTAAGAGAGGGTTGCTGAGTGATGACATCACTGCTACCCCAGTAGGATGTTGGCATTTTAAAGAAATGGTTGTTGAGTATGGATACCACAAAAATCAATGGTCAGAAACCCGCAGTGATTTCAACTCAATTCAATTTAACAAACATATATATTAATTGCCTAGTATGTGACTACGAATACTGAATACAATGAAAAACTAATGATCTGGATTCCAAATATGATTTAATATTCATGTGTGTATATCTGTAGTGATATATATATATATACATACATATGAATATATACATACACATAAATAATTATTTATAATACACACATAAACATATATATATTTATGTGTGTGTGTGTGTGTGTGTATGTATGACTCATTACAAATATACGCACCTGGAAGCTGCTGGGAGATCAGATCACCCACCTGCTATTTTGTTACCTATATATCTCTTACTTTTTTCCAACCTCATCTCACAAATTATATGAAGACTTACAAGTACAAGTATATGAAGTACTGCACTTTATCTAGAAGATGAAGGCCACCTTCTTACCCTATCCAGTAAAAGTGCAAACCCAGCAACAATCAGTTGAAGGATCCTCTCTCATGAAACGGCTGCAGTGCTGTGCTAGTACAATGTTCACCTTTCCAAGAGAGGGTTGCTGAGTGATGACATCACTGCTACCCCAGTAGAATGTTGGCATTTTAAAGAAATGGTTGTTGAGTGTGGATACC
>NW_020939860.1:0-1339 GCF_900497805.2 Vombatus ursinus | reverse complement strand
TGTTTCACAGTGACTAAACTCTGTCAATTCTAATATGTGGAGATTAGAAAACTCTACAGATAGGATCATTGAACTAAGACCTGTCTCTTTAGTAGAAGTGCAGAAGTGGAAATGTGCCATTGTAAGTGAACCCTATTCTTTCTCCCATAGGACCGAAAGGATGTGATTATCTAACAAGTTGTTTACATTACTTTTATTCTTTTGATTGCAATAGGCAGAGAACATAAAGCTGAGTGCATGAGATGAAGACCTCAGAGATATCTCTTGAGCAGAAGTGGAAAAGTGGAAACGTGGCTCCACAGTACTCCCTAACCTTTGAACTCTATGGGCAGGCCAATGGGATCGAAAGACTGGAATTTTCTCTGAAGTGTTTCACAGTGACTAAACCCTATCAATTCTAATATGTGCAGATTAGGAAACTCTACAGATAGCATCATTGAACTAAGACCTATCTATTTAGTAGAAGTGCAGAAGTGGAAATGTACCATTGTAAGTGAACCCTATTCTTTTTCCCATAGGAAAGAAAGGATATGATTTTCTACCAAGTTGTTTACATTACTTGAATTCTTTTGATTGCAATAGGAAGAGACCATGAAGCTGAGTGCATGAGATGATGAACTCAGAGATATCTCTTGAGCAGTAGTGGAAAAGTGGAAATGTATCTCCACAATACTCCCACTACATTGAAGTCTATGGGCAGACCAATGAGATCGAACGACTGGAATTTTCTCTGAAGTGTTTCACAGTGACTAAACTCTGTCAATTCTAATATGTGCAGATTACGAAACTCTACAGACAGAATCATTGAACTAAGACATGTCTCTTATGTAGAAGTGCAGAAGCGGAAATATACCATTGTAAGTGAACCCTATTCTTTTTCCCATAAGAACGAAAGGATGTGATTTGCTCTCAAGTTGTTTAAATTACTTGGATTCTTTTGATTGCAATACGTAGAGAACGTGAAGCTGAGTGCATGAGATGAAAAACTCAGAGATATCTCTTGAGCAGCAGTGGAAAAGTGGAAATGTAGCTCCACAGTACACCCTCTCCATTGAAGTCTATGGGCAGGCCAATGGGATAGAAAGACTGGAATTTTCTCTGAAGTGTTTCACAGTGACTAAACCCTGTCAATTCTAATTTGTGCACATTAGGAAACTCTACAGATAGAATCATTGAACTAAGACCTATCTATTTAGTAGAAGTGCAGAAGTGGAAATGTACCATTGTAAGTGAACACTATTCTTTTTCCCATAGGAAAGAAAGGATATGATTTTCTACCAAGTTGTTTACATTACTTGGATTCTTTTGATTGCAATCGGAAGAGACCATGAAGCTGAGT
>NW_020939859.1:0-8397 GCF_900497805.2 Vombatus ursinus | reverse complement strand
GCATAGTGTCATACAACCAGGTGAGGCAAAGATCCCTTACATACTGGGAAGGCAGGGAGAGATGGAGGAGGAAAGAGGGAAGGCACTTAGTAGAGGATGCACCCAGATCTATTTAACATGCGTCCCATCCAGGATTATGCCATGAATTTCTGGAAGGACCATGGAGCACCACTTGAGAAGCTCACTGTTGGATTTCCATCCTATGGACATACTTTCATGCTGAGCAACTCCTCTAACGATGGCATTGGGGCACGCACCACCGGCCCCAGCCCTGCTGGCCCCTACCCCAGGCAGGCTGGATTCTGGGCTTAGTATAAGGTATGTAGCTAGAAAGCTGTATAAAGATGATAAGAGGTTATTCGTGACTCTCCACTTGTAGGTAGAAATACAAAGGTCACATTTTTCCCCCAACAATGCTTGGCTTTCTTCTTTGTCCAATTTGATTAATATCTGGAGCTGGAAATTTTGATTATATTACAAAGGAATTATTCACAGAAGGACTTCAACCAAAGTCCTAGTCTAATTTGGTGCCAGGCCATGAAGGGAATACTGGGTTCTCCAAACTGTGGCAGCAGAGAACAAACTTTAGCAGGTTCTGTCAATCTAGAAAAACTTTTAATCTGGGTCCAGTAATGTTCTGTTGGCTTAGGACCCATGTAATGAAATTCTGAGTAGAGAGTTGACCAGCGAGAAATGATGACTTTTGGTCACTGCAGCTGACGAAGCTATCTATTTAAGGCATGGAAGTGTTGTCATCTGTATCAGAAGAAGTAGTATTTACATAAGTAAAATCACAGGTTCTTGAAATAAATTAGTGTGTCAGGTTGGAGGTAAGAAGTACCTGAGCATTTACTCAAGTTGGGACCTCATTCGGGTTTTGTGCAGGCCATACGTGGAGACGTGGGACTAGCAGTCACTGTATTCAGCACAGGGCTGCCCTGCATCTAAAGTAGAGTGCCCTTCCTTCCAAAGCAGCTGAGTCTTGCAATAATCAGATATTACAGTTGAAAGAGACCTGGTAAAGTGAGACCCTCACTTTAAACCCCCCGTCATCCTTTTAATTATTAAAAGTCTGTACAAGATTTAGAATCCCCATGCTAAGTAAGATCACAGAAGGTTTATGTGCTTTCCCTTTGAAGTGGTTTACGTTAATTCACAGTTTCATATATAAAATTATTTTTACTAATCCCTCTGTCCTATTTCACTTGATGGTCACAGAGGCTGCCATGAATTTTATGCAAAAGATTCTCAAATCTATTTGAGTCAGCCCTAAAGTCTCTCCTGACCTCCAATCTCTAATCTCGAACTGCCTTTTGTATTTGTTCATCAGTCATTTCAGCTGTGTCTGGTTCTTTGTGACCCTATTTAGGGTTTTCTTGGTGGAGATAATGGAATGAAATGGTTTGCCATTTCTTTCTCCAACTCATTTTACAGATGAGGAAACTGAAGCAAACAGGGTTAAGTGACTTACCCAGGGTCACATAGCTAATACGTGTCTGAGGCCAGAATTGAACTCAGGAAGATGAGTCTTCCTGACTACAAGCCCAGCACTCTACCCACTGTAGCGCAGCTTCCTTTTGTACCTTGAACTAAACATTCCATAGCCCTCTTAGCCCTCCCTCACTTAAATCTAATTCACTTGAATGTCATGTCATCACCTTCCCCATGTGGTAGTCCTCTTCGAGAGCAAAGGAAAAACAGCAAGCAAACTTAACATGTTCAAAACAGAAGTCATTATCCTTCCCCCAAAACCTTTCTTCTTCTGAAATTCTCTGTTACTATTGAGGGTACCACCAACCTCCCAAACAGCCAGGGTTGCAACCTAGATGTCATCCTCAACTCCTCACTTTCTCTCATCAATCATGCCCAGTTTGGTCATTTCTACCTTTCTAACATCTCTCCTATGTGCCCCCTTCTCTCCTCTGACATTGCCACAACCCTGGCACGGGCCCTCATCACCTCACACCTGGACTATTGCATTATCCTGCTGGTTGGTCTCCCTGCCTCAAGTCTCTCCCATTACAGTCCACCCTCCATTCAGATACAAAATTAATCATTCTAATGTGCGAGTCTAACCATGTCACCCCCTGCCCCCAATTCAATCCACTCCAGAGCTCCCTGTGATCTCCAAGATCAAATATAAAATCCTGTTTGGTTTGGAAAGCCCTTCATTACCTTCCCCCTTCCTAACTTTCTAATCTTCTTTCACCTTACTCCTCTCCAGAGTCTCCATGGGGCAGTGACATAGATCTCCTTGAGGCTCCTCACACGGCATCTCTTTAGTGACACTCCCTGTCCCTATTGAAGGCATGTTCACTGGCTGTCTCCCATGACTGAATCTCTCCCTCCTCATCTCCACCTGCTAGCTTTCCTGGTTTCTTTCAAGTCTCAGCTAATGTCCTACCTTCTGCAAGAAGCCTTTTCTAGTCCTTAATCTTCCTGCCTTCCCCTGGGATTATCTCCAATTTACCCTGTATATATTCTGTTTGTAGGTACCTTTTGGCATAACGTCCCCATTAGTGGGTGAGCTCCTTGGATGAGTGAGCTCATACCCATTAGTGAGTGAGCTCATTCCCTTCTTTTATCCTCAGCCCTTAGCATAGTCCTGATACATAATGAATATACAATGGCACATAATGAATGCACATAATGGCACATAATGAATATACAATGATTGATCACTGACTAAATGACTCCTTTGTGTTCTATTATCTAAATGGAAATGCTCATGTCTGTGTTTGTGACATTCACAATAATTGTTTTTAAATTTTTTTAAAAAATTTAAAGTTTATACTCAATGCCTTCCCTGAAAACTTTTGACAGCCTTTCAGTCTCATTATTCTCTTCTCTCAGATCTGGCCATTCCTGAAGGATGGTGTTACTCAGGTGTGGGAGACTTCTGAGGATGTCCTCTGTGCTTACCAACGCAGTGAGTGGGTTGCTTATGACAACCCCAAGAGCTTCCAAATCAGGGTAGAGTATTTCTCTGTGCTCCCCTGAGTCAGTACATCTCTATTTGTAGCCCAAAGCCTTGGAAGGACCCAAGATTGGGCCTGGAGCAAATACTTGTCGTGGCCCCACAGGCTGAGTGGCTGAAGAAGAATAACTTTGGAGGTGCCATGGTCTGGGCCATTGATCTGGATGACTTCCCGGGTACTGTCTGTGTCCAGGGAAGATACCCCCTGATCAACACTTTGAAGAAAGCCCTGGGTCTGGAGAGTGCAAGTGATTGGGAATTGCAGACGTGCCCTTTCCCCTTCCCCTCCTCAATACTTTATAGGGTGATAATAACATTGAGAAATGGAATTCTTCCACTCCCTGGAATTTGAAAGTGAAGGGAGAGGGAGGAACTCAAATAAACATTCTTAATATTTGATTGTTTTCCCGCATGAGAAATGGCCCACTTAGTCCCCAGAGCCATAGCATCTCTGGAAATTATGGAAACTGGCCAAATTAGGACCTTTGTTCAATTTGGAATTAGGGAAAAGCCCTGAGTGAACAAATGATTGTCAAGCCAATCAGGGTAGCTTATCAGGAACAGTCCCATGTCAACCTCCACTAATCCATGTATTCATTCAATGAATGAAAAAGAATATAAGCACAAGGTGTGCAGCACTCTGTTAGATACTAGAGAGAAGTGGGTCTCATATGCCAGGCCTGGTGGTTCAACTAGGTGTTGAAGGAATTTTTTGGAATGTACACTTGTAATCACATGAGTCCCCTGACTCTCCAGGAGCGTGGCTTGATTCCTACTGGCAAAAAAAAATAATAATAATTCTGTGCCCTGAGGGGGGGAAAAAGTTTGAAGAAAACTGGTGGATACCAAGACATATGAGATAAAGTTCCTGGCTATAAGGAATTTCCAGACCAGTTGAGATGTCTCACACACATTAAAACGTACATAACAGTACAAGCAGTTTTGCCTTTGGCAGCATATGATTGAATGGTGAATATGTGGTTTGGATTATAAATTCTGTACATTCATAGGAGGGAGAAGTCACTGAGGGTTAGAGTGTAAAAATGGGAACTAAGTAAGTCCTTAAAGAATGTGTCAGGGGGTGGAGCCAAGATGGTGGAGGGAAAGCATTGACTGTCTTGAGCTCTCTCCCAAAGCCCTCCAAATAGCTAAAAAATGGCTCTAAACAAATTCTAAAGCAGCAGAACCCACAAAAAGACAGAGTGAAACAAATTTCCAGCCCAAGACAACCTGGATGTCTGATAGGAAATGTATATCGCGCCGGGTGGGGAGAGGAGTGCAGTTCAGCCTTGGCAGGAAGGCCACAATGACCCTGAAGCAGGCCTCAGAGGACTGAATCACGGGCAGCTGTGGCAGTTTCCAGACTTCTCAACTCCTGAACACCAAAGACAACTTAGGTCAGTGGGAAAAGTCTGTGACTGCAGTGAGAGAGGAGCTAGGTCTCAGCTGCAAGTCTCGAGCACAGTCTGGGGCCACGGCTTTTTCCTGAGCTTCCGGCCCACAGACTGAGGGGGAATCGAGTGGCTGATCATAGGGGGGTTGCAGGGATCTCTTTGCCAGTGCTGAGGCAGGAATCTCTTGCTTTACAGGTGCTTGGATCTGGGTCACAGTTCTGAGGGGTGGTCCTGGGGCGAGGAGGAGCAGTGCTGGTGTGGTGGAGCTTGTTGTGGCACTGGAGAGGAAACACCTCGCCCTTTATCATACCACCTTGGAAGAACTGAAAACTTTCAGGTCCCTAGAAGTACTTCTGAAAACAGCTGTACAAACCCCCAGAGCTTGGGACAGTACATTCTCCACATTGGAAACAGACTTTTACCTTAACAAAGGCTTAAAATTCAAGTAATTGCCCGGGATCATGAGCAAGCAGTGCAAAAAGAGTCAGACTATATTGTCTTACTTTGGTGACAAAGAAGATCAAAACATACAACCAGAAGAAGACAACAAAGTCAAAGATCCTACATCCAAACATTTCCAAGAAAAATATAAATCAGTCCCAGGCGTTGGAAGAGCTCAAAAGGGATTTTGAGAAGCAAATAAGAGAAGTAGAGGAAAAACTGAGAGTGATGCAAGAAAATCATGAAAAACAAGTCAACAGCTTGTTAAAGGAGACCCAAAAAAATACTGAAGAAAATAACATTTTGAAAAATAGCCTAAACCAAATGGCAAAAGAGGTCCAAAAAGCCAATGAGGAGAAGAATGCCCTAAAAAGCAAAATTGACCAAATGGAAAAGGAAATCCAAAAGATTACTGAAGAAAATACTTCCTTAAAAATTAGAAGAGAGCAATTGGAAGCTAGTGACTTTATGAGAAATCAAGACACTGTAAAACAAATCCAAAAGAATGAAAAATTAGAAAACAATGTGAAATATCTCATTGGAAAAACAACTGACCTGGAAAATAGATCCAGGAGAGAGAATTTAAAAATTATTGGACTATCTGAAAGCCATGATCAAAAAAGAGCCTAGACATCATCTTTCAAGAAATTATCCAGGAAAACTGTCCTGATATTTTAGAACCAGAGGACAAAATAGAAATTGAAGGAATCCACTAATCTCCTCCCGAAAGAGATCCCCAAAGGAAAACTCCTAGGAATATTGTAGCCAAATTCCAGAGCTCCCAGGTCAAGGAGAAAATATCACAAGCAGCCGGAAAGAAACAGTTCAAGTATTGGGGAAACACAATCAGGATGACACAAGATTTAGCAGCTTCTACCTTAAGGGACCGCGGGGTGTGGAATATAATAGTCCAGAGGGCAAAGGAGATAGGATTACAACCAAGAATCACCTACCCAGAAAAACTGAGTATAATCCTGCAGGGGAAAAAATGGTCATTCAGTGAAATAGAGGACTTTCAAGCATTCTTGATGAAAAGACCAGAGTTGAATAGAAAATTTGATTTTCAAATACAAGACTCCAGTGGAATGTGAAGAGGTAAACAGGAAATAGAAATCATAAGAGATTTATTAAGGTTGAACTGTTTACATTCCTGCATGGAAAGATGATATTTGTAACTCATGAGACCTTTGTCAGTATTAGGGTAGTTGGAGAGGAAAAAATTATATGTATGTATATATAGATATAGATAGATAGATAGAGGGCACAGGGTGAGTTGAAAATGAAGGGGTCATGTCTGGAGAATAAATGTAAGGGGTGAGAGAGGAATATACTAGGAGAAGAAGAAAGGGAGAGGTAGAACGGGGTGAATTATCCCACAAAAAAAAAAACAGAAAAGAAAAGGCTCTTACAGTGGAGGGGAAATGGGGAAAGGTGAGAGGGAATGAGTGAATCTTATTCTTAGAGGATTTGACTTAAGGAGGGAATAACATACATACTCAATTGGGTATAGAAATCTGTCTTACCCTACAGGAAAATAGGGGGGGAAGGGGACAAGAGAGTAGGGGAATGATAGAGAGGAGGGCAGATTGGGAAAAGTAGTAATCAGAAGCAAATATTTCTGAGGAGCGACTGGGTCAAAAGAAAGAATAGAACAAATGGATGGGCGGGGTAGGATTAAGGGAAATAGAGTTAGTTTTTCACAGCATGTCTACTATGGAAGTGTTTTGCATAACTGCATATATATAACCTATATTTAGTTGCTTGTCTTATCAATGAGGGTGGGTGGGGACAGAGGAAGGGACAAAATTTGGAACCCAAAGTTTTAAAAACGCATGTTTAAAAAAAATGTTTTCACATGCAACTGAGAAATAAGAAATACAGGAAATGGGGTACAGAAATCCATCCTGCCCTTCAGGAAAATTGAAGGGGAAGGGGATAAGAGAAGGGGGGAGAGACAGAAGGGAAGGAAGACTAGGGGAAGGGGTATTTAAAATGCATGCCATCTTGGGGTGGGGGGAGGGGTGAGATGGAGTGAAAATTTGGAACTCAAAATCTTATGGAAGTAAATGTTGAAAACAAAAAAATAAAGAAAAATGACCATTAAAGGAAAAAAAAACAAAAAACAAACAAAAAAAAAGAAAAAAAGAACATGTCAGAGGTAGATCAGCCAGGCCAAGATGGGAATATGAGGAGAGGAAGCCCAGGTCAGTGGGGAATGACCACACAAAGCCTTGGAGGAAAGAACCAGGAGCAGGATCTGAGAGGGAGCAGAAGACTAATGACCTACTTTCCCTCCCTCCCAGGTTGCAAGACCCCTGCCAAGCCCATTGCTCCCATCACTGAAACTCCTAGTCATGGCAGCAGTGGCAGCAGCTCTAGGGGCAGTTCCCGTGGCAGCGGGTTTGGTGCCACCAGGGCCAGTGGCCTTTATCCTGACCCCACAACAAGAATGCCTTCTATAACTGTGTGAATGGGGAGACCTTCCAGGAACACTGCCAGATGGGCCTTATCTTTGATTCTATTTGCTCCTGTAGCAACTAACTGGCCATGAATTCATAGAGTTCAAGGTCACTTAAGCTGTCCCCAGAAATGTGCAGTAAAGTGGTGAACATCAGTGTTCTGTGGTCTCTGTGCCGAGCCCTTCCTGGCTCTGGGTCCCAAAACCATCTCCCCCAGACACTCTTTGAATGGGAAGGAGTCTTCAAAGTCATCAAGGCCAACTAATGAAGTAAATATGGCCAACTTCTTGTTATGGCCAGGCCATAACAACTGGACAGTCAGCTTCCTATACTTAGTGCCCTAAAGGACATTAGCTTCTACTCTGGTTTTCTATTGCTGATGATAGAGAAAGGAGGAACCCCAAAGCCAGACACCTGCCAAAAGCCTAGGTAGTCCAGTCTGAGGCCAGTTCTCATCAGCAGCCAACACTCCTAGTAGCCCAATCAATCCAGACCTGGTCCCTGGTTCCTGCTCCCTATCCACAAATAAAACCTAACATCAGCTTTCTAACAGCATTGCAGACTTAGGTGGGATATAAGAAACTGTTTAGTCTGACTTGTACAGATTAAAACAAAATGAAAATCCCTTCTACTTCCAAAAAGAAGTTGTTCAGTACTTAAAGACCCCCAGTGAAGAGAAACCCAGTAACCTTGTCGTTTTTGTTGTTTTGTCGGTTTTCAGTCATATCTGACTCTTCATGACCCCGTTTAGGTTTTCTTTGGCAAAGGTACTGGAGTGGTTTGCCATTCCTTCTCCAGTTCATTTTACAGATGAGGAAACTGAGGCAAATTAGGTTAAATGACTTGTCCGGGGTCACACAGCTAGTATTGAAAGTCAGATTTGAACTCACGAAGACGAGTCTTTCTGACTCCAGGCTTGGCACTTTATCTACTGCACCTTGATAGCCTTGATGGAATCTTATTTTACTTTTGCATAATTCTAATTATTAGAAAGTCTTTCCTTACATCAAACCAAAGTCTTCCTTTCTATAATTTCTACTTGCTTGAAGTTCTGCCCTCTGAGACCAAGCAAAACTAATCCAATCTTTCCTCCACAGAACAGTCCTTCCATACTTAAAGTTATCTA
>NW_020939858.1:0-1266 GCF_900497805.2 Vombatus ursinus | reverse complement strand
GTATACATTTTCAGACTGATCCCTGAATATTTTATGCACCTTTTTATTATTCTCAATGGGATAAGGACTATAACCTCTAAGCCATGCTCTACTGCACCACTTCCAGCTCCTATTCATGTGACCTTTTTTCTCTAGTATAATGTAAGCTCATTGGGAGCAGAGATTCTCTTGCTTGATTGGATTTTTAGATTCAGCCATTAGCACAATCCTTGGCCACTAGAAGGCACTTAATAAATATTTAGTCTCTATCCATCTATCTATCAAATGTTACTAAAGGTACTCATACTTCTTCACTACTTTCCCTCCACCTTGACTGGAGAACTGAACCATGAACTTCAAAACCTCCATTTAAGAGGAGAGCTTAGGATTCTGGGAGCCAAGATGGAGGAATAAGCAGTAAGTCACTCTCACTCTCCCTTATTGACTGCTAAAAGTACAGAAAAGTTCACCCTGGGAAAAATTCTGGAACAGTGCAGCCAGTAGAAAGAAGGGGTGCAGCAGTCTTTTAGCCTGAGAGTCTTGGGGGATTAATGGGAAAGGTCCCTTTCACTCTGGTGTAAGTGTCGCAGAACAGGACAGGAGGCATCCAGGAAAGCCAGTGGCAAGCCCCACCTCAGCAAACCTGTGGGAGATCCTGACCCTGAGGGCACCCACAGCAGGACCCCCACATGCCTTGGCACAGCCAGGGGAACCAGCAGACTCCAGCTCAGAGAACCACCATGTGTGAAGCGTGGCAGGTGTCCTCCACCAGCTGAACCTTGCTGTGCTCTAGTGCAACTCCAGGTGGGCAGGCATCCTCTAGCAGCTGAACCTCCCCATCCTTTAGCACCGTCCAAGTGAGCAGGTGTCCTCCCGGGGCCAGACCCTCCCTCACCCTGAGAATTTTGATGGAAGTGCAGAAAAACCCTACCTGGCCTTAGCACATGTCAGCCACCACCACTAGGACCTTAGCTCAGCACCAGGTAAGCTGACAGTTGCCTACAGCCTCCATCTACCAGCACCTGAGGCCCCAGCACACAAAGCCAGTGATCCAGCCCCTGGCCACTAGCACAAGAAGCTGGAGCCAGTATCCCCTGTGCTTTAGCAGGAGAGCTTAGCTTTAAAATCCAGGAAATAGACACACATCATGAGCAAAAAGCAGAAACAGACAATGATCACGGATTCTTTCTATGGGGACAGGGAAGATCAAAGCACAAATTCAGAAGAGAACAACATTGTCGATATAGACACAGCCAAAACCTCAAAGGGGAATGTGAACTGGTCTCA
>NW_020939857.1:0-1040 GCF_900497805.2 Vombatus ursinus | reverse complement strand
ACCATCAACCCCAATAACATTAATCAACCAACACTATCATTTATCCACTGTCTACAGTGCCACCATTATCTTTGTTTTCACAAGAATAATCTGATCTCTCTGTTTGGTGATGTACAGAGAGAATGACAAATAAATAGTTTCTGCCATTGTCCCTTGGGGAGTTTTTTAGTTGAGATAAAGAAAGATGGATTTTGGTGGATCCAAAGAAAATAGAATTAAAAACAATTAGCAACACAATTAGGGGCAGCTAGGTGGGTAATAGAAAACAATCTATTTAAGTAGGTATTAATTGGTCTGGAAGATGTGATTTATACCAACAGTAAATCTTTGATAGAGCAGCTAGGTGCCACAGTGGATAGAGTGCTAGGCCTGAAGTCAGGAAGACTTAACTTCTTGAGTTCAAATCTGACCTTAGAAACTTATTCACTGTGTGACCCTGGGCAAGTCACTTAACCATGTTTGCCACAGTTTCCTCATTTGTAAAATGAACTGGAAAAGGAAATGAGAAACCACTCCAGTATCTCTGCTAAGAAAATCCCAAATGGGATCATGAAGAATTGGACATGACTGAAAACAGACTGAAGAAGCTGAACAAATCTTCAATGAAACTCAAACAAAGAATCCAAAGAAAAGAGAGAAGCCATGGTCTACACCAAAGGGAAATTTTCCATTTGTGCAGCTAAGATGCCCTACAGCACCAAGTACCCTGCCTGACACTTCTAGACATATATTTGCCATCTTCTAACATATTTGATCTTTTATCCAGGTTGTACCTGGGTAAAAGACCTCTGGGCTTCATGTTCCAGGATCAAGAGGGCAAAAGGATGAGGAGTGGCCTCAAGTTCATAGGGATTGCTTGAAAGAACTTGGGGAACTTGATCCTAGAGAAGAGAAGACACTTGGCGCAAATGATAGCTATCTGCAAATATTTGAAGAACTAAGATGAATTAAATTGTTCTTGTCTTTTGAAGGCAGAGCTAGTCAAAAGGATGCAAATTGTAGGGTTCAATTTGGAATTGATTTCAGAAAAACTTGTTAAC
>NW_020939856.1:0-1623 GCF_900497805.2 Vombatus ursinus | reverse complement strand
AATCCTGGATCAATCAAGTTACAGAAATAACTTCTTTGAATTTTTTTGGGGGGGTGGGGTGGAATACCCTAATATAGCATGGCAGAAGCCTTAATTGATATTACTTCCACTATACCAGGGTATCAGGGTGGTAGAATTGCTTAACATATATGAAATATAAAAAGCATAATGTTAAAAAATATATAGAAATCTAATAAAGTAATCATTGTATAAACTATCATTAAACAGGAGTTAAAGAATTAAGAACATGTGATCATGAAAGAGTTCATGGCCCAAGTATAGTCTAAGTCTAAGACCTGACTGTGTTGGTCATTGAAATTTCCAAGGCTCCAAATTTCTTTGATGTGTTGACTTCTGCTTTTGGTCACTCACTTACTCACTCATTCACTGGCCCTAGGATGACAGCCCCTCCATCTTGAGGAAGGGGAAACAAGTTCCAGATATAAAACTCCTGTGTAACAAAAATGAGTAGTCAAGCAAAACAAATCATCAAATTAATTTTTATTTAGGGGCAGGGGCTTATGGGTAGTGATAGATATGAAGAAGCAAAGAGCATCAACAAAATATTTTCAAGATGAATACAGAAAAATGTGGAAATAAAGCAACTGTGTTACGATCTTGTTCAATTATATATGTATATGTGTGTCCTTAATTTTTATTATGAATTTTTAAAAGATATACATTAAAGAATAATTCTACATAATGGAAGTTCAAATTTTCATATACAATGCTCTTTTCCTCTTTATATTAAATTAATTATTTTTAATTATTAATTAACTATTGTTATTGAAAGACATGATTGTTGATAATTACAAAATTCACAATAAAAAAGAGAATTAAAAAAAAAGATTGATGAAACAAGTCCAGACATCAGAAAAAGATCTGCAGAGTACATGTTTTGGGGAAAAGGTGGGAACTTCCAGGTGTCTCTTCAACAACACCATGGGAGAGTTTCTTTGTTTCCTCTACATGTAAGACCAGCCCACAATAGGAGAAAATTGGCCTCTTTCTACAACATTGCAGAAAATTCAGACAGTGATGGGTGAGGGGAGGCTCTTACAGTAGCACTAAGAAGGGAGGACAGGATTCTGATTCCCCCAGTCTTAGTGTCCTCTTCAATGCCTTCATTTATTTTTACTTCTTCTATTTATTTCTCCATAAACATGTATGAACCAAGTGAATCTTAGTCTTTGTGACCCAGCATATGGGATGATAACTGGCACAGAGTAGACTCGTCACAAATGATTGCTTGTTGAATGATTGAGAGAGCTAGCCTAGATTTCCAGCTAGAAAAGACTATCCTGCCCAATATCACTATCTTATAGGGGATAACATTAAAACCCAGAGAGGTTACATGGATGACTCTGGGTCATACAAGAAGTCCTGGTTTTTGTAAGGACTCAAAAGAAGAGGCTTTGACTCTAAATCCAAGACTCTCTTACAATACCCAATTTTACACATGCTGCTTATGAAGACACAGATGAATTCCATGAATAAATTTGTTTCTGTTTCTTCTGTAGCCATTCCAGAATCAAATTCAAAATAACCACCATCATGAGTAACAGCTCATTTTTAAATACACATTTTCATGCCCCTCCCAAGTTCACGCTCTTGCTCCACAAC
>NW_020939855.1:0-1412 GCF_900497805.2 Vombatus ursinus | reverse complement strand
ACAACAGGAAAAGGGAAGTTTAGAGGATGCTTAGCTGGGTGAGGCAGAGAGAGGGGAGAAAGAAAAAAGAATGTGTTGGGTTCTTTTGTTTTTTTTGTTATACGTCTAGCACATTCAGGTAGCAACATCCAACAGACAGTTGATGCAACATTTGTGTTCAAGAAAGAGATCAAAGCTGTAGTTTGGAGTCTTCTTATTGGAATGTTAGTTAAATCCATGAGAAACAGAAACACAGATACAGACAGATGGAAGGCAGATGGAGAAAGACAAAAAGAGGAACAGGGAGAATAAGCATAACACGTTCACCACAAAACCTCCACCACCATTTATACAATATTACATAAATCTTCAAGTATTGTGGGTAGACTGAAAGGCTGAAATGAGATGGCAAGTTTTTATTGAATTCAGTGAATTCTCAGTATTCCCAATTTTCCAGTTTGAAAGACAAAGATTCTCAGATGTTTTAACAGACATAAATAATCAGATCATCTTACTAGGGAGTGAATGATCCTCTATATACCTAACAACTCCCAACTAACTCGCCTGGAGATATAATGGCATTCTCAAGGAAGGAAAGACAAAACTTGAACTGGTTTTCAACAGTCAAAGAAATGAGTAGAAATTATTTTAATATAAGCTATCTACTTCCATTTATTTATTATTGATGTGAAGAAAATATGAAAAGAGACTATAGATCATTAAGCATGACAAGATACTCTCTTTAAAACAGCTAGAATGATTTAATGCTTACTGAAATTCTGAGAGGCAATGGGATAAATACATTTTCCTTGTTTGATAGGACCTCTGAGAAACTAGTCACATTGTAGTTGTAGCAACCATTTCCCTTTTTAAGCATGTTTCCACATCAAGGAAATCAATCCAGTTTTGAAGTGATGGCTTTTTCCTAGTGCCAACTAGCCTCAATTGAATTTGTGGTCAATAGTGACATCTAGTGGTCAATTAATAAACCTAAGAATTCAGTGCAAATGTAAATGGTCTGTCTTCAAAAAATGCTCAGCCAACTGCACACCAATCTACTTATACTAAGAACGAGAAACTGGAAGGATACAGCAGAAGGCAGGCTGCTAAGGCAGACAGTCTCTAATGATCAAGTACTATGCTGCAAAGGTGGCCCAATGTACCATCATTCAATTATTGTCAGGCAATCAATAAATATTTATTTAGTATTTACTATGTGCCAGGCACTATGCTAAGCTCTGAGGATATGAAAAGAAGCAACAAGACATTACCTGCTCTCAGGGAGGTCACAATGTAACAGGAAAGAAAGCAAACAAATGACAAATATGTACAGATAAGCTATATACAGTACAAATAGGAAATAGGTAAGAGAGGTAAGGCACTAGGATTAAGAAAGGTTGGGAAAGGCTTCTTGTCTTTAACTTGGAACCTAA
>NW_020939854.1:0-1416 GCF_900497805.2 Vombatus ursinus | reverse complement strand
ACAACAGGAAAAGGGAAGTTTAGAGGATGCTTAGCTGGGTGAGGCAGGGAGGGGGGAGAAAGAAAAAAGAATGTGTTGGGTTCTTTTGTTTTTTTTTGTTATACATCTAGCACATTCAGGTAGCAACATCCAACAGACAGTTGATGATGCAACAGTTGTGTTCAAGAAAGAGATCAAAGCTGTAGTTTGGAGTCTTCTTATTGGAATGTTAGTTAAATCCATGAGAAACAGAAACACAGATACAGACAGATGGAAGGTGGATGGAGAAAGACAAAAAGAGGAACAGGGAGAATAAGCATAACACGTTCACCACAAAACCTCCACCACCATTTATACAATATTACATAAATCTTCAAGTATTGTGGATAGACTGAAAGGCTGAAATGAGATGCCAAGTTTTTATTGAATTCAGTGAATTCTCAGTATTCCCAGTTTTCCAGTTTGAAAGACAAAGATTCTCAGATGTTTTAACAGACACAAATAATCAGATCATCCTACTAGGGAGTGAATGATCCTCTATATACCTAACAACTCCCAACTAACTCGCCTGGAGATATAATGGCATTCTCAAGGAAGGAAAGACAAAACTTGAACTGGTTTTCAACAGTCAAAGAAATGAGTAGAAATTACTTTAATATAAGCTACCTACTTCCATTTATTTATTAGTGATGTGAAGAAAATATGAAAAGTGACTATAGAGTACTAAGCATGACAAGATACTCTCTTTAAAACAGCTAGAATGATTTAATGCTTACTGAAATTCTGAGAGGCAATGGGATAAATACATTTTCCTTGTTTGATAGGACCTCTGAGAAACTAGTCACATTGTAGTTGTAGCAACCATTTCCCTTTTTAAGCATGTTTCCACATCAAGGAAATCAATCCAGTTTTGAAGTGATAGCTTTTTCCTAATGCCAACTAGCCTCAATTGAATTTGTGGTCAATAGTGACATCTAGTGGTCAATTAATAAACCTAAGAATTCAGCGCGAATGTAAATGGTCTGTCTTCAAAAAATGCTCAGCCAACTGCACACCAATCTACTTATACTAAGAACGAGAAACTGGAAGGATACAGCAGAAGGCAGGCTGCTAAGGCAGACAGTCTCTAATGATCAAGTACTATGCTGCAAAGGTGGCCCAATGTACCATCATTCAATTATTGTCAGGCAATCAATAAATATTTATTTAGTATTTACTATGTGCCAGGCACTATGCTAAGCTCTGAGGATGTGAAAAGAAGCAACAAGACATTACCTGCTCTCAGGGAGGTCACAATGTAACAGGAAAGAAAGCAAACAAATGACAAATATGTACAAATAAGCTATATACAGTACAAATAGGAAATAGGTAAGAGAGGTAAGGCACTAGAATTAAGAAAGGTTGGGAAAGGCTTCTTGTCTTTAACTTGGAACCTAA
>NW_020939853.1:0-1464 GCF_900497805.2 Vombatus ursinus | reverse complement strand
AATCCAAATCTTGCAGAAAAAATAAAATTTGGATTCAGTCAAAAGGCCATACTTAAGGACTTAGAAAGCTACATGTGGACTGAAGGCTGCAGGTTCCCCATCTCATACTAGGCCTAGTATATGGTAGGTATTTAATAAATGTTTGTTGATTGGTATATTGATTGATGACTACTTAAATGACTATTAGCCTCTGAAAACTTCAGTTGATCTATATGTAAAAAAGAAATGACAATGTTGGTAGTATCTCAGGGTTATAATCCAGAATTTGCTTTGCAAATTTTAATGATTCTTAATTATAATTCCAAAATCTTGAAAAATCACTACATAAAGGAATTGGAATACAACACTCATGGGAATCAAAGCTCTGTTGGCAGGAAAGCAGTTAATAAGCATTGTTTCCTTTGAGCTTTCTCCATCCCCCTGAGCCAGACATGCCCAGGAGAGTAGGTCCCAATGCTATTGCACTGGTTTGTATGTGTTCATGTTTGGAACCTTACACAGATGTCATATGAGGACAACAGTCAGCTTGGACCCAATGGAAACAAGGGAATCCAAAGTGAGACTACTTCCCTTGAACTAAAAGAAATCTTCCATGATTCCCAAAGACCAGTGCCTCCTTCAGTATATTTGGGGAAGAAGCCAAGCCCAAAGGATCAGGGTAAGAGAGACAGAGGGGCTGCTTCCATATCTGGGCAGAATTTTCTCACTTCCAGAAAAGCATCAATGAAAAGGGTATAGTAGAAACACCTAAATGGCTGAGCTGAGAAACTAGTCTGCCCTTTCTTAGTTACTAAGAGATCTGAAAGAGAAATGATAGATCATTTCTAAGAGTCATAGATCTCAGGATGTGGTAATGAAATGGGACTCTATCCTCTTCATTTTAAGAGAAAGAAACTGAAGCACAAAAAGGTTCATTCAAATTAATAAATGTTTATTAAGACAGAATGGAGCTGTCCTAAATGAAATCCAAGGTCATTTCTGTCTCTAAATCTATGGTCCTCTGGCCTAGCAGATGCAAAGTGTGGTGTCTTGTGTGGGGAGACAAAGATTGAGAACACATACAGTTCGTAAGTTTACCAAGTGTGCATTCAGTTATTGTGGGGTGACGTGGGGGTAAGCCATACATAAAGATGTAGACATTGGGCAGTAACTGGAGGCAAAGCAGAGATCAAAAGAAAGTGTTCTGGGAAAATTTAAGGACAAAAAATACTTTTATTTTGCAATATCAAAGCAGGGATATCAAATTTGCATGAGCCAATTCTTGAAATAACAGAAAGACTGAGAAAGGTGATGTGAAGGACAGATGCATTATAAACCCCATAGGCTTGTGGGTTTGTTCATACGCATGAAGTAGGGGTGGGAATGGCAAGTTCGATTTGGGAAAAAGCTAGCAGTGCAGTGTGGCTAGAACGTAGAGTCCCTGATGGGGAGTAATGTTAGAAAAAAAAAAGTGTGGAAATGTAG
>NW_020939852.1:0-5395 GCF_900497805.2 Vombatus ursinus | reverse complement strand
ACCATCACTCTAGACTGTCCAGGAGGTGAGAGATCCATAGCTGTTACACATTGCACAGCTTTTCCCAAATGCATTGATCAGTTCTGCTTACTTTTCCTTTCCGGCCTAAAGCAAAAAAAAAAAAAAAATAGCATCTGTCACATGGGATGGCTATCAAGAATGGGGAGAGGTAGAGATACATGAGATACTCTGGTGATGTAAGAAACTGAAAACATCAGTAAAAATTTTTAAAAACAGGTCAAATATCTCAATGGTAATAATGGAGGGGGGGAAGGAGGAAAGAAAGGGTTTTGGGTTAGTGATATCAGGATATTAGGAGATGCCCTGTTTTCCAGAGGTAATGTCCAGCAAGCAAGTTGTGCCCTGACCTTGGCATAACAACAATCCTTTGCACTCACTCTCAGGATGATCTCACCTACTGGCAAAATGTATTGATTTGACCAGCACCAGCTCTTCTCTGAGGGACTTATGCTTTTCATTATTATGAAATATCGATAGCTCTTTAGATTTGTTGGAGCTTCCCTATTTCCCAGGGACCTAAGTAGCTGACATACTGCAGCAGAAAGTCATAAATCACATCTGACACTCTGACCTATTCTTGTGCTTATAACTGTTAAGTGAACTGAACCAGGGGCTGTACTCGTGTTCCCACCATGCTTACTCTGGCTCTGTACCCCACTGAACAATCACAAGGCTCAATGACCCTTAAGACTTGAGACAATCACAATGCTCAATGATTCTAATAACTTCGGGACTGTTCCCACAGGACTCAAGAAACCCAGTATTGTTCCCATAATGCCTGCATGCATGGGCCTGCCATGGGAACTGTTTACTCAAGACCTAAAAATGAGTGTGTGGTGGTCCTACCTTTTGTGGTTTTCATGCATAAAAACCCTACTCCTGCCATAAAGCATAAGACCTCCTTCTCCCGAGGACTTCTGCTTCCAAGCAGTTTCCTCATGTTTAACTTAACCTTCTGTTTGATTTCTGCCTCTCTTTCTCTGGCATGCTTTGTTCCACTCTGGCCACTTACAGGTTAGAGACTGATTGCTCTCCAGTTGACAATGATCATCAGTGGTAGATCTCAAACGATACTACAAATCAGTGATTGTGAAAAAAAATTGTTGTTGTTAGTCTTGTCTAACTTTTCCTGGCTCTATTTGAGGTTTTCTTGGCAAAGATACTGGAGTGGTTTGCAATATCCTTCTGCAGCTCATTTGACAGATGAGGAACTGAGGCAAACAGGGATAAGTGACTTGCCAAGGGTCACACAGCTAGTAAGTAAGTAAGTAAGGCCAGATGTGAATTGAAGAAGATAAGTCTCCATGACTTCAGGTCCAGTAGGACACCTAGCTATCCAGAAAACAATTTTAACTTATTAAAAATTGAGAGGTTAATCAAAGGAAAAGATTAGATACACAATACAGAGAAGAAACCAAATAAAATAAAAGTGTTTAATACATTCAGCAGGTGGTGCAGGATTGGAAGTGGAGGCAGGGAAGACATACTATTTGATTAAAAAAAACCAGAAGGAATAAGGGAAATTTGCTAGAAATTTGATAGGATATCAACACCACACAGCACCTATTAAATTAAAATACAAAGAGATAAAAAAGTAGATGTAAAAGGGGACTCAATAGCAAATTTGAGGAGTAAGAAGGAAATTAATTTTCCCATCTATGGATAGCGCAAGAGATCATAACCGAATAAGCAATGGGGAGGATCACAGAAAATAAAGTGAATAATTCTGCTTCTATAATGTTAAAATCTTTTTGCATGAACAGATCAAAGGAAGTTAAAATGAGAAGGGTAACAGTTAAGTGAGGAAAAACATCTTTGCAGTAAAGCTCTCTAAGGACTATTGCGTATGCAAGATACAGTAAGAACTGATTCCAGTTTCCAACATTAAGAGCCATTCTCCAATAAATTCAAGCATATGAACAGTAAGTTTTCGAAGGAAGAAATCCAAGCTATCAATAGTCCTATGACAAGATGCTCCAAATCCCTCATAATGAGAGAAGTGTACATTAAAACTGCTCTCTTCTTTCAGTCTGTAAATCACAGAGATCTGCAGGTTCAGGGACAGTCACTTCTTTGTGTTCCACAACAAAGTACATAGAAATGCCCCTTTCATCAGGTGCTGCTTGAAACCAGAACAAAAAATAAATATAACACTAAATTAAATGACACCAAACAAAAGACATGATACGGAGAAGGGGAGGGGAAGAGTTCCTAGTGTCTTAGAGGTTTGTGGCCCCAGCTGTAGACCCTGGCCTGGGTACCACAGGGCTGGCGCCTCACTGGAGGAGAAGAAGTAAAAACCCTGTGGGGTTGGGGGGGAGGGGAGATGGGTAAAAACCTGTAGATTGGGATTGACATATCCCAGGTTTTGCAGTTTAGTCAGGAATTTATTTTTTAAGAGCCCCAGTTTTTAATTCAAGTGGTCCACATTACTAGGGAAAAAAAATTCTGGAATAAAGTAAGATCTTGGCCAAGTTCCCACGAGTAAACAAACTTCTCAAGATGCTGAATCTACCCCCCACAAGGGGAGAACACCTTGTTGTATGTCTGTCTTCTGGGCCCAAAAAGTGCAGGTATTTAACTGATTAGCAGAAATTGACCCAAGATAACACCCATCATCATTAGCCCCCTTGAGGTTCCTTTGACTGGGATAAAATCAATTACCTTAAGAAATATTTTGATGAAGCTGGCAAGAAAATTAAATATCCAGAGTGGGATACTTTGAATAAATTGCTACTCAAAATCACTAAATAGAAACCTCTTGTAACTTGGATTCTTTTAAGGAAATCTTAAATGGAATTCAAAAGAATGGGGAAAGGGGAGAAGAGAAGATTTGTGCCCTCCAGAATGATAGTCAGAATTGTATTGCTTAATTAAAACAGTAAATCGGGGATTTGCCTGTTTGTAGGACCGAGTCACCTCTGGCAGAAAAGATTTATCCACCCATCCCGGAGAAAAATTCACCCCCTTGGTTCTGAGGATGAGGAAGGGAAGGGGGAGGCTCATTCCTAGACAGTCTCCTTTCTTCCCAGCCCCAAAGTCAAGCCAAGGATGGGAGGAATGAAGGATAGAAGGATGGAAACGTCCACCTGAGAAGGGGAGAGAGGGAGTGTCCCCAAAGGCTTTTCCCTGCTGACCTCCACTGCACTCCATGACACCTCACCCCGAAGCCCCAGACCTCCACACAAAGGCCTGGGCAGCCAGTAAGCCCCAGGCAGGGATCAGCCCTGGAGGAGCAGGCACACATAGGTACATACTTGTACACACGTCCACACCCAGACACGCACGATCCTACCTACACACACAACACATGCATAAACAAAGGTAATAATACTCCCA
Source organism: Vombatus ursinus (assembly GCF_900497805.2). Classification (NCBI taxonomy): domain Eukaryota; kingdom Metazoa; phylum Chordata; class Mammalia; order Diprotodontia; family Vombatidae; genus Vombatus; species Vombatus ursinus. The sequence continues at coordinate 2,035 of NW_020939852.1, read as the reverse complement.
CGACCGCCCATCTGTGCCCACACCCATCTCCTTTGCGGTGGGGGGAGGTTCAGGAGAAGGTTGAAGAGGGGCCAGAAGAGAGTATAAGGGGGGGATGCGGAGGGGCAGCAGGAAGGGCAGTGGAAAGAAGAGGGAGGAGGGCTTACCTCTCTAAGTCAGGAAAATGCAGGACCTTCTGGGGTCCTTGAGCAGGGGGGAGGGGAAGGGGAAAGGGTTATGGGCAGGCAGATCTCCAGCTGCTCGCGACACCCCGCCATCCAGATTCATGGGAAAAGGGACCTTATTCCTCCTCCTCCAACAGAGACAAAGAGGACTGACCTTGGTCAAGTATGGGAGGGGCAGGCATGGTGATGTCACAGAAGGGGCAAGGTTAGTATCCACCCAGAACAGAGGGAAAAGGGAGAAGAGAGAGGAGTGGCGACCTCCCCTTCCTTTCTTTCAACTCCCATTACACAACCTGGAGCAGGGAGGGGGCCCCAGTGCCTCCTCCACTTGGAGGAGGGCCCGAGGCTGAGCAGGGTCCCAGGTTCCTGTGGGCAGGCTGCTGGGGAGGAGGGGAGAGGAGGGGGTGCGTGGAAGCTAAGGTCACCTTGACATTGTCAGAGGTCAGCCCCTTTAAGGAAAAAAATAGAAGAGGAGGGCATGGATAGTGGATGGTTGGGTGGGTGGGGGTGTCCTGGGCTCCACGTAAGGGAACAGCACAGTAGCCTCAGCAGCAGCAGCAGCAGACCACTAGCCCCTGAATGGGACTTGGATTCTTAATAACCCCCGGAGCAGAGGAGGAAAGGGGTGGTCTGGGGAAGAGGGGAATCTTAGCCTCCGTTCTCCATGCACGAGGAGACAGAAACAAGCCAGGGCTGGAAGGGACACGGGAGCATCCAAGCTTGCCTTCATGTCTGCCCCTGACCACACCTGGGCTGTAGGAAACTGAAGGCAATTGCTGCTGGGAAACTGTCTCCGCCAATAAAGGAGATTTGAGGCAGAAGGCTAGGGATCCTCCCAGACTCCAGGATGCTGCCCTACCCCATGAGGAGCATCACCCAGGGCACCTAGAGACCCTGAGAGAGCCCAGGCATCTAGCCAGGAGCCTCTGGAGGCTGAAAAGAAGGCATCTTGATCAGACAGCTGCAGGGATAGAGACTGGGCACCTAAGGGCAGTGGTGGACTCCCAGAGAAGGAAAATCTTTTTACTGACACCTTCCCTGCCTGCAGTTTGTAATCTCAGAAACTTGCCTGGAACATGGAGACTTTAGATGATTCAGCCCCCTCAATAAATACAGGAGGTAGGTGGTGGAGGGTTGAGGGTCAGCAAAAAACTGTCTCCCAGGTCACCTCTGCCCTGAGAAGCTGGGGAGACCAATGACCATGCTCTTCTACCTGGATGAGAGAGGGATAGCCATGTCAGAAGTTAACCAAACAGGTGAGTCCAAGGAAATGGGCAAGCAACTATGCCCAGCCACGATGCACCAGGCCAAGTGTAAACGTAGTCCACTGACAAGGACAAAACCGGGAGGAAATACGCGCAAGAAAATGGCTGGACTTAGCTATGAAGGATATTTGTTAAATAAGTAGCAAATTTTGGCCAAGAGTTTTCCAGTGTCAAATCAGGAAAGCCCAAGCATAGTGTAAAAGAAAATGTCCCCTGGGAGTACACAAAAATCAGACCGTGAGGGAGAATCTAGATGGAGCCTTTGTAGCAGTGATAGAGCTGGGATTCCAATCTGTCTCCTCTAACTCCATATCCCATTATTCTTGCCATTGGCCCACGGCCTCCATCCCGAACAAATCCTCTCCTTCACGTCTCTTACGTGTGTTCTCTATCTGTTGCCCCAGTTCCATCTTCGCCCAGTCCCTACCTCAAGACACCAAAAGGGTCCAAAGGATCATTGACTTAAATCTGAACCACAAAGCACCCTCAGAATCTACTTAGTCCAATCCCTTATGCTACAGAGCAAAATGAAGCCCAGGGAGGTAAAGGGAAAGAAGGGGGATACATCATTAAAAATGATGTATCCTAAATTTAATAATTTATTGT
>NW_020939851.1:0-1150 GCF_900497805.2 Vombatus ursinus | reverse complement strand
CAACATTCCTATATGGCCTGTGTGACCTCTGTGTTTGCAATGCAGTAACTATTGTTTCTATAGAGTCTGTGAAAACCAATCTCCCCTCATCTTGTTTACACATTTGTGTAAACCAATACACCAAAAAAAAAAATCTCCCCCTCATCTTGTTTACATATTTGTGTAAACCAGTAAACAGAAAAACCAAAACACCAATCGCCCCCTCTCCTGTTTTCTTACCAATTCAGCAAGAACAAAACTGTTAGCATTTCTCATACTATATACATATGTTTATATGTGTATAAATGTATTTGTCTATGTATATATCTATAGAAAGAGAGAAATATATTCACACTCAATTGTAGCCTTTGCTGGGTGTGGGAGGGGTTGTCTAGTAGGGGGACAAAAAGAACAAAGTTAAAAAATTGCACAGCAGAGAATAAAATGAAACTTACGAGGAAGCCAAGAAAAGATGGACAGTTCTCAACACAAATGGTGTTTATTATATGGGCTTTCGTGAAATGAAACTTACTGTTACATATTTCGAATCCTCTCATAGTCTGCTCTACATGTGACAGCCTTTTTTTTTCTTACTTTGTAATTAAGTTCCAGTATTTAAGTTTATGATAAGTTTTTTTTCTCTATTCTGTATTTGTGTTCTATTGTTTGAGTTTACCATAAAATTCAATTAAAAACATAAAAAAAAATAATGAGGTAGAAATCTAGAAGAGGCATAAACCTGTGAGCAATCCTTCCAGTTCCTGAAATGGAAAGATGGAAAGATCATATTTGTAACTGATGAGAACTTTCTCAGGATGAGGGTAGTTGGAGGGAAAATATGTAGAGAGCACAGGGTGAGTTGAATATGAAGGTATGATAACTGAAATATAAAGTGAAGGGGTGAGACAGGAATGTATTAGGAGAGGGAGAAAGGGAGAGGTAGACTGGGATGAATTATCTCCTCTGAAAGAGCCAAGAAAAAGCTTTTACAGTGGAGGGGAAAAGGGGAGAGGTGAGAGGGAGTGAGGGAACCTCACTTTCCTTGGAATTGGCTTCAGGAGGAGTAACATACAAACTCCATTGGGTATGGAAATCTATATTATCCTACAAGAAATTAGGGGATAAGGGGATAAGAGGGAGGGTGATAGAAGGGAGGGCAGATTGGGAAGAG
>NW_020939850.1:0-13987 GCF_900497805.2 Vombatus ursinus | reverse complement strand
TCCTATTCATTGATCCTCCATGCTGTCTTCAACATACCTTCCTGGTCTGCCAGGCTTAAGGCTCTTAACACCTGTGGCTCCCATATCTGTGTGATCCTCATGTTCTATACTCCAGCCTTCTTTTCCTTCTTTGCTCACCGCTTTGGAGGAAATACCATTCCCCAGCATGTCCATATCCTAGTGGCCAACTTCTATGTGGTGGTGCCTCCCATGCTCAACCCCATCATTTATGGAGTAAAGACAAAGCAAATTCAGGACAGGGCAGTTCAGGTCTTCTCCTCCATTAGAACATGTTGCTAATATACCATGAAAGATTATAATACTGGCCATGCCTGACAGAATATTTTAATTAGGTGGCAAAGTGGAGAGCGAAAGAGACTAAACAAATAAAATCCATAAAACATTAGCAAATAGTTTCATGCTTCTCTATTACAGACAGTAGTAGGCTGGTAAATGTTTAACAACTGGTTTTCTGGAAAAAAACATATCACATTTTAAAGTTTGATCTGCATTATTAATGTAATCTCTACCATTTTCTTATAATTAACCAAACAATAAATCAAGCCTTTATTTGCAGAACTTTGGGTTTTCAGGTGTAAATGCTCATGTTGAAAATTTAACAATCAGTTACAGTTAATTCAAGTTGGCTCCAGCATATCCCTCATTACATCTCTCCTCAAGTAGGGAAAAGCAATTTAAATTTCAGTTTTACCTCCTTTCTTTCAATCAGTGAAAGTCAGCATGATATAATGAATAGTGAATCACCATGAGTCAGGTAGACCTGACTCAAATCCCAGCTCTGACACACATACTGACTGGACAAGTCACTTAATATATTAGTGCTACAGGAAGTTCCCAAAAAACTATAAATTGCAGAACATTTGCTGATCTTCCATAGTTTCCCACACCAATGAAATCATATATATGGACAAAAACAAAATCTCATTAACACCTTTGCTAGTGAACACTCTAACATGGTAGAAGGTGGAAAGATAAATAAGCCATGCCTTTCCCAAAACATTTTCTGAATACTTAAAGTTATACAACATCAGCCCAGAGACTGAACCCATGGCTCCTCAGCCCTTGATTAGTGATTTACCCAGGACTAAGAACTGGGTGGGATCCCACTACATTAAAATGTGATGATCACAAAGCTCAATCTTGAAGAAGAGTTGACAACTCAGTGAACAAAGATTTATTAAGCACTTACAATGTCCAAGATACTGTGATAAGTGATAGAGGTACAAAGAAGGGCAAAAACAGTCCTTGATCTCAAGAAATCTATATTTTATTGTGAGAGAAAATATATAAATAAACAGGCACATATAGGAAATATATAGAAAGGTAATTTTAGAAGAAAATGCTCTAGCCTTTGAGAAACTGAACTTGCCTCTTGTCATTACAGAGATGGTGGCCTGTGGGTGTGAAATTTGGAAAATACTATCAGACCCTCTTAATGTGTTAATTAATTTTCTTTTTTCCCTCTTTTTTAAAATTTTGATCTTTGTTACAAGGAATGGTTCAATGGCGAATGATGTGGAGGGACATATTAAAAAATGAATGTAATATAAAGAGAATCAATAAAATGGGTCTAAATATAATAATAATAATAATAATAAAGAAATATATACTATAAACTTGATATGAATTCAAAACATGACATCACAATTAGCAGAGATCAGGGATAAGAGACTTAGAGGCAAGTGTTGTGTTTATATCTGTTTCATGAATGAAAGTCCATGAGAAAGTCCTATGTGTTTATTAAAACCCTTACACATTTTCTATCCCTCTGTTTGGCTTTCTACTATCTTACTGTAATTATTATCATAGCTGCTAAGGAGATTATTAATTTTTTTTATCCATACCACTGACTTCATTGGTATGGAGAACTCAGCAGTTGAGTGCCTGTTCTTCTATTTATACTAAATAGAAAATGAGCTGGAGCACTATGATTTCAAGTGGCTTGTTCATTCATTATGTATTAGAACTGGGACTTAAACTCAAGTATCAAGACTTTGATGCTAAGACCTCATCTTTAAAAATGGATGGTTGGATGAATGAATGAATGAAAGAATGAATGAATGAAAAAGCATTCATTAAGCACTTCCTATGCGGAAGAGTTGTATTAAATGTTGAGGATACAAATTGAAAACCAGAGACATCATTTGCTCTCAAGGAGGTCAAATTCAAAGGTGGGACATAAATATCTACAAAGTTTCAGCTACAAGTCAGCTGGAAAGATATGAGGACTGGAAAAACCCCTCTTGTTTCTGATGTTAAATCATTGGATAGCCCCATTGATAGTAGTGGTGAGAACTTTCTCTTATAGGTCATTAGTAGCTGTCAAAGACATAGTTGCCAAGTTGCATCTCCATGGTGGTTATTTCCTTGAATAATGACTCCAGAGGCCAGGCTAGAAGTAGAACCATTGGCCTGGAGTATGCTTCTCAGGCTGCTTGGATTTACCTGCCCTTCATCAATTGGTCAGCAGTTGGAGCTACTGGTAGTAAGGATGGGAGACTCTTCCAATAGGGTTTTTTCCCCTCAGTGATCACTTCAGGGGATGGGTTGGAATCAGGCCTAGTGGCCTGTGGAGCATTATAATTCCCAGGGCTCTTGCGGATTATTGTCTTGGGTTATCTCCATTGGAGTCTGAGGTGAAATGGTAGTTGAGTAGGTAACAGTGATTGGGACTGCTTCTTCTCTCTCCCTCTATTATGAAAATCATCAAAATATTCAAATAAAAAGGTGCCAATTTATTTTTTTTAATATAAAAGATTGTAACATAGAGAGATGAATGGTAGTACTTCCAGAAATGAGTGATGCTCCACAAAAGATTGTAGAACCCTTTGAGCACACTCACAAGCATATTCCACGTAAAAAGTCAATTGTTCATCCTTAGATTGGGGGATGCTGAATATATATGTTAAATTAAATACTGACAATGTGCATGTGCTGAGAATTCTAGGCTCATGGCTTGCAATGAATGAGAAATAAATGCATATCCATATGTCATGGGTGAATATGTTTCTGCTCTGGTTACCTTTTAAGCAGTGTGATAAACACAATTATACCATGTGATGATTATATGATGAAAGGTTATAAACCAATTTTTGGACTAAAAAAACAGGGTGCAATGATTATGCAGTGAAACACAGTATTGAGTGCAGCACTTTAAGAGCATCATTTTGTAGGAGTTTAAATATCTCAGCTAGAATTCTGTCACATTCACTAGCCTTACAGTTATCAGTGCTTCCTAAGGCCCATTTAATTTCATTCTCCAGTATGTCTGGCTCTAGATCAGTAACCATTGTGGTTGTGGTTACTGACTATGTTAAGATCTTTCTTATATAGTTCTTTTGTGTATTCTTACCACCTCTTCTTAATCTCGTCTGTTAAATTTTTGTCGTTTATGCCCATTTTTGCACGAAACTTTCCCTTGACATCTCTAATTTTCTTGAAAAGATCTTGTCTTTCCCATTCTCTTGTTTTCTTCTATTTCTTTGCATTGTTCATACAAGAAAATTTTCGTATCTCTCCTTGCTATTCTCTGGAATTCTGTATTCAGTTGAATATGTCTTTCCTTTTCTCTTTTAACTTTCACTTTCCTTCTTTTTTCAGCTATTTGAAAAGCCTCATTAGACATCAGTTTTGTTTTCCTGCTCTTTTTTTTCTTTGGGATGTTTTTTGTTGATGCCTCCTGTACAATGTTGCAAACCTGTGTTCATAGTTATTCAGGCACCCTAGCTACCAGATCTAATCCCTTCCATCTATTCATCACCTCCACTTCATATTCATAAGGAGTGTTATTTAGGTCATACCTATTTGGTCTGATGATTTTTCCTCCTTTCTTCAACTTCTCTGAATTTTGCAATAAGAAGCTCCTGATCCAAGCCATACTTATCTCCAGATCTTGTTTTAACTGACTATAAAGTTCTTCTCTACCTTTGACAGCAAAACATATAATTAATCTGATTTTGATATTGACTATCTGGTGATGTCTATGTGTAGAGTTGGTTTTTGGATGGTAAAAAAAAGAGTGTTTGTTATGACCAGTGAGTTATCTTGACAAAACTCTATTAGTCTCTGCCATGCTTCATTTTGTTCTCCAAACATGGTGGTTATTTCAATTATCTTTTGATTTCCTACTGCAGCATTCTAGTCCTCTATGATGAAGGGATAAATAAAAGGGAAAATTGAGTGAGAGTCCAGCCCATTTCCAATCTCTTCATGTTACAGTGTGTCATTTCACATTATTTACCTACTCTGGCTGTCTTTGGGCCATGTAGTTCTGACACTGACTAATTCTGACCCAGCACTCTGGGTCATAATCTCGAAGCCCTGCTCTCCTGAAAGCTAAGAATTCACTGTGTCTAGGAGGTCTTGCTGATGGAATCCTAATAAAGCTGCCCCAGTCCCAATATTCTTCCTTATGGGCCCCACTGAACATCAGGCAAGTCCTGATTTAACCACACAATCTAGCCTTAACCACACCAAGGGCCCCCAGAATCAATACAGCCACTGCCCCTAGCTAGCTACTGCCCCCAGATTCAATTCACATATTTGAATAGATGTGTCTTTGTACTCAACCACAATCACTTCTTCCATTTAGTCCAAGACAGGACCACAATACCTAAATATCTTTCTTGACCAGATGAGACCACAATAGCTAGCCAATTGGAGGGCAGTACCACCAGGATGTTTGACCACCGAACCATAGAAGGGACCCCTCCCCATTACCTAATCCCTTAACAAATCCCCCCTGCCTTTTTAATATTCATAATTTCTGTCATGTAATTATATCTTTACCCAATAAACAGTCATCATGCTTTCTCTGAAGTTGCTGGTTCCTCTTGGAACCTAGCCTATTTCTGAGGGGCATCAATCCTCAATAAATGCCTACATTTAGATTAGAGGTAGTCTGACTAAATATTTGAGATGGTGCTGCCATAATACACCTTGAAACCATAACACCAGGCCCCCTATCTTATGCTCTGGCCACTTTCATGCCAAGTGAGTGGCCCGAGTTTCATACCCTTTCCACAACTTGCTCTGGGAACAGCAAACAATCCCATCAGTGTATCAGTTTCTGGAAATTGAAAGTTCATGTCAACCGATTGCCATGTGACTCCAATCACTATCCCTGTGATTTCTCAGAACACTCCTCCCTGGTTATCACTCCATTAAATGTGTTGCTTTGTCTTATTATAGCATAAGCACTTTTATGACAGGAAATGTTTTGCTTTTTATAAATAGAGTCTTTCTGACTCCAAAACTAAGAACATTAGTTAACACAACACTGCTTTATTATAACCCTTTTAACATGGTTGCATATTGGACGCTACCTTTGGCAAATACTAGATGGCATTTTTAACTTTTAGCATTCTATGGTGAGAAAATGTACTGCACTACATACAGAACATTGCCATAATAAGGATGGAGTTCAAATGACACTATTTAATTCCTTCATTTAGGGTCAGAGTATATCTTAAGTGTAGCTTTAGCATCTTTCACCATTTTTAATAGTTCTCAAGGTAGCCTAAGAGTTCTAAGGGATGCAAGAACCCCTGATAGTTTAGAGGAAGAAAGGGGCATCAGGGAATGTTTGGAAGGGGAGCTGAACAGCTGAAGAAAAGCACCCTTGAAATTGATCACATGGATCATAAATCCTCTTGGGGCAGAGCCAAGATGGCAGAGAGAAGCCAGGAAGTTGTCTGAGCTCTACCCAGTTTCTCTTGGAAACAACATTAAATCAAGTCTCTAAATAGATCTTGGAGTGACAGAACCTACAAGAAGACAGAGTGAAACAATTTTACAGCTTAAGATAACCAAGAAGCACTTCAGGAAAGGTCTGTCTCACTTGGGTAAAAGGGGAGAACAGCACAGCTCAGATCGTGTCTGGGCAAGCCAGCCAGAGGATCTTAGCCATAGCACAGATTAGAAACTGAGGCCCGTCAGTCCTGGATTAAAACACTGGTGGCACAGGAGACCAGCTGTGAGGAACCCGGCCCCAGCACAGAAGGCAAAGTGCCAGCCCTGGAAACCAGAAAACAGGTGCAGTTAGGCCAGGCCACATCAGCACAGTGGGCAAGCCACCAGCACCTGAGCCAGAGCACAAAGCCAGTGACCAGGACCCTGGCTCCAAGCACAAGAAGCTTGGGACAGTGTCCTCTGTGCCCCAGGAGTAGGGCTCAAGTATAAAAGCCATGAAATAGGCAGAAAATGAGCAAGAAACAAAAGAAAACCTTACACACAGAAAGTTACCATGATGACAGGGAAGATCAAAACACAAACTCAGAAGAGGACAACAATGTCATAATACTTACATGTGAAAACTTAAAGGGGAATATGAAGTAGTCTCAAGCCCAAAAAGCCTTCTTGGAAGAGCTCAAAAAGGATTTAAAAAGTCAAATAAGAGAGGTAGAAAGAACAATTGGGAAAAGAAATGAGAGGTATGCAAGAGAGAGTTAACAGTTTAAAAAAAAGGAAAGAGAAAAAATGACTGAAGAAAACAGTTCCTTAAGATGTACAATTGGCAAAATGGGGAAAAAAAACCCACTGAAGAAAACAGCTCCTTAAAAAGTAGAATTGGCCAAATGGAGAAGTAGATACAAAAGCTAACTGAAGAAAATACTTTCTTAAAAATAAGAATTGGGCAAGTGGAAGCTAATGACCATATGAGACATCGAGAATCAGTCAAATAAAGCCAGAGGAATGAAAAAAAACCTAGAAGAAAATGCAAAATACCCCATTGGAAAAACAAGTGACCTGGAAAATACATGCAGGAGAGATAATTTAAGAATTATTGTGCTATTTGAAAGCTAAGATCCAAAAAAGAGCCTGGACAGCATCTTTCAAGAAACTATCAAGGAAAACTGACCAGATATTCTAGAACCAAAGGGTAAAATTGTCACTGAAAGATTCCACTGATTACCTCCCGAACGGGATCCCAAATTGAAAACTCCCAGGAATATTCTAGCCAAATTCCAGAATTATCAGGTCAAGGAGAAAATACTGCATGCACCCAGAAAGAAAGAACTCAAATATGAATCCTAGCCATAGTTAGGATTACATGGTATTTAGCAGTTTCTACATTAAAAGATTGGAAGGCTTGGAATATGATATTCTGAAAAGCAAAGGACTTGGATTACAACCAAGAAGCAACTATTCAGGAAAATTGAGCATAATCTTTTAGGGGAAAAGATAGAAATTCAATGAAATAGGGGACTTTTAATCTTTCCTGATGAAAAGACCAGAGATGAACAGAAAATTCAATTTTCAAGTACAGGAGTCAAGAGGAGCATAAAATGGTAAATAAGAAAGAGGAAAAAATGTTTTTCAATAAGGTTAAACTGTTTACATCCTTACATGGGAAGATGATACTTGTAACTCTTGAGAACTGTATCTTTATCAGGGAAGTCAGAAGTGGTATACACAGGCAGAAAGTGGGGGATGAGTTGACTTTGATGTGATGATATAAAAAAAAAAGGGGCGAAAAATACTGTAGTGGGAGAAAAAGAAATTGGATGCAAAATAGGGTAAATTACATCACACGAAGAGGCACAAAAGATCTATTACAGTAGAGGGAAAGAAGGGAGGATGAGCATTGTTTGAACCTTACTCTCATTGGATTTGAATCAAAGAGTGAGTAAGACACACACTCAGCTGTGTATAGAAATATTTTGCCCTACAGGGAAGTAGGAGGAGAAAGTAGAAAGAAAAGGGAGGGGGGCTGATAGCAGGGAGGGCAGAATTAGGGAAGTGGTGGTCAGAAGCAAAACATTGGTGAGGAGGGACAGGGTAAAAGGAGAGAGAAAAATATAAACAGAGGGGAAAATAGTATGGAGGGAAATACACAGTTAATAATCATAACTGTGAATGTGAATGGCATGAACTCTCCCATAAAATGGAAGTGGATGGCAGAGTGGATTAAAAATCATAATCCCCAGCTAGGTGGTGCAGTAGATAGAGCACCGGCCCTGAAGTCAGGAGGACCTGAGTTCAAATCCGGCCTCAGACCAAACACTTGACACATACTAGCTGTGTGACCTTGGGCAAGTCACTTAACCCCAATTGCCTTACCAAAAAAAACCCAAAAAAACAAAACATAATCCCACAACATGTTGTTAAAAAGAAACACATTTGAAGCCCAGAAATACACGCAGAGTAAAGGCAAAAGGCTGGAGCAGAATATATTATGCTTCAGCTGAAGTAAAAACAAAGCAAGGGTAGCAATCCTGATCTCTGAGAAAGCAAAAGTAAAACTAGACCTAATTGAAAGAGATAAGGAAGGAAACTACATTTTGCTAAAAGATACCACAAGTGATGAAATAATATCAATACTAAACAAATGCGCACCAAGTAGTATAGCATCCAAATTCTTAGAGGAGAAGTGAAGGGAGTTACAGGAAGAAATAAACAGCAAAATTATACTAGTGGGGGACCTCAACCTCCCCCTCTCTGAACTAGATAAATCTAACCACAAAATATGTAAGAAAGAAGTTAAGGAGGTAAGTAGAATTTTAGAAAACTTAGACATGGTAGATTTCTTTAGAAAATTGAATGGGGATGGAAAGGAATATACATTTTTCTCAGCAATACACTGCCTACACAAAAACTGACCATGCATTAAGGCATAACAACCTCACAGTCCAATGTAGGAAGGCACAAATATTAAAGGCATCCTTTTTAGATCATGATGCAATAAAAATTACATGTATTAAAGGGCCATGGAAAAGTAGACTAAAAATTCATTGAAAACTAAATGATCTAATCTTAAAGAATGAGTGGGTCAAATAACAAATCATAGAAGCAATCAATAATTTCACCAAAGAGAACAACAACAATGAGATAACATACCAACACTTATGGGAAGCAGCCAAAACAGTTTTTAGGGGAAATTTTATATCTCTAAATGCTTACATGAATAAAATAGAGAAAGAGGAGATCAATGAATTTGTCATGCAACTGAGAAAGCTAGAAAAGCAACAAATTAAAAATCCCCATTTAAATACCAAATTAGAAATCCTGAAAATCAAAGGAGAGATAAATAGAATTGAAAGTAAGAAAACTATTTAACTAATCAATAAAACTAAGGGCTGGTTTTATGAAAAAATTAATAAAATAGATAAATCTTTGGTTACTTTCATTAAAAAGAAGAAAGAAGAAAACCAAATTACCAGTATCAAAAATGAAAAGGGTACATTTACCACGAATGAAGAGGAAATTAAAACAATAATTAGGAGCTATTTTGACCAACTGCATGCCAATAAATCTGACAATCTAAGTGAAAGGTAAGAATAATTCCAAAAATGTAAATTGCCCAGATTAACAGAAAAGGAAATAAAATACTTAAATAACACCATTTTAGAAAAATAAATTGAACAAACCATCACTGTACTCTAAGAAAAAATTTCCAGGGTCAGATGGATTTACAAGTGAATTCTAACAAACATTTAAAGAGCAATTAATTCCAGTACTTTGTAAATTATTTGGAAAAATAGGTGAAGTTCTACCAATTTCTTTTTATAGCACAAATATGGTGTCAATACCTAAGTCAGGAAGAGCCAAAACAGAGAAAGAAAATTATCGACCAATTTCTCTAATGAATACTGATGCAAAAAATTTAAATAAAATGTTAGCGAAGCGATTACAGCAATTTATCATGAGGATAGTACAGTATGACTAGGTGGGATTCATACCAAAAATGCAGGGCCAAAACTATTAGCATAATTGATGATATCAATAACAAAACTAATAGAAATCATATGATTATCTCAATAAATACAGAAAAAGCTTTAGACAAAATACATCACCCTTCCCTATTAAAAGTACTAGAGAATGTAGGAATACATGGAGTTTTCCTTAAAATGATAAGTAGTATCTATCTAAAACAATCAATAAGCATTTTATGTAATGGGGATAAGCTAGAAGCTTTCCCAGTAAGATAAGAGTTGAAGCAAGGATGCCCATTATCATCTCTATTATTTAGTATTGTACTAGAAATGTTAGCTTTAGCAATAAGAGAAGAAAAAGAAATTGAAGGAATTAGAATAGGCAATGAAGAATAAAACTATAACTCTTTGCAGATGATATGATGATATACTTAGATAATCCTAGAGAATCATCTAAAAAACCACTTGAAATAATTAATAGCAAAGTTGCAGGATATAAAATAAAGCCACATAAATCATTAGTATTTCTATATATTACTAACAAAAGCCAGCAGCAAGAGATAGATAAAGTCCATTTAAAATAACTATAGACAATATAAAATATTTGGGAGTCTGTCTGCCAAGACAAAGCCAGGAACCACATGAGCACAATTACAAAGCATTTTTCACACAAATAAAGTCAAATCTAAATAATTAGAAAAATATTGATTGCTCATGGGTAGGCCAAGCTAACATAATAAAATAACAAATTTACCTAAATTAATTTACTTATTCAATATAATACCAATCAAACTACCAAAAATTATTTTATAGAGCTAGGAAAAGTAATAACTATTCATCTTGAAGGACAAAAGGTCAAGAATATCAAGCGAATTAATGAAAAAAAATGCAGAGGAAGGTGGCCTAGCTGTACCAGATCTAAAACTGGTTAAAAAAGTTATTATAAAGTGGCAATGATCAAAACTGTTTTTTACTGGCTAAACATAGAGGGGTAGATCAGTGTAATAGATTAGGTACATAAGATGGAATGCTCAGTGACTATAGTAATCTACTATTTGATAAACCCAAAGACATCACTTTCTTGGATAAGAACTCACTATTTGACAAAAGCTGCTGGGAAAACTGGAAAATAGTATGGCAGACGCTAGGCATAGACCCACATCCTACACTGTGTACCAAGATAAGTTCAAAATGGGTACATGATTTAGACTTAAGGGATGACACCATAAGCAAATTAGGAGAGCAAGGAACAGGTTACCTGTCAGATCTAAGGAGAAGGGAGGAGTTTATGACCAAACAAGAGATAGAAAACATTACGAAATGCAAAATGGATAGTTTTGATTACATTAAATTTAAAAAGTTTTTGCACAAAGCCAATGTAACCAAGATTAGAAGGGAAATAGAAAACTGGGAAACAACTTTTACTGCCAGTGTTTTTGATAAAGGCCTCATTTCTAAAATATATAGATAACTGAGTTAAATTTATAAGAACACAAGTCATTTCACAACTGAAAAATGGTCAAAAGATATGAACAAGCAGTATTCAGATGAAGGAATTAAAGCTATCTATAGTCACATAAAAATATGCTCAAAATCACTATCGATCAGAGAAATGCAAATTAAAACAACTTTCAGGTACCACCTCACACCTTTCAAATAGCCTAATATAACAGAAAAGGGAAATTATAATTGTTGGAGAAGATGTGGGAAAATTAGAACACTAATGCATTGTTTGTGGAGTTGTGAACTGATCCAACCATTCTGGAGAACAATTTGGAACTATGCCCAAAAGGCTACAAAACTGTGCAAACTCTTTGACCTAGCAATACCAATACTAGGTCTGTATCCCAAAGAGATCATAAAAAAGGAAAAAAAGACCCACATGTACAAAAATATTTATAGCAGTTTTTTTTTTTTTTTTTTGCGGTGGCAAAGAATTGGAAATTGACTTGGATGCCCACTAATTGGGGAATGGCTGAACAGGTTGTGGTATATGAATGTAATAGAATACTCTTGTACTATAAAAAATGATGATTTCAGGCAGATTTCAAAAAAACCTGGGAAGACTTCCATAAACTGATGCTGAGTGAAATGAGCAGAACCAGAACATTATACACAGTAACAGCAACTTTGTGTGATGATCAACTTTGATAGACTTAGCTCCTCTCAGCAATCCAATGATCTAAGATAATTCCAAATGAACTCATGATGGAAAATGCTATCCACATCCAGAGAAAGAACTATGGAGTCTGAATGCAGAAGAAAACATACTATTTTCACTTTTTTGTTTTTTTTTCATTTCTTGTGGTTTTTCCCTTTTGTTCTTATTCTTCTTTCACAACATGAGAAATGTGGAAATATTTTTAATATGATTGTACATGATTATAGCTTATATCAGATTCCTTGCCATCTTGGGGAGAGGTTAGGGAGGGAGGGAGAAAAACATTGCAACTCAAAATCTTATAAAAATGAATATTGAAAACTAAAAAAATAAAATAAACTCTCTAGACACTTAGTTGGTCATTAGATTGATCAGAGTTAAAAAAAAGAAATAGATCAAATGAAATAAGGTATGTATAGATCTTAGCAAATTTTATAGCACTACATAAATGCTAGTTAACTGCTTCCTTTGTATTGGTCTGCATATAGCTACTGATTGTGACCCATGATTCATTGGGCAAATGGGAAGAGACTAAAACGTTAGATATACTTGGGGGAAAATGTGTTGTCAAATGACTCCAGTTCTCCCAAAGCTATTTTTCCTGTTCTTCCAGTCATCCCGTGTGATGGAGGTGGGCCAGAGGGTAGAGGTAAAGGGGTGTATGTGTCATATTTTCATCGTATATCAGTGTGCTCTCTCATATCATAATGGTCATATGGGTGTCCTTATTCCTGTGGTGGTTTGGGTATGAGAACATGTTTATTTGTCAGAAGGGATATTTTATCTAAGCATATATGGTTATTAAGTTATTATTTATGGTGGAACCTGGCCATATAGAAATGTAAGGAATATGCTAAAGAGAAAAAAATAGTTATGGAATTAAATATCTGTGACTCTGTCTTCACAATCTAATTCTGAATAGAGAGAAGGAAGATGATTAATCCTCTTGGACAAAGTGAGGACCTGAGGGAGAGCCAGACAAGGGGTATAAATATCACATTCCCTGGTTTCTTTATATTCCCTCATTTTTGACTCTCTGGACTGACCACTCTGCCTCTCTCTTCATCCATGACACAGGTAAGACAGGCCATTGCTCTTCAGAGATGTGTTCTTAGTCAGGCAGCAAGTGTGGGGAGAAGTCATAGACTTAGTTTTAGGTAAAACGGAGAGAAATAAAAAGGAAGGTAGCAGTCAGGAACAGTAAAGCCAAAGGATGAGCTGGGCCTCCAGAGCAACCGAAGACCACAGGCATTCAATGACTCTCATTAGAAATGAGGGAACTGGTGTGAGAGGGAGTGACAGAGGTGCCTTCTGACAGGAAACACAGCATCTGAAAATAGTGGGCAAAACTGATATTTTGCCATTTTCACACATGATTCATGGCCACCTTAATTATATTGATCTAATTATGAAATTCTAGGGGAAAAAAGAAAACAATTGAGGAAGAGAAGGCAGCATATCTGTGTTCATCCCGCCTCTCTCCTCTTCCCAAGAGATGGTGCGCAGAGAAGCAAGAAAAAGAAAATAAAAGCTTTGTGTAAAAATATTGACAAGTTTGAACAGATCCAGAGGAAGGCAATGAAAATGCGGATGGGCAATCAGTTCCATAGCATAATGAGGTAAATGGAAATGCTTACTTTGGAGAAGAGAAGGCAGAAGGGAAAACATGAGCACTGTTTTCAAATAGCTGAAGGGCTGGCATGAGGATTAAGAAAGAGATTTAATCTATTTGACTGCAGATTGCAGAACTAGGATGCACTGGTCAAAATTACTATCAACTTAGAGGTACAATAGAAAATGAAAGAAACTTTAGAATATCACTCAGACTGCTGTATCATGAGTGAGTGACAGCAGGTAAAAAAAGATGAAAAAGAAAGACCTAAAAATACCTAAGGCCTTCTATTACTAGTTGATTGTGATTTGAAATCACAAAAATGTTAGTTACTGGGCTATAAGCTGTAAGAGTTGATAGGAACTGATGGGAGAAGAGGCTGTAGTAGCTAAAGCCCAGGGCAGCAGAGAACAGAGCACTGTAGTAGAAATGCCGGCAAAGGGTAGCATGGCAGAAAGAAGAGAGCATCAGAGGACCCCATCTCAGTGGAGTAGGTCTCTTAACTGATGGCACCACCAGAAGATATCAGTGGCTCTGTAG
>NW_020939849.1:0-1110 GCF_900497805.2 Vombatus ursinus | reverse complement strand
TTCTTAGAGTGAATGGGAAGGGGCCAGAAGGCTTAGCTCTGATGGGGACCCACCCTCCCAGCTTCACTGACTCATAACTTCTTTGTCATTTTATCACCCGGGCCCCTTCCTATCTTACCTACTAATGGTTTTTTGCCTCAGTTTTCTCATCTCTAAAATGGGAATGATCTGGGCATTCCATACTTAACAGGGCATTTGTAAGGAAAGTGCTCTGTCCATCTCTGAGTTGTACAGAAATAGGAGTTGTTCTATTATTATTATTGTCTCAAGAGATCTCTGTCCTGGAAGTAGGAGAGAAAGGAGAGGGAGGCAACTGAGGGGACACCTGTGCAAGGACCAGGAATGGCTGAAAAGTGAGTAGCCCAAGTACAACAAATACCAAGGAACAATAGGCATGAGGGGAAACTAAGCCCTGGGAGGATAGCTTTTCTAGGGAGGTGGGAAAGGAAACCTGGAGTCTGGGCCAGCCAGAGAGGGGAAGGGGCAGGTGGGAAAGGGAGCGGGAGAGGTGAGACAGAATTTCCCATTCCACTCAAAGGAAGGGAGCCAAAGAACAAGGACATGAAGAAAAAAGCCTGCCTCAGCCAGAGGGAGGACTAGGGCCCTGGGGACATAGACCCTGCAGACATTAAACAAATGATATCCCTCTATGAAGAGAAAGACAGAAAAGAGATTTGGCAAATAGGAGATCATGAAGACATTACAGAAAAGGCCCCATGAGTAGCACAAAGCCCCACAGGGAATAATCTCTGGGGCCCTGAATAAGGTCCCCTATGGAGAAGGGATTTAGCAAGGGTAATAGGGTATTTGCTCTTGAAAGAAAGGTGGCCCACTTTTTAGGAAAGAAGAGTAAAAAAAGTGGACATGACCCTCCCCCTAACTCGGAAGTGCCAAAGCAGAGAGCTCACAGGAGCCTTGAATCTTAGATCTGGAAAGTACCGAGAGTCAGCCCCTCATTTCCAAACTGATATACAATGAATTCTTTCTATGATATCCCGGACAAGAGGCCTTCCAATCTCTAATTGGAGTCCTTCAATAATGGGGAACTCACTTCCTCCAAACCTAGGTCATTCTGCCTTGGAATGTTCAGTTTTTTATTATGTTCAGACA
>NW_020939848.1:0-2675 GCF_900497805.2 Vombatus ursinus | reverse complement strand
AAGAGATCAGGGCTGAGAGTGAAAGGATCAGCACACCCTGGAAGGGGCTTGAGGACTCTGGATGACATATTTGTAATGGACTCACCCAGTCAGCAGCGGTGTGTGACTTTCTCTAGGAGCCTCTGTGACCAGAAATGCCCATGAGCCACCAGGAGCAGGGTGGAGAGACAGTTACTGTGCCCCTAATCCAGTCAGACTTTGGAGCTGATCGTTTGCTGCCATGAGATGACCACAGAAATGAATCTTTTTTGCCAGAACAGCCTTGAAAAGGAAGGCTTCTAGGATCAGAGCTACAGAGCAGGAGAGGGCCTTTAGAGCCTGTCAAGCCCAAGCCCTTCTGTTTACAGATGAAGAAAGTGAGGCACAGAGGTGTTAAGTGACTTGCAGGTAATAAGTATCTGATTCAACCCTGGATATTCCTGACTGCAATGCCAGGAGTCTGTCCACTGCACCACCCACCATTCTCCTTCCCTCTCACACAATGTCCTTGCCAGCGTTTTCTCCACCGTGCCATGAGACTTGGTCTTCATTTACCAAATTCCAGTCCAACCGCCCCACCCTGACTGGCCCCTGCCATCCCACTGCCCCTACTTCTTACTGGTACCAGAAGTTAGACTTCCAGGAATGTCTCTTGGTGTTTGCCTCCCAATAGCCCAAACCTGCTTATAATCCTTCACATCTGACCCTACTCTCTGCATTTTTCCTCGTCCTGGGTTGTAGGGCCTGCTTCTTGTTTCCCAGGTCTGTGAGTGATAAAGGAGGGCCAAAGGTAGAAGAGAACAAGTGTGTTCAGATTAGAGGTTTTACAGGGAGGAATTTAAAAGGCAAATGTCGGCCACCAGATGGAGACGTGTTGCATTAGTAGACAATGGAAGGAGGGAACTAGCATTGGATGCTTAGAAAGAGGGATAAAAGGATAATTAAAGGAAGGGAACATGGAATTATTAAGCACCTCCTCTGTGGTAGGCACTGTGCTAAGTGCTTTACAGATATTCATTTGAATCTCACAACAGCCAGGTGGGTTTTATTATTACCCCCATTCCACAGTTGAGGAAATTGAGGAGATTGGGTTAAGTGACTGGACCCGGGTCACACATTTAGTAAGTGTCTAAGGCTGTACTTAAATTCAGGTCTTCCTGCCTCCAGGCCTAACACTTAATCCACTGGGCCATGTAATAAGATGGGTATATGTCCACAAGGGCTATAGAATTTAGAACTGGAAGAGGTCATCTAGTGCACCCTCTTTATTTTACAGATGAGGAAATTGAAGCCCAGAGAGATTAAGTAGAATCAGAGGTGGGTTTTGAACCCTGGTCCTCTTAGACCAGATCCATGCCCTTCCCACCATACCATCCCCCTCTCCCTCCCAAACTTGACCTTTAAGGAGAACGAGCATATCAACCAGTAGAGATGTGGCAAAGAGTGAACTCTAGATTTGAGGAACAGCCTGCATAAATACAGAGAGACAATAAAAGGCTCATTTCTAAGATCTACATTCAAATTTTAAAATTCAAATTTTTTTATTTTTTTATTTATTTAAATTATTTAAATTTATTTAAAATTCAAATTCAAAATTCAAATTTTCAAAAACCAGAGCCATTCCCCAATAGATTAATGGTGAAACGATATGAATAGACAGTTTTTAAAGGAAGACATCCAAACTGTGAACACATAATCTGAAAAATTGTCCTAAATGACTCATAATTAGAGAAATGAAAATTAATGCCACTCTGAGGCTCCACCTTATACCCACTAGATTAGCAAAGGTGACAAAAAAGGCAAAGGACAACCATTGGAAGGAGAGGCTGAGGGGAAATCGTATATGCTAATGTGCCATTGGTAGAGCTATGAGTTGGTGCAACCATTCTGCAAAGCTATTTGGAACTGCCCCTCTAGTATCACCAAGCTGTTCATACTCTTTAACCAACTGTTACCTCTACTGGGCCCATCACCCCTCAAGACATCAAAGAAAGAGGAAGGGGATCCATACGTACAAAAAGATTGAGAGCAGCTCTTTTTGTGATGTCAAAGGACTGGAAACTAAGGCGGTGTCCATCAATGGTGGAATGGCTAAAGAAATTATGGTATATGAACGTGTCACAAGAAACAGTTTCAGAGAAACAGGGTGAATTGATGCTGGGTGAAGTGAGCCGCACCAGAACTGAACAGTAACAACAATACTGTCAAGACAGCTTTGGAGGCTTAAACTCTCAGATGAATGTAATGACCCACCACGATTCCAGAGGACCAATGATAATTTATGCTACACTTCCCAAAAGAGAGGTGATGGACTCAATAACCAGACATTCATTTCTGGAGTGGCCAATGTGGGAATTTGTTTTTGTTTTGTTCAACTTAGGACATGTTTGTTAGAAGGGGTTTTGTTTTTCTTTTAAATTAGGGAGTGGGGTGGGAGGGAAAGAAAGAAAGAAAAATGCTTGTTAGCTGAAAAAGATAGGGGCATAGAAAATGGAATGTACAGGATGAGATTAGGGATCAGCTAATCATTCTGAAGAGGGTTTCATTCAGTTTCAGAAGCCGAGACCTTTGCCACTAATAGTTTTAGTGTTAAGCCCTTTTGTGAGATTCCCCTTACCTCTCTTCCAAAGGTTCAGCCTCGCCTTTTAATCTTATTCAAATGCACCTTTGCCCCTGGCCCTAAAAAGAACCTGGCT
>NW_020939847.1:0-1329 GCF_900497805.2 Vombatus ursinus | reverse complement strand
AATGGAAGAACTTGATTTTTAAAGTTGGGATGCTGGCATTATTTGATATAGTAGAAGGGATCAGTATAATGTACAGAGAGATGAGTCCATCTGTCATTCCCTTCCACCCATCAGAAGAGTTCCACCAGACAAACCTGTACCTGTAGAGAGGCCCTGACTACCTTCCGTAGAAGGACACAGAGGGCTCCATAGAAGGGGGGTATTGTCAGTAAGCTGGATAAGAGGAACTGGGAGGATGAAAACCCCAAGCCAGATCAGCATTTTACAAGGGACAGCTCCATGCAGCTGTGCTCTCCTGACCCAGCACAAATTCACTGGGAGGGGAATAGCATTTGTTGAGCAATTTAAAGGAATAGGAAGATTTCCTTCACATCTCCATCCTTATGCTGGAACTGCTAAGGGAAGCACTTGCTTGAGGGGAGGAGCAGTGGAGCTGGATTGTGAAAGTTCCTCAAGGTTGGGATGTCAATGCCTGCCTTGAAGGAATGGGCCTGGGCGCTGTGCAAAGAGCAGCATAGGAACTTCAGGGATTGCAATAAGATGCAATCCAGGTGCCTGTTTGCAAGAGAATACCGAGCAAGAGAGGCAGGTGAATGTGGCAGAACAGGGACCTTGAAAATCAGAGCAATATATTTGAAACCATGATTGAGAGGAGAGGGTAGCTTGAGAGGGACAGTGGAGAAAAAGAGAGACTCTATTGTGTATAGGACGTGTGACCTAAAGGTTCTTAGGTTTCCTTTACCACAACAGTACAGCAAATGCCACCAAATACCATCTGCCGGTTCTACAGCTAATTTTAATATTTTTCTTGCCAAGCCCAAACATAAGCAAAGGGAGACATTCATGTATGTGATATTATTTGATGATTCCTGAAAGGCCCTGGTGCTCCTAAATATCAAGCAACTAAGCAGCAGGCATTTATTAAGCACCTACTATGTACCAGGCATTGTGGTAGCCACTAGGGTACCAAAAACCAACCAATCTAATCCTTGGAGGAGCATATGTTCCATCATGGAAGACAACATATATATATATACACACACAGAAACCTACATATATACGTATACATATTTATTGTGTCTGTTTGTGAGAGAGTATGTGTTTCATTTCTGTGTCTTTGTGTTTGTACAAAATACATTAATTTTATATATATACAAATTATATAGAAAGTAAAAGCAAAGTTGTTTCAGGGGAAAGGCACTATCAGCTGGAGAGCGATAGTAAAGTCCTTGTGTATAGCATGAATGGCCTATTACCTCCTTATTCTTAGAAGCCAGGCCTTTCTGACAGTCATCACTGGGGGAAGAAATTCCTGTGAACTAAGGGCCA
>NW_020939846.1:0-6169 GCF_900497805.2 Vombatus ursinus | reverse complement strand
AATCCTAGGCAAACTCTCCCTCCTTCTGGTTTTTCACTTCCCTACAAGTGGCCCATATTTTGACTCATTTAGAATATACCTGAAAATAAATAGTTGCCATTTATGATATGTTTGCATCTAACAGCCCTGCCTGAGAAGATATTTGGGCCAAGTAAGAATACATCTGAGAATACATTCTTCTCATTTATGACAATATCCATCCTGAGACCCATTGAGAGCAAATCATTTTTGTTCCCAGACAATGCCTACCAATCAAACACGGCAATTTTCAGGACGTTCCATGATCTTCCCTTTGGAGTCTCAGGCCATTCTCTGCTCTGACATCCCTTCTTCAAAGTCCTCTCCTACCTCCTTCCTTCTCTTCACCATAGCTATACCATACCATGAGCCAAAATTCTCTAATTTCTGAAAATTTTCATTCTCAGCCTCTGAATATCTCCCTTTTTCCTTCTTCTAGACCCTCTGAATAACGGCATCATTGATTCTCTAGCCAAAGGTAGCTCATGATTCTGGAGTCAAAATTTCTGTCAAGACCACACAGCCTGGGTTCTAGGTGCCCTCTCTCATCCCATATTTTGGCTTCACTATCCAGTCCCCATTGGTACATTCAGAGGCAGGATTTAACTCTTGGCTCAGAAATTCTGTATCTCTGCTCTCAACTACTTTCAATATTCTGGCAGGAAAGATACCTGCCTAAACCTTTAGTGTTCTAGGAAATATTGAAGCAATGACATTATTAGTTTTAAAAAACATATCTAGTAAACCTATGTCCAGTTATTTTTAAGTTTATTCATTTTATTGTTATTAAATGTACTTTGGCTACTGATCTGATGACTTGGAAACAGAATTCTTCTCTCTAAAAAGCTCATCTATGAAACATGTCCAAAATTACTCAATATTCATTAAAAAGTAATAGAAACATCAGTCTTTACTAAGGAAATAAATACATGAAACTGCCTTTCTTTTGGTGTGCATGTGTTGTGGTTCAGAGGAATTTTTTGCTAGCCAAAAAATAAAACTTAAGCTCAACAAATCCTTTTGGTACTGTCATTGAAGAAAGGTGGTGGTTTTGTGTTTTGAGGTGGTTTTTTTTTTTAATGAGGCAATTGGGGTTAAGTGACTTGCCCAGAGTCACTTAACTAGTGAGTGTTATGTGTCTGAGGCTGGATTTGAACTCAGGTCCTCCTGACTCCAGGGCCAAAGCTCTATCCACTGTACCACCTTGCTACCCCTAGGGTTTTTTTTTTTAATTTTTCTTATGTATCACTAGTGTACAATTAAAATTATGTTGCAATAAATTAGTGATCTCCTGTGAAAAATCTACCTTCCTCTTGCTTTTTAAAGACGACTCTGTATAAACATGAAAATAAATCTTTGCTACTTGTGAGATTTTGCACTCTAAGGCCCCTTCCCCACCAGATGATGTCTGTTCTCAGAACCGCCCCCCCATACCATAGAAGGTTTTGGAGTTTACTGTAATATCTGACCTTTGCTATCCTAAAGGCTCTCCTTGCTTCTGAGGTCCCATCTTCTATGGGCACTGCTAGCTCTCTCATTTTTGTTTCCCTGGCAACTCCCAGGCCTGACACTCTGTGTGCTCAAATCCTCCTGTTTCTGAAAATGTCCATTCCCAGACCCCGTACATCTCCCCCTCTCTCTTCTCTAAGCCCTCACAATTCTGGCCCTACAGATTCCATGGTCTCATCCAGCTGATGATCCTGAATTCCAAATTTACTTTAAGCTCATACAGTCCATGTTCCATGAGGCATCTCCTATCTTATACTATGAGTAAGCTTTTTATTCAAAATCTGGATGTTCACAGTCAGGACATATGCCCTAGCTATGAAATCTTGTTTTCTAAGCAACAGGACCCCTCCAACATATGTCCTTGAAAGGTGCTGGGAAGCTCTGATATTTGGTGTTGCAAGGGGCTGCGGAGAGCTGACATTTTAGATAGTAGGGCCATACTATCCTATGATCCATGAGGTTTTTGCTTTTTCTTTTTTTTTTAATTGTATGATTATTACAACACACATTAATCTTGACATGTATAAGTTTTTAAAACTAACTAGTGTCTCTTTTATTTCCTTAGCTTGCAACATGTTATTTACCTAGATCTAGAAAATATTTCTGCCTAAAAAGCATATATTTATAATAATCCTTGAAATTTGTATTTTGCATTTGAAGGCCCATTTTACAGAAGATCATGTAGGTTCTCAGAGCCCTCACATCTATGGCACATGGAAAATTTTAGGACAGTCCAGTTCTGATCTTTTGTTTACTTTCCTGGATCAGATATCCCTTCTTCTAAAGTCCCTCCTCAATCTCTCATTCTTTTCTCCAAGGCTCCTGCCAGACCTGACATTTTCTGTTCTAAAATCCCATTTCTTCAGACAATTTTCTTCATCTGCCTCTGAACATCTCCCAATCTCTTCTAGTCATTCCCAAACTCTCGATCTCGTTTCTTCAGCCTCATCCACCTCAGGTTTCTACATTGTATATTTCAGAATTATATTCACAATGTGCTCATGATTGGTCTTTTTCTGCTTCAGTTTATTTATTTTTTTTTACCAACACAATTGAGTCTTACATATATACTAATTTCCAAAGATAAGTTGTCTCCCCTTACAAGCCCTTTTTATATTTGGCCATTTTTAATGGCCAAAGCCATGAATATCCATTATCACTAATGCTACTATAAATAGTTATTTTTATCAATGAAGGAATTCCAGGGGGTTGCACTGATTTTTGGTACAGTTATTTCAGGTTTGTGGGGTTTTTTTGGGGTGGCGATAAAATAGTATTTTCTTCATACTTTTAATGCTCTGTGTGAGGCTTTTTTTTCCTTTTTGAATGATCAATGCATACTAAAATTTAAATTGAATCTATGTTTAATTACATAAGAAAAATCTGCTTTAAACTTATATTTAAATAACCTACAACATGTCAATAGTTGGGCCAACTAAGAATGTATATAAGAAAACATCTTTGAAATTTTCCATTCTAAGGCCCATTCAGAGTCATTCATTTCTCCTCTCAGAGACCTCCTAGCAATCAAACATGGTGGTTTTCAGGACATTCCAAGATCTGCCCTTTGGACTCTCAGGGCACTCTCTGCTCTGACATCCCTTCTTCAAAATGCTTTCCTCCCTCCTTCATTCTCTGAACTATGGCTATGTGTTAAAAGTTCTCCTGTTTCTTACAATTGTTATTCTTAGAACCTGAACACCACCCTCTCTTAGTATTCTATTCTCTCCCAGCATTGACATTGTAGACCCCACAGCTGAATCAAGCTCAGGATTGTGGATTCAAAGTTTCTGTCAAGCCAACACAGTCTGGGTTCCTATGTGCTCCAAGATCACATAGTCTGGCTTCACTTTCCACTCCCCATTGGAACATTCAGAGACAGGATTAACTCCTAATTTAGGCATTTTCTATCTGGGCCCTCAACTACTTCCAACATTCCCACACAAACAGTACCTGGAAACCTAGACCTTTAGAATTCTAGGGAACATACAAGACATGAGGTTTTGGTTCTAAAGCCATATTAAGAAAACTTGTGTCAAGTTATTTTTAATTTTATTTCAATTGCTATCAAATTATACGTTGTTCTTAGTGATAGGATGACTTCAAAATGCAAATGTTCTTTCTAAAAAAGGCTCTATTCTGAACAGGTGAGAGTTTTTAGTCTAAAACTGCTCAATATTCATTTGGATTAATAGTAATGTTAATTAATTAATAGAAAATTAACTAAATAATAGAAACAGCAATCTTTACTAAGGAAAGAAATACATCTAACTGAATTTGTTTTGGTTTGCAGGTGTTGTGGTTTGCAGGTATTGAGGGGTTTATTTCACTAGCCAAAAAATTCATAATAATGTCAGTAAACACTTTTAGCAGTGTGGGTAAAGAGATGAGATTTTTGGTTTATATATATATTTTTAGTCTCTTTGTTAGTTTTCCCTATATATCACTGATGCCAGATGAAAGTTGTATAGGAAGGAATGAATGATCTCCTTAAAAAAATCTACCTTCTTATATTTTAAATTAATTTAAATTAATTACAAATTAAAAATAAACATGATTTTTGAGATTCTCCACTCTAAGGCCCCTTCCCCAGGACAGGACTCCTTTTCTCTGAATTCTCCCACCTCTACCATATAGAGATTTGGAATACAATGCAACAGCCAACATTTTCTGCCATAAGCACTCTCTTTGTTCTGATTTCCCCCTTCTCTGGGCACTACAGCTCTCTCATTGTCGTCTTCATGGCAACTCCCAGGTCTGGTACTCTGGATGAGCTCACATCCTCCTGTTTCTGAAAATTTCCACTCCCAGCCCCTCTATCTCTGCCACCCTCTCTTCTCTAGACCTTTAGAATTTTGACTTTGCACCTGCTGTAGCTTCATCCAGCTCATTATCCTGAAAGTGATCTATACGGATTTTTCTTTTTGTTTTTTATTAGATAATTATTACAATGTACACGAATCTTCCCTAGATAACAAATTTGAAAAATAAACCCCAGTCTGTTCTAAGTCCTCAGCATGCTACACATTCATTTTATTGTCCAAACATACTCTGCCTCATGTTTCTTGTTAGTAATATCAATACTAGCCTAGACTAAAGGAGAATATATAGAACATATACATTTGCTTTGGTGTCCAAGCTGTTTCAGTTTGGGGGTGGTTTTTTTTGGCTTGCCACTATAAAGGAAGTGCTTTAAGTAGAAGTTTTTAGCTTTATAGGTGTGAATTTGTGATTTGTTTGAAAGCATTACTATGACAGAATATTTATTAAATTAGAAAGTTCTCCCTCCTGGTTTTTGAAATTCCTTACAACTGGCCAATATTTTGGCTCATTTAGAATATATATGAAAATAAATCTTTGCCAAATACAATATTTTCTATTCTAAAGCCCCTACCTTCTTAGAGTTCTTAAAAGGTCTAAAAAGGTGGTTTGTAGCCAATTCAAAAGTCTGATCTTTTGTTTTCTAAGGTTTTGTTTTGCTCTCATATCCCCACTCCAACGTTAGACATTCAGAGTTAGGACATATACCCAGCTAAGAAATTTAGCAAGCCAAATTTCAGCCACCTCCAACAATCCCATTGTATGTGAACTGACAGCCCAGGCATTAAGTGTGCTAAAGATGTTCTAAGGCATGAAATTGTTGGTTCCAAGGAAACACCCTCCAATCATCTATAAATTTCATTTTAAAAAATTTTAATGGGTTTTATTACTACACTATACCAAATCAATTACAGATATCATGATCTGGAAACGTTAGTTCTGTCTCTTATGAAGCTTCAGGATTTGAAACCTAGATTTTCTTTTTGTTCAAAAACATTCTATATTCATTATCAATATTAAGCACATCCATGGCAGCCTTTATCAGAGAAAGATCTTTGTGGAATTGTATTTGTTTCCTAAAGCTTCTATATAATACATATATATATATATAATATTATTCTTATGTATTATATATTAAGTATATAATATATGTTATATACATACATACATACATATATATAATAATAACAATAATAATAGTTGGTGGTTGTCCATTCTTGAAGAGGACCACAATGACATCACTATGTTAGAGTCAAGTTCCAATGTGTCTGACTGTGGCTGATCAGACCAATACAAGCTCAGGAGGCGCTACCACAGGTCAGGCACACATAAGCCATGAGAACATTTAAGGTGGAGATGCCGCTAAATTTGCACATCTCACATTTCCTTTGAGCTACTTCAATTCTGCTTTGCTCATAGAGCACAGCACCTTCTCTGATGTGGGCACACCATGCTGGGTGGTCCTGTGCCAGTATCTACCATGTCACACAATCAATTCCAAAGTTCTTCAGAGAGACCTTGAGAGTGTCTTTGTATCGCTGCTTCTGACCACCATGTGAATGCTTACCCTGTATGAGTTCTCCATTAAATAGTCTTTTAGGCAAGAGTATATTGGGCATTCGAACAATGTGGCCAGCCCAAGATAGTTGTGCTCTCTGTTGTAGAATTATATACACTATAAGGTAATCTTCTGTGGGAAATTTTTAGCTAGCCAAAATGTTATCACTACTTTCAACAAAACATTTGATCTGTGTGGTGGAAGATACAAAAAAAATTGAGCTTCACAAGAGTATAATATAATGTATATTGAAATAAATGACTT
>NW_020939845.1:0-1244 GCF_900497805.2 Vombatus ursinus | reverse complement strand
AGCTGAAGGGACCTGTATGAGATCACCTACAGGCTCCTACATCTACAACTAGCAGGGCCTCAGAGGCTATGGAGCCTGAACCCCTCCTGTGACTATAGGGGAAACTGAGGCCTGGTGAGGTGAAGAGACCAGTGGGACACTACCTACACGTTCCTAAATCTAGAGGTGGTAGGGCCTCAGAGGCTAAGCTGCCTGACCCCTTCTGTGGCTATAGGGGAAACTGAAGCCCAGGGAGGTGAGGGGACCTGTATGAGATCACCTACAGGGTCCTAAATGTAGAGATGGGAGGGCCTCAGAGAATTGGCATCCTGACCCCCTCCTGTGACTATAGGGGAAATTGAGGCCTGGGGAGCTGAAGGGACCTGTACGAGATCACCTACAGGCTCCTAAATCTAGAGGTGGCAGGGCCTCAGAGAGTACGCAGCCTGACCCCCTCCGGTGACCACAGGGGAAACTGAGGCCTGGGGAGCTGAAGGGACCTATATGAAATCACCTACAGGCTACTAAATGTAGAGCTTGGAGGGCCTCAGAGACTATGCTGCCTGACCCCTGCTGGGACTATAGGGGAAACTGAGGACTGGGGAGCTGAAGGGACCTGTATGAGATCACCGACAGTGTCCTACATCAAGAGCTGGTAGGGCCTGAGAGACTATGCAGCCTGACCCCGTCCTGTGACTATAGGGGAAACTGAGGCCTGGGGAGCTGAAGGGACCTGTATGAGATCACCGACAGTGTCCTATATCGAGAGCTGGTAGGGCCTGAGAGACTATGCAGCCTGACCCCGTCCTGTGACTATAGGGGAAACTGAGGCCTGGGGAGCTGAAGGGACCTGTATGAGATCACCGACAGTGTCCTATATCTAGAGCTGGCAGGGCCTCAGAGACTATGCAGCCTGACCACCTTCTGTGACTATAGGGGAAACTGAGGCATGGGGAGCTGAAGGGACCTGTAAGACATCACCTACAAGCTCCTCAATCTAGAGCTGGCAGGATCTCAGAGACTATGGAGCCTGAACCCCTCCTGTGACTATAGGGGAAACTGAGGCCCAGGGAGGTGAGGGGACCTGTATGAGTTCACCTACAGGCTCCTAAATCTAGAGCTGGGAGGGCCTCAGAGAGTATGCAGCCTGACCCTGTCCGGTGACTACAGGGGACACTGAGTCCTGGGGACCTGAAGGTACCTATATGAAATCACCTGCAGGCTAGTAAATCTAGAGCTGGCAGTGCCTCAGAGACTATGCAGCC
>NW_020939844.1:0-1502 GCF_900497805.2 Vombatus ursinus | reverse complement strand
TCAGAGCTGGGAGGCCCTTAGAACCCAGCATATCAGAGCTGGGACGAACCTTAGAACAGGGAATGTCAGAGGTGGGTGGGCCCGTAGAAGAGAGAATGTCCGAGCTGGGAGAGGCCTTAGAACACAGCATATAAGAGCTGGCACTACCCTTAGAACATGGAATGTCAGAGCTGTGTGGGCCCTTAGAACAGGGAATGTCCGAGCTAGGAGGGCCTTAGAACCCAGAACATCAGAGCTGGAATGTGCTTTAAAAGAGGGAATGTCGCAGTTGGGGAATGTCAGAGCTGGAAGCGCCCATAGAGCCGGGCATATCAGAGCTGGGAAGGGTCTCAGAGCAGGGAGTGTCAGAGCAGGGAGGCCGCTTAAAACAGAATGTCAGAGCTGGGAGAGGCTTTAGAATGGAGAATGTCAGAGCTGGGAAGGCCCTTAGAACAGGGAATGTGAGAACTGGGAGGGCTTAGAACCCAGCATATCAGAGCTGGGATGGGCCTAAGAATAGGGAATATCAGTGCTGCGAGGCCCCTTAGAACAGGGAATGTCAGATCTGGGAGGGGCCTTAGAACAAGGAATGTCAGAGCTGGGAGGGGCCTGACAATACAAAATGTCAGAATGTAGAGGGCCTTAAAACCCAGAATGTCTTAGCTGAGACAGCCCTTAGAACAATGAATTTCAGAACTGGGAGGGCCATGGAACGCAAAATATCAGAGTTGGGATGGGCCTTAGAACAGGGAATGTCAGAGATGGGAGGGTCCTTAGAACAGAGAATGTCAGAGCTGGGAGGGCCCTTAGAACAGAGAATGTCCGAGCTGGGAGAGGCCTTGGAACAGGAAATGTTAAAGATGGGAAGGCCCTTAGAACAGGGAACGTCAGAGCTGGGAGGACCCGTAAAACAGCCAATGTCAGAGGTGGGAGGGACCTTAGAAAAGGGAATATCAGAGCTGGGAGGGGTCTTAGAATAGAGAATGTTAGAGCTGGGAGTTGCTTTAGAACACGGAATATCAAAACTGGGAGGATCCTTAGAACAGAGAATGTCAGAGCTGGGAAGGCCCTTAGACAATCTCAGAGATGTGTGGGCCATTAGAACAGGGAATGTCAGAGCTGGGAGGGCCTTAGAACCCAGAATATCAGAGCTGGACAGGGCCTTAGAAGAGGGAATGTCAGATCGGGGAGTGGCTTCAGAATACGGAATGTCAGAGACTAGAGGGCCTTAGAACCCAAAATGTCGTAGCAGAGAGGGTCCTTAGAACACGGACTTTCAGAGCGTGGAGGGCCTTAGAACCCAGAATATCAGAGCTGGGAGTGCCCTTAAAACAGGAAATGTCAGATCTGGGAGGGGCCTTAGAGCAGGGAATGTCAGAGCTGGGATGCGTCTTGGAGCAGAGAATGTCAGAGCTGGGAGGGCCCTTAGAATACACAGTGTCAGAGCTGGGAGGGCCCTTAGAACAGGGAATGTCAGAGCTGGGAGGACCCTTAGAACAGGGAATGTCAGAGCTGGGAGGCCC
>NW_020939843.1:0-14540 GCF_900497805.2 Vombatus ursinus | reverse complement strand
CAATATTTCTGTTACTGTGTACAGTCTTCTCCTGATTTTTTTCCCAAAACTATGCATCAGTCATATAAGTCTTTCCAGGTTTTTCTAAAATCATTCTGCTGGTCATTTCTTATAGCACAATAATATTTCATTACAATCATATACCACAGCCTCTTTAGCCATCTCCTAATTGATGAGCATCCCCTTGATTTCCAGTTCTTAGCCACTACAAAAACTGCTGCTATGAATATTTTTGTTCAAATAGTTTTTTCCCCTCCCCTTTTTTAAATGTCTTTGGGATACAGACCGAGCAGTGGTATTGCTGAATCAAAGAGTATGTACAATTTTATAGCTCTTTGGGCATAGTTCCAAATTGCTCTCTAGAATGGTTTCTTCAGTTAACAACTCCACCAACAATGCATTAATGTTCCACTTTTCCCACATCACCTCTAACATCCAACATTTTCCTTTGTTCTCATATTAGCCAATGTGAGAGATGTTAGGTGTTATCTCAGAGTTATTTTAACTTGCATTTCTCTAATCAATAGTGATTTAGAGCATTTTTCATATGATTGTTGATAGCTTTGATTTCTTTGTCTGAAAACTGCCTGGTCACATCCTTTGACCATTTATCAACTGCGGAATGACTTGTATTCTTATAAATTCTTGTAATCTTATAAATTTGACTAAGTTGACTAAGTTCTCCATATTTGACCAAAGAGGCTTTTCTTAGAGATAGTTGTCGCAGAACTTTTCCCCTTTTTCTGCTTTCCTGATACTTTTCGTTGCATTGGTTTTGTTTGTGCAAAAACCTTTTAACTTGATGTAACTGAAATTATCAATTTTACATTTTTTAATCTTTTTCTTCCTTGGTCCTAAATTCTTCCCTTATCCACAAATTTGACAGATAAACTATTCCATGGTCTCTAATTTTCTTATGGCATCAGTCTTCATGTGTAAATCATGTACCCACTTGGACTTTCTTGGTACATGGTGTGAGATTTTGTTCTATATTTTCCTAGCAGTATTTGTCAAATAATGAATTTTTGTTCCATAGGCTTGGATCTTTGTGTTCATCATACACTAGATTCCTATGATTGTTTACTATAATATAATTTGTACCTAATTTATTCCACTGATCCACCACTCTATTTCTTAGCCCATACCAGAATGTTTTGTTTATTTCCAGTTTATATCACACTTTGAGACCTGGTATGGCTAAACCACCTTCTTTTGCATTTTTTTTCAATGATTCCCTTGATATTCTTGAGCTTTTCTTCTTCCAGTTGAATTTTGTTATTTTTTTTTCTAGTTCAATAAAATTATTTTTGGTACTTTGTTTGGTATGACATGGAATAAGGAAATTAGATTAGGTAGAACTGTCATTTTTATTATATTAGCTTTGCCTACCCACGAGCAACTGATGTTTTTCCAGTTATTTACATCTGACTTTTTTCATGTGAAAAGTGTTTTGCAATTATGTTCATATATTTCTTGGTTTTGTCTTGGCAGGTGGACTCCCAAATATTTTGTATTGTTTACAGTTACTTGAAATTGAATTTCTCTTTCTGTCTCTTGCTGCTGGACTTTGTTGGTAATATATACAAAGGCCGACTTAAGTAACTTATCAAGGGTCAAACAGCTAGTAAATTTCTAAGGCCAGCTTTGAACTCAGGAAGATGAATCTTCCGGACTTTAGGCCAGGTGCTCTGTCCACTGTGCCACCTACCTGCCTGATCTGAGATTTCTTAAAACACATAGTGCTATGGACCAGAAACAGTTATAAAATGACAATTTATGTCTTCCCTGTTCAATGGGCCTACACAAGGGCAGGGAAAGGATAATTTAGTAAACACCAGTCAAAAATACATAGGATAAAAATACTTTATTTCAACAAAATTTATATCACATCTTTGGTTGTTATTCTAAATCAAAGCTTAGATCTTGCAACACAAACCCTAGGACAGAGCATGAAAACAAGGTCTATATGGACAAAAGTAAAATGAGGATCACAAACATAATTCCATGTAGTACTATCATCAGGTAAAACAAGTATTGATGTTATCGTAATGGGCAATGAATGCGTAATCTTTCTAAAAAGTTAGGTTTCAAGGGGCAACTAGTTGGTGCAGTGGATAGAGCACTGGCCCTGGAGTCAGGAGGACCTGAACTCAAATCGTACCTCAGACCTTTGACAGTAACTTGCTGTGTGACCCTGGGCAAGTCACTTAACCCCACTGCCTAGACCCCACTACCCAAAAAAATTAGTTTTTAAATTGGCAGCATTTGAGTGGAATCACCTTTGTCCATTTAAATTGATGAATTATTAAGCTATATGTAGTGAATTAACATAAAAATTATTTTAAAATTCTTAAAAGAACCAAAAGCCCAGAATGTCAGATTAGAGTGAGTCCCTGGAGCATAGATTGTCAAGGCTGTTAGAGAGCTTGGAATGCAGAATGTCTAGTCCGGGAGAGGACACAGAGAACAGAGTATTAGATCTGGCAGGCTATTTAGAAAAAGGGCTATTATCAGTGATAAGAGAGTCCTTACAATGTAGAAGGTCATAAGGAAGAGAGGCTGGAAGAACATAGGATGTTGAGGATTGAAGGGCCCTCAGAATTTAGAAAGGAGCTAACATTTATTAAGTACTTTAAAGGGAAAAAGCCCTTGGCCGCTATTACCTCCTGTTATTCTCACTGCAAACCACTAAGGTGAGTGCTCTTACCATCCTCATTTGGGAGGAGACGAAAGAGAGGCAAGGAAAGCTAAAGAGCCTCCCCCACTGTCACAAAGCTGGAAATGAACACAGCAGGCCAGGGAACAGATAGGATTCTTCCAGTGCTGGAGGAGTCCGTGGGCAGACAGAGATAAGAATCTCCACGAGACAGCTAAGACATAGAACAAAATCAAGTGGCAGAGAAATAGATCCTAAAATATAAGCTATCTTTTCTCACAATCAAACAACCTGGAAGATATGTCAAGGAGAAGTAATTGAAGGCTCACTGTACTCCTATAAAACCTTAAATACAAAAAACCTAGATACCGTATTTCATGAAATCAGAGATGAAACTCACCATATCTATATGAACCTGACTGGAAAATTAAAATAGAAAAAACACAATTGTCAGCTCTTCACAGAAACCCCATATTGTAAACTCCAAAAAATTTCTTAACCAAAATCCAGAGCCTCCTGACCTTATGCAGGTGGAATTATCATGGTCCCACTGGAAGGTGTGCTACTTAGCATTCAGGGTTACTTAGGGCAACATCACAGAGCCAGGCAAGGACCTGTGCTTAGCAGTGGCATTCTAAGGCAATGAATCTTCTTGGAGTCTAGACTTTGTCCTCATTGAGCAACGTGATTGTGATTCTTGGTTTTAATCCTAGCTCCTTAAACCTCTGGAATATCATGTTCCAAACCCTCTGATCCATTAATGTAGAAGCTGCTAAATCTTGTATTATCTTGATTGTATTTCCACAATACTTAAATTGTTTCTTGTTGGCTGCTTGCAATATTTTCTCCTTGAATTGGGAACTCTCGAATTTGGCTATAATATTCCTGGGAGTTTTCCTTTGGGAATCTCTTTCAGGAGATGATTGGTGGATTCTTTCCATTTCTATTTTACCCTCTGGTTCTAGAATATCAGGGCAGTTTTCCTTGATAATTTCTTGAAAGATGATGTTTAGGCTTTTTTTTTAATCACTGTTTTCAGATAGTCCAATAATTTTTAAATTATCTCTCCTGGGTTTATTTTTCAGCTCACTTGTTTTTCCAATGAGATATTTCACATTGTCTTTTATTATTTCATTTTGTTGGTTTTGTTTCCTAATTTCTTGATTTCTCATAGAGTCATTAGCTTCCATTTGTTCCATTCTAATTTTTAAGGAATTATTTTCTTCTGTGAGCTTTTGGACTTACTTTTCCGTTGGGCCAATTCTGTTTTTAAGGCATTCTTCTCCTCATTCACATTTCAGATCTCTTTTGCCATTTGGGTTAGTGTATTATTTAAGGTGTCATTTTCTTCAATATTTTTTGTGTCTCCTTTAGTAAGCTGTTGACTCATTTTTCATGATTTTCTTGCATCACTCTTATTTCTCTTCCCAATTTTTCCACTACTTCTCTTACTTGATTTTGAAAATCCTTGATCTTCCTTCTCACCAAAGGAAGATTCTACAGTCTGAGTTTTTTCTGTTGTTTGCTCATTTTCCCAGGCAATTATTTGACTTCTTAAAAACTGTTTGATAAGGTAGGGCTGGGCTTCCAGGTGTCTTAGGCTGGAAATTTGTTTCACTCTGTTTCTGTGCATTCTGCTGCTTTAGAATTTGTTTAGAGTTATAATTTTTGTGCAGCTATTTTCAGAGATAATTCTAGGGACCTGTCAGTTTTCAGTTTTTCAAAGGTGGTATGACATAAGAAGTGGTGTTTCCTCCTCTCCTAGCCTGTGGTCTGGTCTGTGAGTGACCACAAACTCTCTTTTCTACCCTGGAAAAGTGAGGAGGGTTCCCTCTCCACTGATGCCACAAGCTCTGCTATGGTGCCTCTGGCCTGAGATCCTCTTTCAGTTCTCTATTCTATCTTGCAACCAGAAGCAAGACCTCCAGTCTCCTTTAAGTGCCCACAGCCAGTGGTGTCCCTATCTACTGCTTCTGCACTCACCGGGCAGGTGCTGGTTCCTTCTCACATTGGGCCACATCTCTGCATACCAGCTAGGTCTGGTATTCCTTGTCAACATAGCTTCCCTAGATTTTTCCCAGCTTAGATGCCCAACACCCCTCATTATCCCTGGAATGAAAGTTCCTGGCCTGGGGCCAAGGCAGCCTCCCAACCTAGCTAGCCCCAGGCCTTGCCCCTCATTGTTTAAGGGGACCTAGAACCTAGCCTGGAGGTGTTTGCTCTTCACAAGTACCCAACCTCATCCTGGGAATTTTCTTCAGATCTTCCTTTATTGTCTCAGGAGAACTCCTCTTCTGCCCCTACTCATTTATTTTTACTATTCAGTATTCATCCTGAGGTGCTATTTCATCTCTTTTTGAAGGAAAATCTTGAGAGCTTAGAATTTTCTGACCTACTCTGCCATCTTCCCAGAATACTTTCCCACATTTTTTTTGCTAAAATCATTGAGTGCATCATTTTTATAGTGTCATAGTATTTCATCAAAATTATGTACCACTCACTAGCTGTGTGACCCTGGGCAAGTCACTTAACCCCAATTGCCTCATCAAAAAAAAAAAAAGAAAATCATGTAGGACAATTGGTTCACCCATTCTCCAATTAATGAACATCCATTCAATTTCCAGTTCTTTGTCACCATGAACAGAGCTGCTATAAACATTATAGAACATGTAGGTTCTTTTCCTTTACCCCTGATTATTTTTGGAAATAGACCAAGTCATGTTATTACTGGGTCAAAGGGTATAGGTAGTTTAATAAATCTTTGGGCATAATTCCAAAATGCTCTCCACAATGGTTGAATCAGTTCACAATTCCACCAACACTGAATTAGTGTCCCATTTTTTCAATATCCCCTCCAACATTTGTCACTTTTCCCTTCTATCATTTTAGCCAATCTGGTAGGTGCAAAATGGTATCTCAAGGTTGTTTTAAATTGCATTTCTTTAATCAATAACTATGGCATTTCTTTTGATATGATTACAAATTGTTTTGATTTCTTCTTTGGAAAATTGTCTGTTCACATCCTCTGGTCATTTATCAGTTTGGGAATGACTTGTAACATTTGACAACATTCTTGAGACCTTTATCTGAAAAACTATACAAATTCTTTTCCCCAGTTATCTGCTTTCCTTCTGATTTTGCTTGCATTTGTTTGATTTGTGCAAAAAAATTTTTTGATTTAATGTACTTGAGATTATGCATTTT
Source organism: Vombatus ursinus (assembly GCF_900497805.2). Taxonomy (NCBI): domain Eukaryota; kingdom Metazoa; phylum Chordata; class Mammalia; order Diprotodontia; family Vombatidae; genus Vombatus; species Vombatus ursinus. Next base: position 8,680 of record NW_020939843.1, on the reverse strand, counting down.
ACACGTCACTTTGCTCTCTCTTTTTTATTCAGAAAGTGTTCACATGTCCGTAAGTATGATAAATAACATGTTCTGTGTTCTTCTAATTTTCTTTTGTAAAATCTGTCTTTATACCTAGGTCATGTATCCATTTTGACCTATCTTAAGAGGTAATAGAGGAAATCTAATAAATCAGAATCTGAGAATTGTTTTTACAAATTTTAAAGTAAGTGTTTATTGGTGTTGTTTGTTTTTGACATCATGTTACTGATTCCCAATATCCACCCCCCTTTTCACTTTGATATCCATCTCTTATATCAAATAGTATTTCTTTTAGACAAAAAAAAATCAGCACAACTAATTAATATATTGTAAAAGTCTAAGTATTTGTATAACGTGTATCAGCTCTAAATCTCATAAATTCACAAACTGGGATATGTAGGATGTCCTCTTTCATTTTTTTTGGAGACATGCTTGATATTTATACTTCTGTAACATTCACTTTTTTTTTTTGTGCAATTGTTCTTTCCATTTACATTGTTGTAGTCATTGGTTGTATTTTTTCTTGGCTCTGCTTACTTCACTCTGCATCGATTCACATAGATCTTTCCAAGTTTCTTTCTAATCATCACATACATCATTTCTTATAGCACAGTTACATTCCATTACACTTAAGCACCACAGTTTGTTTAAACATTCCCCAATCAATGGGCTGCTGCTTTCTTTCTGCTTTTTTGTTATCACAAAAGGTCTAGTATTTTGGTGTATATTGGGATTTCTATTGATCAAATACTTTTGGGGTAATGGACTCTAGTAATGGAGCCTCTGGTTCAAGTGGTATAGATATTTTAATCGCTTAATTTGTATTATTCCAAATTACTTTCCAAAATGCTTATCCATCACTTTGCTTCACCAACAATGCATTAGTGTGTTTATCATTTCACAACCCCTGCAACATTGACTGCTGTCAATCTTTGTCATCTTTGCTAATTTGCAGAGTATGAAATAAATCCTCAGGGTTCCTTTGATCTGTCTTTCTCTTATTATTAGTGATTTAGAGTATTCTTTCATGTGGTTGTGAGCATTCTGAAATTCTTCTTTTCAGGATTATTTCCACATATCTTTTGACCACTTATCTGTAATGGAATGGCTATTAATCATATGTATTATACATATATGTATGCTGTTTCTATATATTGGATACCAAATCCTTATTAGAGAAATTTGATAAAAAAGATTATTTCCCACTTAATCACTTTTCTTCTCAACCAAAGTACACTTATTTTATTTCTGCAGAAGCTTTTCAGTTTCACGTAATGAAAATTTTCATTTTAAAAAAAAAAAGGCTCCATTTCTTGTTTGGTTAAGATATCATCTCTTACTAATAGCTGTGTGTAAGTATATGATCTGAAGATCATGTTTCAATTTTGAAGGTATTGGTTTTCCCAGCAATTTTTTCCTAGGTAATTTATGTTTTCCTTTTAATCAGATGCTGGTCCATGGAGTCCTATTGTTTCTGATTCTCTCTTGTCTAGTCCATTCCATTGATGGATCACTCGCTTTTTTTTAAATCATTACCAGTTGGTTTTGATTATTGCTAACTTACAATATAGCTGGAGGTCACCAAGTGCTATTCCCATTTCATCCCTATTTCTTTTCATCATTTCATTTGATATTTGAGATCTATTGATTCTCTGAATTATTTTTTATATTGTTTATCAAGTTCTATAAAGTACCATTTTGGCAACTCGATTGGCATAGCATAAAATGTTTAATTTAGCTTTGGTAGTAGTGTCACACTTACTTTGTTGGAATGGCCTAGCCATGATCCCTGAATATCCATCTTGCTATTTCAGTTTTTCTTTACTTCTTTGAAGAGCCCCTTGTAATTGAAACTATACAAATATTTGTGTGCTCTGATAGATCAATCTCTAGATATTTTATGCATTTTGAAATTATTTGCAATGGCATTTCCTTTTCTATTACAACTTTTTGGATATTTTTATTATTATGCACAAATATAGTTCATTTTTGAGAGTTCATTTTATAACCTTCAACTTTCCTGTCCTGATGAGTGTCTTTGTTCATTTCTGAAGATTTGTCAAATACATCATCATATCATCAGCACTTAGGAATATTTTTATCTTCTCTTTACCTTTCTTTATGCCTTTGATTTCTTTTTCTCATCTTATTACTGTTTCTAGCATTTTCTAGAACTCTATCAAATGATAGAGGGAAGAGTGGGCATCCTTATTTTACAAATGAATTTCTTGAAAAAGTTTCTAGTGCAACTCCATAGTATATGATACTTGTTTTTGTTTTTTCACAGATGTATTTCATGATATTTAAAAACATCTTGCTAGTCCTCTATGTTGATAGGGTTTTTAGCAAAAAAAAAAGTGTGCTAAAATTTGTCAAATACTTTTTCTTCATTTATTGAGATAATCATTTCATTTGGGGTGTTTTGGTTTTAATTTGCTAATTACATTGATGATTTTCCTAATATTTGACTGTCTTTGTATCCCTAGGAAAAATCTCTTTTAGTTATGATTAATTTCTTGGTTCAATTGTAGTGTGTGTACAGAATATTGTTTACCTTTTTTGAGGGCATATTTGTTAATGATGTTGGCCTATAGCTTTTTACTCTGTGTTTTATCTTTTCAAAGTTTTGATATTAGGAATATATTTACATCACACAAGAATTCTGGTAGGAGACAATTTTTCTTAATTTTGGAGAATGGTTTGTGAAGCTTTAGTACTCACTCTTCTTTAAAAGCCTGGTATAATTCTCCTATGAATCCAACCGGGAATGTTCTTCTTTGATAGTTTCTTTATAGCTAGACCTGTTTTGTTTTCTGAAATTGGGATATTTAAGATTTCAGTTCGACCTTTTGATAGTTTAGGTATTTTATATTCTTTAATTTGTTCCTCTATTTTTTTTTTGTATTCTCAATGGTGATATTATAAAACTGTTTATAATGTTGTAATTATTCTTTTATTTTAGTTCTGTTGAGATTTCAGCTTGCTAATTTGTTATTTCATTGATTTGAATTCTTTCCCTCTTTTAATGGTTTATCAAATATATTTGTTTTTTCAAAGAAACAATTTTAGGTTTCATTTATGGCCTATTGTGTTTTTCCCACTTTATCTACCTCTCCTCTAATTTTGAATATATTCCCTTGTGCTTATTTTAGGTTGACTTTTTGGATTTCTAATTTTTTTCTTGAAAATTCTGTTGTTTGCTCTTCTCTATTTCTATTTTGTTCGTGACTGATTGTAGAGTTATGAATTCCCCACTCCCAACTACTTTAGCAGTATCCCAGAAGTTTCGGTATATTGTTTCATCATCATCATTAACATTTTCTTTCACATAAATTTTTATTGTTTCAATGATTTTTGTTGGACAAATTCACCTTTTAGGATTTCATTACTAAGTCTCCTTTTGGTTATTAGTTTTTTGTTTGTAATTCCTGAACTCATGATCATTTTTATTGCATTATGGGTCTACAAAGGATGGATTAAACATTTGTACATTTTTACATCTGTATGCCATATATTGGTGCACTAACACATGTGTCATTTCCCTAAAATTTTCCTATGCTGCTAAGAAACTTGTAAATGCTTTGGCTATCCCATTTAGAAGATGCCTAAAAAGTCTTTTTTTATGTGAAACTATGGATTTTATCATTATTATTGTTATGATCTCATGCATAAGTTTATTTTTATTATCAAATTGATTACATAAATACACTGTTTTTTCAAAATATAAGCAGAGGTGATGAATGATATCTAGTCAGGTATCTTGTTGAGAACAATCTTTTTGAGCTATGGGGTGTAGGTGATCTACTCTGGGGTCTCCTCCTTTTTAAAAAAATATGTTTTATTTTTCCTCAATTATATGAAAAAAACATTTTTAGCATTCTTTTTAAAAATTTTGAGTTCCAAATTCTCTCCCTCCATCCCTGCCCTCCTCATTTAGAATGCAAGCTTTTTTATATAGGTTATACATGTGTAGTCATGCAAAACATATTTCCATATTAGTCATGTTGTGAAAAAAAAACATAGACCAAAAAAACCTAAGCAAAATAAGAAAGAAAGAAAGAAAGAAAAAAGAAAGAAAAAAGAAAGAAAGAAAAAGAAAGGAAGTTTATAAAAGTGTGCTTCAATCTGTATTCAGAGTCCAACATTTCTTCCTCTAAGAATGGATAGCATTTTATATCATAAGGCCTTCAGATTTGTCTTGAATCATTATATTGCTGAATCATTCACAATTCATTTTGGAATATAGCTGTTACTTTTTACAATACTCTCCTGGTTCTCTTCATTTCACTTTACTTCAGGTCATATAACTTTTTCCATTTTTTTCTGAGAGCACCCTGCTCATCATTTTCTTATAGCACAAGAGTATTCCATCACAGTCATATATCATGGTTTCTTTAGCCTTTCCCCATCTGATAGACATCCCCTCAATCTCCAATTCTTTGCCAGCAGAAATGAGCTGCTATAAATATTTTTGTGCATACAGGTCCTTTTCATTTTCTTTGTCTCTTTTGGTATACAAACCCAATAGTTATATTGCTGTGTCAGTTCACAACTCCACCAACAGTGCCTGAGTGTTTCAATTTTTCACATCCCCTCCAACATTTGTCACTGATTGTAAAATATTAGGAAAACTATGAAAATAATTATCCACATAAATAATAAGGATAACAGAAATCATAACATTTTATGAAGAGTAGACTTTTCATAAGATACAAAACTCCCTCATTCCTGTTTTTAAGAAAGTATGGCAGAGCTGTACATTGATCCAAACATTTTGTAAAGTAATTTGGAACTATGTCCAAACAGTTATGGCCCTGAGTCCATTGTTTTATCTAGTGATACTACTACTAGTTCTATTCTTCAAATAGGTCAAAGAAGGAAGAAAAGGACTTTTATGCATAAAAAAATTTTTAGACAGTCATTTTGTGGTGGGAAAGGATTGGAAAATGAAGGGATACCCATAAACTGAGGACTAGCTGAAAAAGTTATGGTCCATGAATGTGATGAAGTACTCTTCTGAAATAAGAACTGACAAAGGGGATGGTTTCAGAACAACATGGGAAGACTTGTATGAAATTAAGGAAAATGAAATGAGAAGAACTAGAAGAACAATTTTTATAATAACAGTAATATTTTTAAAGATGATCAAATTTGAAAGATTTCAAACCTGTCACCAACATAATAGCCAACTACAGTTCCAGAAGACTCATGATGTAGCATGCTACCCAGCTTCAGATAATGAACTGTGGGATTTGGAGTGCATATTAAATCATCTTTCCTTTTTCTTTCTTTCTTTCTGCCACAGAAGACAATCTCCTTGTCCTTGACAAGGGCTGGCTTCGAGATGAGGCCATAAATATAATACAGTGATTCCAATGGGACACAGTCCCCTATATGTGTCAAGGATGGCTGTTATTCAAGCATTGCCATTTGCACTAGAGTCAAGAAAGGCTGTCCCCTTAGCCCAGTAGTTTTTAATTTAACTCTCTTACTGATATTTCAGGCCTGGAAGAGATCTTGGCTAGGCTATGAACAGTATGACGAGAGAAATAATGCCCAGAAATATGCAGAATATCTTCAGAATGTATCTTTTACCTATAACTGATTAAAGTAAATGTTCTTTTTTCTAATTTTTTGTGATATGATCTTTAATAAGTTCATCAATTCATTTAAAAATTAGGGTGCTGTATGGTGTATGCTGTTGGTCTGACTTTAACTTCTCCCTGACTGTTTGCTAGTTATCCTGACAGTTATTGTCAAATGAGGACTTTATTCCTGAGTCATTTATCTTTTCAGGCTTAACAACATGGAATATAAGGTTCTACTGCTAGTGGTTCTCCCTTTTTAGTTTGTTCCATGGATCTACTTCTCTGTTTTTTAAACCAATCCAATTTTTTTTTTGATGACTACTTCTATCTGGTATAGTTTTAATTATGAACATGTGATTAATCCCTTTAATTCCTAAATTTTGGGGGAGTTATTTCCATTGATTTTCTAGGTCTTCTCCAAAATATTTTTATCATTAAATTAGTGGTATAAAATATCTTTTTGATTGTGTCATTGCTATGGAATTCAAGTGGTAAATTACTCTGGGAAGCATTGATATTTTTCTTCTCTTGGCATGATCTAGCAAAGAACACTGAATGCCTTTCTGGTTATTCAACCTGTTATTTATTTCTTTAGGGGCAATTTTGTAAATAAACATACATAGTTTTCTTGGAGGCTTTTCCAGACTGATTCCTTAATATTTTATGCACCTTTTCATTATTCTCAGTTAGGTAAAGTCTATAAAAACTTTAATCCATGCCCTGCCCCACCACTTCTTGCTCCTCTTCATGTGACCTTTTTCTCTATTATAATGTAAGCTCATTGAGGGCAGACATTTTCTTGCTTGCTTATATTTTTAGATTCAGGCATTAGTATAGTACTTGGTCCTTAGAAGGTGCTTAATAAATGTTTTTTTCTGTCTATCTGCCCATCAAAGGATACTAAAGGTATTCACACTTCCTTACTGCCTTCCCTCCACCTCCATTGTTGAACAAAGTCATGCACTTCAAAACTTCTATTTAAAGAGATGACTAAAGATAGCCATCATATTTATATATGTCTTGCTCTCTGGTAGGACTTCTCAGACTTTTCCTTCATGCCCCTGTATGATGCACATGACCTGAATTTCAAATTCTTTTTCTGTGTTCTCTTCAATAATTAAATTGGAAGTTCACTGAAGGCAGAAACTGTTTTCATTCATTTTCTCCTCCTCCTCCTCCTCTTCCTCCTCCTGCTTCTTCTACTTCTTTTTTGTATTATTATTCTAAATATGTAGAATGATACTTCAAGCATAGTGAGCAATATATAAATGTATGTGGATGTGAATTAACTTGATGGTCCTTACTGTCTTTCAGTCTCTATATCTAGGTAGTTTCCAAGTCTTGTCATTACTAAACCATAACTCTCATTCTTCACCTGTTTCCACTTCTCCTCAGTTTGAATTTCCTCCTCCTTGCTCCAGCTTTTCATCTTGAAACTTGACTCAAGGTCTTGAGTTCATGCTTTGGAATTGCCCTCCACTTCTGAAACCTCTCCAACTGACTGGACGACTCCTCCCAGGGCCCAGCCAGTCAAGGATCATTTTTCTCCAGACAGCATTCCAGATTTTCTCTGCCATGCCATCCCCTACTTACAACAGTTTTTTGACTTTTTCTGCACTGTTTTCTCCCATTATAAATTTTGATCCTTGAGGCAGGGCATGTCTTTTTTCTAATTTTCTTTTTTTTCTTTTTTTCTTTTTCTTTTTTTTATTTTGGTGAAGCTATTGAGGTTAAGTGACTTGCCAAGAGTCACACAAAGTTAGTAAGTGTTGTGTGTCTGAGGCCAGATTTGAACTCAGGTCCTCCTGACTCCAAGGTCAGAGCTCTATCCATTGTGCCACCTAGCTGCCCCCTCTACTTTTATTTCTATTCCCACTGCTTAGAGGAGCGCCTAACATATTGTACATGTTTAATAAATGCTAAATTGACTCACTGACTCAAGCAATAGCATCTTTCCTCACCTGGACAATTAGAGCAACCTTCTGACTTATCTACCTGCACGATATCTCTCTAGTCAGCAATCCTTCATTTGCTCAGATCCCCAGAGTTTTCCACACCCTGCGTGTATTCATGCCATCCTCTGTTCAATCAACTCTGAAATATCCGATGACTTATAGGATTACATATGGACCTCTGTTTTTGTCACTGAATGACATGCATAACCTGGCTACATTCTACCTTTCTAATTTTCCATCATAGATATTATTTGTCCTCACATACTTTATGGTCCAAAGATTCTGGTCTTCTTACTTCTTACATGCCACCTTGTTTCCTAACTACATTCTTTGTAACAGCAGTCATCCAAGGCTGGGATGCATGCCCCCTTCACCTCTGCTTCTTTCAAATCCTTTATTTCCTACACAGCTCAGATAACTTGTGACCTTTTCCTACATCAATAGGAAACTGACCACGTTCCTTGTATCTCATATTGGGCCTTGTCTTCTATCAGATCTTGAGTCTTATTTCAGTAGAAGAGTGGCACATTCCACTCAGTGATGAACATTCTCATAATTTGTCATATTATACAAGTGACAATAAGTCTTATTCTTTTTGGGTAATTATCTAAATGCTGTTTTCCATCACTTAGTTCCTTATTCCCATCCTCCTCAAACCTCCAACCTCCAAATTCCAATCAAACACTCCTACTCCTTCCAATGTGCCCTATGAAATGCCTTTTCCTCTGACAACCACCTTTCCTTTATTCTAAATCTTTTCCTCTCCCACTCCTTCCATCTACTATCTATAGCTCAAACCTGATTACACCTCTTAAAGATATAGCAGCCCTTTTCACCTTCTCTAGTCCTGGCTATGCCTTCACACATCCTCCTCAGCTCACATGTCTATGAAAGGCAGTTGGAATATTCACTTCTCCCCAAATCTCTCCCTCAGCAAATTCTCTTCTTTGAGGAGCACGTTTTTTCATATGTACCATCCAAACAGAATCTTGGTAGAAGTTGTTTACAGACCTTGGTCACGCCCTCTTTCTTTTCTTACTGAGTTTGATAAATAGTTCACATTCTTTTTTGCCTGTCCACCTCATGGCCTCATAGAAGTGGACTTCAACTTACAAA
>NW_020939842.1:0-1126 GCF_900497805.2 Vombatus ursinus | reverse complement strand
CAACCTGGATGGTTGATCAGAAAGGTATATCGTGCCAGGCTGGGAGAGGAGAGCAGTTCGGAGTGGGTGCAAAGGCTGCAGCAAACCTGGATCAAGCCTTAGTGGACTGAATCACAGGCAGCTGTGGCAATTTCCAGACTTTTCAACCCATGAACACCAAAGACAACTTAGAAGGTCACTGGGAAAAGTCTGTTTCTGAGGTAATGAGACGGAAGTGTGGGGTCCCAGCCTCATTCCCCAAGCTCAGCCCCAGGACAGTGGCTGCCTCCTGAGCTTCAGACCCACAGACTGAGGGGGATTTGAGTGGATGATCAGAAGGGAATTGCTGAGATCTCTCTGCTGGTGCAGGACTCTCTTGCTTTGCCTGTGCTTGGATCGCATCTCAGTTCTGGGTGGCTGTCCTGGGGTGAGGAGGAGCACTGGCATGTTGGAGCTTGTAGTGGCTGTGGAGAGGAAATCCTCCTGACAGTTCCAAGACAAAAAAGAGTGCTTGTGGTCACTCATAGACCAGATCACAGGCCAGGAAAGGAGCAAACACCTTGCCCTTGATCATAGCACCTTAAAAGAACTGAAAATTCACAGGTCCCTAGAAGTATCTCTGAAAACAGCTGCACAAAACCCCTGAAGCTTGGGACAGTACATTCTCCACACTGGAAACAGACCCCTACCTGAACAAAGAGTTTATAACTCAATCATGAGAAAGCAGCACAAAAAGAGTCAGACTATATTATCTTACTTTAGTAACAAAGAAGATCAAAACATACAACCAGAAGAAGACAACAAAGCCAAAGCTCCTACATACAAAGCCTCCAAGAAAAATATGAATTAGTCCCAGGCCATGGAAGAACTCAAAAAGGATTTTGAGAAGCAAGTAAGAGAAGTAGAGGAAAAACTGAGAGTGATGCTAAAGGAGACCCAAAAAAATAATGAAGAGAATAGCACCTTAAAAAAGAGCGTAACCCAAATGGCAAAAGAGGTCCAAAAAGCCAATTAGGAGAAGAATGCCCTAAAAAGCAAAATTGGCAAAATGGAAAAGGAAGTCCAAAGCTTACTGAAGAAAATACTTCCTTTAAATTAGGATGGAACAATTGGAAGCTAGTGACAATTTGAGAAATCAAGGCACTGT
>NW_020939841.1:3527-7943 GCF_900497805.2 Vombatus ursinus | reverse complement strand
TCCACCTCATAGCCAGAATCAGAAATTGCCAGGTGGGAAACATTCCTTTTCAAAGGAAAACAATGGGGAAACTGAGCCAGGAAGATCCCACCTTAGATTGAGGCTAAGATTATCCTCTCAGCTTTTCCAGATGCAGACCTCCACCTGTGTCACATTCTCTCTGAGTAGATTCTGGCATTTCTCTCAGATGGTGGATTATTGACTATTGATTATTGATGGATTATTATGATCCATCAGACTACTCAAAATAAAATCAGTTACAGTCTCAAGAGCTTTTACCTCAAACAGCAAGTTTCACTAATCACAGCTTGGGAAAAATTTATTTTTACATTTCAAATTTAAATTTGTCCTGGTGTAAAAGCCAATCGTTAGAGTTCACTTACAGAAACTTGCAAATTCTCAGCAAGCCAAGTTTATTGTTTAGGAATTCCATAATTCAAACAAGCTCATTGGCAAGTTTACAAAATAAGGGGGATCAACAGGGACCCAGAGCAGGGGCTGCCTATCACCTGATCTCCCCTTAGAGCTGCTGTGGGCTGTGCCTTTTGACTAGCCCTGAGGACTGCTCTGAATGGGCAGAACCAATCTGGATAAGGCTTTCACCTCATCTCCTCCTTTCCACACACATACTGAGTAGTCAATTATCAGTTTTACATTTTAGCATTAAAAATAACCCCAAATACTCAGTTTTCTAAATGTCAGTTTTATAAGACAGGGTTAGCAGGGAAACAATTTTTCCACTGTCTTTTTAGTTTCTCTCATTTCATACTTTAATAACGTCCAACTTAGGAAAATTGCTTGACAAAGCTGATACAAAAGTTTACCAATTTGAAACTTTGAAACAAACCCATCATCAATCAGGTGATTTCAATCTTGTTGAATCGATTTCCAAATTACTTTACACAGAAAATCGGGGTCTCATCATGAACATGTTGAAACCATAGCTTTAGGGAGTGGGCCTACCAAGTGCAGAGGCTGACTGGCTTCTTAACCTCATACTGCCTTGACCGATGCTACTTATAGCTGCTGGGGTGGGAGGGAGGTGAGCAGGATTGCTGAACACGGGTGATACTTCCAGGCTGTCTGGGCGGGCTACTGGGTGTCACAGGGCCCAGAGCCATTGCCAGTGGAGCCCCCAGCTGTAGCTGCTGCTGTTCTCCCGTCCTTCCTTTTGCCAGCTAGGGGAGGGTGAATTCAAAGTTGGGGGAGGGTGACTCAAATTCCCTACCATTCTCAAGTACTTTCTTCTCTTAGTCTGATTGTATTCCTTTTCAAGGTCTTGGGGACCAAGTTTTTCCAGTTCTATACAAGATAACCTAGGAGTAAATGTTGGGGGAAGTTCCATTGACTCTGGCCGCAGAGGTTGAGGATCCAGAGGCCATGAGGTCAGAAGAGAAGGGGGATCCTGCAGGCATGGGCATGGGGGCTGGGAGTCTCTCTGTGAAGAAGGATCCCAGGGTGGAGATGGAAATTTGTCCATTTCGTCACCTGTAAGCCTCAGGAAACCAAAAACACCTACAGTTTCTCAATTCCCTAGCATCCAACAGAAATAAGAGAATTGGGCATACATTTCCAGATAGGATGTTCCCTATGCAGCAGAAAATTTGGCCTGGCCCAAAACAATTTATCAAAACTTAGGGGATGCAGCCAAAGCAGTTCTAGGGGAAATTTTATATCTCTAAATGCTTCCATCAATAAGACAGAGAAAGAAGAGATCAATGTATGCAACTAAAAAAGCTACAAAAAGAACAAATTAAAAATCCCCAATTAAGTACCAAATTAGAAATTCTGAAAACCAAAGGAAAGATTAATAAATATGAAATCAAGAAACCACTGAACTAATAAATAGAACTAAGAGCTGGTTTTATGAAAAAAGCAATAGAATAGATAAACCTGTAATTTGATTAAAAAAAAAGAAAACTAAATTACCAATATCAAAAATAAAAAGAGTGAATTCACTACCAATGAAGAGGAAATTAAAACAATGATTAGGAGTTATTTTGATCAACTGTATGCAAATAAATTTGACAATCGAAGTGAAATGAATGAACATTTACAAAAATACAAATTGCCCACATTAACAGAAGAGAAAATAAAATACCTAAAGAACCCAGTTTCAGAAAAAGAAATTGAAAGAGCCATCAATGAACTCCCTAAGATAAAGTGTCCCAGGCCAGATGGATTTACAAGTGAATTCTACCACACATTTAAAGAACAATTAATTGCAACACTATATAAACTATCTGGAAAGATAGGAAAAGAAGGAATCCTCCCAAATTCTTTTTATGATACAAATAGGGTGCTGATACCTAAACCAGAAAGACCCAAAATGGAGAACGAAAATTATAGACCTATTTCCCTAATGAATATAAATGCAAAAATTTTAAATAAAATATTTGCTCGGAGTTTACAACAACTTATCACAAAGATAATATACTATGGCAAGGTTGGATTTATATGAGGAATGCAGGGCTGGTTAAATATTAGGAAAATTATTAGCATAATTAACCATATCAGTAACAAAATTAACAGAAATCATGTGATTATCTCAATAGATGCAAAAAAAGCTTTTGACAAAATACAGCACCCATGGCTATTAAAAATACTACAGAGCATAGAAATAAGTGGAGTTTTTCTTAAAATGAGAAGTAGCATCTATCTATCACCATCAGCAAGTATTATAAATAATGGGGAAAAGATACAAGCTTTTCTAATAAGATCACGAGTAAAAAAAAGATGTCCATTATCACCACTGTTATTCAATATTTTACTAGAAATGTTAGCTTTAGCTATAAGAGAAGAAAAAGAAATTAAGGGAATTAGAATAGGCAATGAAGAAACAAAGCTATCACTCTTTGGAGTTAATGTCATGTTATACTTAGAGAATCCTAGAGAATCAACTAAAAAACTACTCGAAATAGTTACCTTTACCAAAGTTGCAGCGTATAAAATAAACCCACATAAATCATCAGCATTTTTATATATTACTAACAAAGCTCTGTAGCACGAGATGGAGAAATGTGTGTTTATCTGATTCCCTCTAACTTGATAGCAATCCCTTGATGGCAATGATAGTTGAGTACAGAACTTGAAGCTAGAATGGGTTTTAAACATATTCTACTCTGTATTCCTCATTTTACAGATGAACACAAATCAGATGAAAGGGAGATGAAGTAATGTATTGATATCCACACATGTAATAGTAAATCATAGTGTGAATCCAGATTCTCAGTGCTTTATTCAATTCAGCATCCCTAAAAATGTAATAGGCAACTAGTAAATATTCGTTGAATTGAATTGAGTTGAAATCACTGCACATTTTCTGACTTGATCCTCATGATATCATTACTCAATAACCATTTCTTTCAAATGTCAACATTCTACTGGCACAGCACTGATGTCATCACTCAGCAACCATTTCTTTGAAATGTCAACATTCTACTGGCATAGCAGTGCAGCCATTTAATAAGACACAGGATACTTCTATGGATTGGTCTTGGATTTGCATTTTTCTATTTTATCAGATTTGGTAAAAGCGTTGGACTTCTTTATCTTCTAGAGAAATCATAGTATGTCATATACTTCTACTTACAAATCTTTATATAATTTGTAAGACTACTTTGGAAAAAGGTAAGACACATATAGCCCTCATAATCACAGCTGGGTGATCTGATCTCCAAGCAGCTTCCTCTTGTGTAGTTCTTATAGTTAGTCATGTACATACAACACATACACACACACACACACACACACATATGTTTGCATTTTTCTATTTTACCAGATTTGGTAAAAGCGTTGGACTTCTTTATCTTCTAGAGAAAAACATGTTTGCTTGAAGAAGAGATGATTTAGGAGAGATTATTTTTAGCTAATTCAAATATTTAAAGGATTATCATCAGAAAGTGGTGTGTCCTACTCAGTGTCAAAGGGGAGAATTAGGAAGCCCCAAGGTGCCATATTCTGACCCAATACAAAGAGACACTACATGACAATTAGAACTTTCAAAAGAAGGATGGGCTACCTTTGAGGTAGTGAGCTCTCTGTCTCCGGAAATCTTCAGGCAAAGTACAGATGACCCCTTGACAAGATTATTGTTGAAGATATTCATGCTTGAGATAGGTATTAGACTTAATCCCCTCTGAGTTCCTTAATAATTCAATGTTTTTGCATGGTTCCTCATTTAAAGGCAGCATAATATAGAGGAAAGAATACTACCCAGTCTTAGTTTTAGGAGACCTAGTTTGGAATCCCACTTCTGCTACTGTGTGACTTTCTTTGTCCAAAAAATAGTGATTTCTAAGATTCCCAAAAGCTCTATACTTCAATGACATTTGTTAAGGTATATAATTGAAACATTTTTCTCTTCTCTTCTCTTCTCTTCTCTTCTCTTCTCTTCTCTTCTCTTCTCTTCTCTTC
>NW_020939841.1:0-3517 GCF_900497805.2 Vombatus ursinus | reverse complement strand
TCTCTTCTCTTCTCTTCTCTTCTCTTCTCTTCTCTTCTCTTCTCTTCCTCTCTCTCTTTCTTTCTCTCTCTCTCTCTCCGTTTTATCTATGGACACTGTGGAGTTATATTTTTCTTTGTATCTTAGACATCCCTGGTTCCATAAAATTTCTTTATTGGAAATGTCATTTTCAGTTTACTCATTTTCAGCCTTTCCTGAATTGGAGCTTTTGTCAAGGTCAGCTTGCTCCCACTTTTGCACTCTTAGATGGTGGGATCTTGCTTCATTTTGGTCTGTATCATCTGAGCTCCCACCTCTTCTTTGCATTACTACTGATGTCTGTGCTTAGAATGCTGGCAGGTACATCTGAGTTCAAATTAGTTCTCAGACACTTACTAGCTGTATGAGGCTAGGCAAGTCATTTATCTCCTATTGACTTTGGTTCCTCATCTGTAAAATGGGGACACACTGGAGAAGGAAATGACAAAGCACTTCAGTGTCTGCCATAAAACCTCATGGACAGAATCCATGCAGTCAAGCAGTGTTGGACGTGATGCAAGGACTGAACAACAACAACAGCAGCAACAACAGAGCCCTGAGTTTTCTTCTTGGGGTAACTCAGGTCAGAGGGCTGCAAGGAGCCCCTGGATGTGTCAGATTGATTTGTAACAAAAAACCAAACCAAAACAAAACAGAACATTTAAAGTAAATCAACCATAACTGCAACCTAATCTGATAATACAATCTACACTCTGTTTTTGTGCTATTCTATTGTCTGAGAGGACTATTTGATTATCTATTTTCTAGTACAAGTATTAGTTGTTATAAATAATAATAGGCCTAAAATCTTGAAAACTGATAACCCTACAGAAATATATTTTGGGCTTTGAAATTTGCATTTCACCAAGTTTAATGTAATCAATTTATCTTCTTCTGATGGTTATTTAACTGATGGTAGAATTTTTTCCTTGTTTTATGTTAGTTTCATAAACTTTAACTCAATAAAAATATCAGTTTAGAAACTGTTCTTCCCCTTATTTGACAATAGGGGGAGCTATTGTAATAGAGGAAAAATCTTTATGTTGGCAAGTTAGCAGACAAATACAAAACTGGCTCATAACAATGGTGGTGATGATGATGATGATGATGATGATGATGATAGTAATAATAATAATAACCATGAGGTAATATATGCAAACATTTCCAATTAAATTAGATGGACATGGATCAAAATGATCAAGCCTCTTCAAGTCTCTGGGCTTCAGTTTTCTCACACTTTCTCTCTCCCCTCCTCTCTTCCCCTCCCTCCCCCTGCAATGCCCTCTCCAGTTTCAAGTCCTATGATCCTCTGGAATTAAATGCGATCTGCCTATTAACCAAAAGAATAAAAAATCTTCTATGGGTGACCAATGTGGCTTAATGGCACTGCAAAACTTTTAGGTGATGTTCAGCAAATTTTCCTCAGACGTCTTTACTGAAATTTTCATGGTCCTTGTAGCCCATATATGGATCCATATAGGTAGACTCATTCACATTTCCTTCAAGTTAAGTGAAGGAGCATTTCTTAAGTGCCAACTATGTGTCTGTCACTACGCTAAGCATGGGGGATTCAAAGAAAGGCACAGGACAGGTCCCTGCCCTCAAGGAGCTCTCATTCTAAAGGGGGACGCAACAAGCAAACAACTATGTTCACATAAGATAAATGCTCAGTCTTGCTTCTCAGGAAGAAAGTAAGAACCCTGTGCTGATAGTCATGGTAGGATTGTTTTTTGGGGACCATTAATAATGTGTGCTACGTTAGCAGGGAAAAAATGTTACGTGTTTCTCATTTGGGGGACTATGATGGGATGGTCATTTTGCAGTTCCATCCATAAGGCTGGTGGTAAAGGCTCACACACATCGGCTGCAATTTCTCTTTTCAGTCTCCTTTTGACCCACCCCTTGAAGCAGTTTCCTCTCCATGCCATATGCAGTACTTCAAAAGAACAGCCGACCCAGTCCATACTGACCACGCGAGCCTGCTGGGGAAAGACAAGAAGACTCTTCAGAGAGAGGTGTGTGGCTCATTTACAGACAGAGTTTTCATTGGAAATTCTTCATTAATAAATGTGAAAGAAAAACATGCTAATTAGTCCTGCAACCTATTAACCAATTGTTTTTTTTTACTCTGCCACTGGCAGTATACCTTCTGACCATCGTTTCCATGAGATCCAAATCTCTCTTTCTCTTCCAAAGAGGACTGAATTTTGTGAATGGTAAGGTGACCTTCAGGAAGAATGCCATATACTGGAGAAGGTGCAAGCTGCTTCTTGGCAGGCATGAACCTGAGAATCACATAGGACTTTAATTTTTTTAGGGTATTTCCAAAGTTATTAATTTTTTATAAAATGCTCTAGGACTTTTGGGACATCCTGTATGGAACACTATGTAGGCCTACTACAACTTTGTAAGATAGGTACAATACTCCATTTGACACATTATGAAACTGAGTCTCAGAGAGGTTTAAGTGACTTGCCCACAGCCTCAGAACTGCTGCGTGTTAGAGGTGTCAACTGAACTCAATTTTCTGACTCCATATCCAGCACTCATCAATCATATCAGGCTGCCTCTCCTCACCAACCTGAGCAAAGTAACCCATGAATGTGAGATAATTAGAGGAGCTCTTCCCTCCATTTCCCCCTTGAAAGGATGAACTCTCACTTCCAAATTTTAGCTGTATATCAAACATCTACTTGCATCAGCGAATGCTTTATTAGGTGAAACAGTAATATCAGCAGATGGAAAAAAAAAGGAAATATTTTGTTTCTTTTTCCCCGTTACATAAAGATAGGACTCTTGATAGAAATTAATTAATGATCTTCAATTTGCAAAAGGCTCTCTACTACCTGTGCATGTATTCCAAAGAGACTGATGTCATGAAGAGCAACTAGGTGTTGCAGTGGATAGAGTGCTTGGGCTAGAGTAAGGAAGATTCAACTTCCTGAGTTTAAATCTCGCTTCTGGAACTTAGTAGCTATGTGACCCTGGGCAACTCACTTAACTGTTTTTGCCTCAGTTTCCTCATATGTTACATGATCTGGAGAAGGAAATGGCAAACCACTCCAGTATCTCTGCCAAGAAAAGCCCAAAAGAGGCCATAAAGAGTCAGACATGACTGAAAAAT
This sequence comes from Vombatus ursinus, assembly GCF_900497805.2. NCBI lineage: Eukaryota > Metazoa > Chordata > Mammalia > Diprotodontia > Vombatidae > Vombatus > Vombatus ursinus. Next base: position 375 of record NW_020939841.1, on the reverse strand, counting down.
TATTCTCTCTTATATTCCATCTGATGAGATTCAATTTCATTTTATCACTTGTAAAAACCTTTCTGGCTCCTAACTCTGTCATCTAGTATGACAGTGTTTCCCTCCAGTTTTATATCACCAGCAGATTTCATAAATATGCCATCTAAGTCAGTGATAAAAATGAATGTTAAACAACATAAGGACAATTGCAGATCTCTAAGGTACTTTACTACAGACCTTCCTAACCACTGTAACCTACTTTTTGAGTCTGGTCATTGAACTGGTTTCAAATTCACACAGTTGGTTTCTTTCTGTCCCACTTATCTCTATTTTTGTCTAATACATTTCTGGAATCTATGCAGATTTTATTTGTAGCATTCTCCTGATCTGTAATTA
>NW_020939840.1:0-1730 GCF_900497805.2 Vombatus ursinus | reverse complement strand
TTAAGTCATAAGCTTAATGTAATTTTAATTAATATAAATTTCAGTAGCATTTGCAGAAGTTTTAATCTAAGAAGGTTTTTAGTTGAATAAAACACAATATTTATTGTAGTTAAAAAAGAGATAAAGATATCCTATCGAGTTTATTATGCACACAAATACTTGATGTGGAAAAACCATGAAATTGTACCTTCTAATGTATAATCCCATCTAAGGGGAAAAGAGAAATTGTTGATGTAAGCAGTTGTGACCTTAAGAGGATAGAAAGTATTCATTTTTTTTTGTTTTGTTTTATGTAACATTAACTATTATAAATTATGGCTACAGCTTGTAATATAGTTCATCAACAGTAATCAAGTTTTGCCTGACTGATAGTTGCATGGATTATCTCCAAAGGGCATTTTTAATTAACTGAAAATTTCAGTCCTTAAATGAAATACTAACATAAGCTGGCAAAAACTGAATTAGAATAAAGATTTTGCTGTTGGATTTTGTTGATGCATTGTGATAAGCAGTTCCTATTATACAATTCCTTATTTCCTACCTCTTAAAACTGATCCATAATTGCTGTCATGTCAACATTCTTACATCCTGAATGGGGACACACCACTTACACCTTCTCTCAAAATACCTTGCTAAGCAAGGAATAGAATGAAAGTTAAATGTAAATACTCTGCTCATATGTCAGAATCCATAAGCAATCTCATTACACTCCCTATATCCACACTTGTGCCGGTCCAAACCTTGCACTCTCTTTCAGCCAAATCAGGCAACCAGGGTCATACTCACCAGTCTTCGGGGTCACCCGGATTTACCAGAGATGAGCCGATCGGGGGGTGCAAATACCTGAACTTTATTCAATAATCATCACAGCAAGGCCAGGCAGGAAAGCACACACGCGCGAGCAGGAGCAAAAGCCGACCCGCCCCCCATCCCTGCAGTTCCTTTTAGTACCTTCTTCATCCTTCCTCCTCAGCCTGCCCATAGTGACTAGTGGAGGATCAAATATCAAAAGGGGATGTCCAGCGCTAGTGTCCAGACAAAGGGAGCATACGTGGCACAGGAAGTGAGACCCAGATATTTGGAAGGAGGCGTGAGGGATCAGTGCATAGACAAAGGAGAATGTACGTGACGCAGGAAGTCGGGTCCAGATACCGGGGGGAGGTGTCTGGGGTCAGTGATACACCTAGGGAGCATACGTGACTCAGGAAGTCGGGTTTGGTCACAGGAAGGAGGCGTCTGGGGTCAGCGTAGTACCTAAAGAAGGAGGCTAGACAGAGAGAGCTCGTTCTCTGCCGTCCCCCTCCAAGCAGCACAGTGCCTGCCTCAGGAGCACGTGCTCCGGCCACTTCCCTGTACCCCGCTTCCTCCCCAGCCTGTCACAGCTCCACATAGCACCTGGGAGCATGAGCTCCGGTTACCTCTCCAGATCCCATCCCAGTACGCCACAACTCCACCCAGCACCGCCTCTGCCTCGGGAGCAAGAGCTCCGGTCACTTCCTAATACCCAGTTCCCATCCCGTGTTGGCACAATCTTCACTTGGCAGTAGCTAGCACCAGACAGTCCCTCACACACTCTAGCATCCAACTTCATCTACAACAATCATAGTTCTTTCATTTTTCAGTTAGGTGAAGCTATTCACAATCTAATTCAGTGATGAGGAACCTGCAGCCTAGAGGCCACACGTGGCCCTCTAAGTCCTCCAGTGTGACCCTTTGACTGAAACCAAACT
>NW_020939839.1:0-1115 GCF_900497805.2 Vombatus ursinus | reverse complement strand
CTTGTCAGGGATATTGGAGTGTGGGTGTTCTTCAACTTGATGTGCTCCTTTCAGCTCTGACAGTATATGATTTGGTGATTCTGTGAAGAAAAGGCTTCAGTTAAGGGAAAGGGGGCTCGAGATCCTTCCAGTCCCAGTTGCCCTCTTGTCATGGCTTCATGTTCCAATATTTCCACTTTGTTTGTTAGAAATTGGGTGAAGATGACTTGTTAAGCTGTCTTCACAATCAGTAAATTACGCAGCAAACATTTATTAAGCTCCATCTATGTATCAGCCACTGTGCTAGCTGCTGGGAGTACAGAGTCAAAAAATGAAGCCATTTTAGCTCTAAAGGGGTCTACATTCTATTGTGGGGGGATGACATGTGTATATCTATGTATACATATATGCACATCCATACACACATATATGTATATGTAGAATAAATTTTAAAATTAATTCAAAGTTGTTGGGAGGGTGAGAACAATTGGGGGCAATCAGAAAGGGCTTCTTGTAGAAGATGGTGCTTGAGCTGCGTCTTGAAGGAAGAGAGAGATTCTCTGAGGGTGAAGTGAGGAGGAGTACATTCCAGGCATGGGACAGGGCCAGTGAAAAAGAAGGGAAATGAGGGATATAGTACTCTGGGTGAGGAACAGAGAGAAGGTCATAGTTTGGCTAGATCATAGAGATTGGCAAGGAGAGTATAGCATCTTGAGGCAGAATAAGGTAGGTCAGGACCAGGTTGTTAATGGTATAAAAATGGCTCAGGAGTTGGAAGATCTAGGTTCAAATCCTAACTCTCACAGCTAGCGTTCTCATGAAAGGCTGCCTCCACAAGAACCTGGACAGGAACAAAGCCATTGGACCCCATTGATTCAATCATTGGGTGAAGAAGAACATATTGAGTCACTCCCTCATGAAGGGCCCTGAGCTCATGTAGAGACAACCACAACTGACCCAAACTCTCTCCTTTTCAGTACTCAAGGTGTCTATCGATCTATAATCATTTTTCTTTTTTTTCTCAGTTCCAGGTGCAGCCACAACAGTAGCATCTAAGCCTACCCTGAAACCCACAGGGCCTGGAGGATGCTCCAAAGGTAGGGAAGAGGATGATTCTGTGTCCTGCAGTGCTGTCA
>NW_020939838.1:0-1049 GCF_900497805.2 Vombatus ursinus | reverse complement strand
TGTTTTGTGCATTTTATATTAATTGCTAATCTTAAGTTTTTTTCTTTCTTTTTATACCTACATGAAATAATGAACAGATACATCTTTGTTTTTGATATCACTTGTAGAGTATATTACTCATAGTGGTGTTACTGGGTTAAAAGTTATGATCAGTTTTGTAAATTTTGATGATGATGAAGATGACGATGATAGATTGAAAAGCTTTGCATATAGGGTTGTTAGCTTCGTTTCCATTTTTATGTTAATGTCATTCTTTGACAACTCTGCTAAAGAACATTTCTTAATATATTCGAATGTCTTTGAAAACATTTTTATCCTCTTGACACATATATCATGAATTTAAAAATAATACTCTAATTTGATTATTTCTATTATATTTAAAATTTGTTAATCCACACATAAAATACCTTGATGTACCAACCTCCATTATAGGTACTGGAGGTATGAGTAAAACAAAAAATATAACGAAGCCTTGTAAAAGACAGAAGGTGCTTACATTCTAATGGGAAAGACAAGTGCTATACACACACATGTGTGTGTATACTCTTGCATACATTAGTATAGATACACATGTGTATATAAATATATATATATATCATGTATGTATATACATACATAATATATATATACATGAATTGAATATACACAAAGTTGATGAATACTAACATATACAAAGTTTTTAAATATACGGTAGGATGGGCACAGTACTAGTCACTTGTGGAATCTGGAAAGGCTTCATGTAGTATATAGTACCTGTGCTACAAATTGAAGGGAAATAGGGACTTTGACGTTATTGTAAAGAGAGATTAATTATATTCCTGGAGGATAAACAATGAGAGTCAAGTTGATAGAAGATGGAATGTCTTGGCCCTGGAAGGGCAAATAATGTCCAATGAGGGTAGAAAGACAGACTGAGTTTAGGTTGTGAAAGAATTTAAGAGTTAAATAAAAGAATTTTATTTTTTTATCCTAGAAGCAATCAAACATCACTGAAGTTGGTTAGGTAGAGAAATCAGATGGACAAGTCTGCATTAAAGAAACATTAGTCA
>NW_020939837.1:0-1336 GCF_900497805.2 Vombatus ursinus | reverse complement strand
CAAAATAATTATACTAGCAGCAAATCTGACCTATCACTGTCCAACTCAATCAATTCTACTAGCATCCTATAGCCTCAAGTAGAAAAAACAAACTTCTTTATTCAGCTTCATAGCGCTTTAAGAACTAGCCTCACACCAATCTTTCCTCTTTAAACATTACTCCATATCCCACACACTTTAATCAGCTGAATTGACCTTCACTCTGTTCCCCAGATCCACGCCTTTACACTGAACATACGACATGTCTTAAATGCAATCCTTCCTTACCTCTTTGCCTCAAAGACTCTCTTCTCTTTCTTTATGGTACAGAACAAGCCACATCTTCTGAAGAGTTTTCTAATCTCCTTCATCTGCTGGTGCACTCTATCACAATTCCCCATACATTTAATGACCATTTGTAATTTGGTATCACGATCTCTAGAACACGAGCTTCTTCAGAGTAGGGGCTGCCTCATTCTTTCCAATTGTATCCTTACGACTGAGTAGTTCCCCTTGAACATAGTAGGTATACAGTAAATGTTTCCTGAGTAACTGTTTGATTCTCATAATTTCTCTTGCCTTCTAATGTACCTAAATTTTAATGGTCGACTTTGTGGGCCATAGCCAAACCTGTTGCTTCTATATCCTCTTTGAACAACAGGAGGAACTTGAAGTTTCTGAAATACCAAGCTTCCTTTCTTTCTCCTATCCAATGTGGCATTATTTCCTTTGTTGTTCTTCAATTTCACCTTTCTCAGAAAAGACATCACAGGTGAAAAGGAAAGATTCCCATCATCATCTTTATTATTTAAACTCTAGCTACACTAAAACAGCAAAAACAATAAATTACTGGATTATTGATTAGAGGAGAGGAAAACACTTCTTATGGATAATGATTATTCATTGAGGAACCCCTAGACAAGGTTTTAAAAACTAAAAAGTTAAAATAATATAATCTTCATCAATGCAGTAAAACAAACATATGACTCTAGAATTCATCTGTATTTTCATTTGGAACTAACAGGCTTAAGGGAAATAAGATGAATCTTAAAGATTTCTTCAAGAATTATATCTCTTTGGGGCAGCTACGTGGCACAGTGGATAGAGCACCAGCCCTGGAGCCAGGAGGACCTGAGTTCAAATCTAGCGTCAGACACATAATACTTAGTAGCTATGGGACTCTGAGCAAGTCATTTAACCCCAATTGCCTCACCAAAACAATAATAATTATTATTATATCTCTTTGAATTAATTTTCCCACATATTTATCTTCCAAAATCACAGTTCATGTTCAGACATCTACAAATGTAGTTGAAAAGAGCCATGGTTTCCATGCATTCACTCAAGGTAACCATAC
>NW_020939836.1:0-1578 GCF_900497805.2 Vombatus ursinus | reverse complement strand
GAAAGGGATGGGGGATGAGTATCCATAGTAATCACATGAGAAGAGCCCACATAGGGGCACAGTTGTGGAGGGGCAATTCATACCTCCAGTGATGCTTCTGCTGATGGCATCAAACTGCTTTCACTGTGCTGGACACTTGGCACATTGCTCCAATGGATTCACCACACAGTTTCTTCTGTGAGTGGCTCTGTTGCTCTTTGCTCCTATCTTGCCTATATTCATTTCTTCATAGCCAGCTAAGTCATCTAAGCTACAGTATCATAGGGTGTGGTGGCTAGAATCTCTCCATGATGAAGGAAAGCAGATAGTTCTTTCTTAATTTTTTAAAAAAATTTTACACTTAAATTCCAAAACAAATACATGATGTGAAAAGAAAAAGAAACATATTATATACTTAAACATTAAGACTTAAACATAAAATAAGAAAATAAAAAAAAACATTTCATGTTCACAGCAGAATGTAAGAGGGGATTCAAAATATATAGCAAAAAACTTCCATTTCAAGAAAGCCTATGTAATAAATACTACACGTTGTGTTGAGAGCTGTCTATCTTTTCTTTCCTTGTTTGATTTCTTTTCCTTTCTGCTGTACACTTTTTACTTTGTTCTTTTTTTCTCCTTTCCTCCCCCCAGACCACAATTAAGCATGGATATCTATATCTATATCTTTATCTATATCTATATATATATTATACATATATACATACATGGATACATATATACACATACATGTATATATAAACATATACTTTCACTAACAGATTCTACTCCTAATCTTAATTTTTATGTTTGTGCATAACTCTTACTTCCTATCCCTCTTGACTCCTCTACTTTACTTCTATCAGCTACATTGCCCTCCTATTACTTAACCTACCCCCACAACAATCCCTCCCTTATTCTCCCATTCCCATAAGTCTAAATACCCTTCTATATGCCCCTTTGACCTATTCCTTCATCTTTCCCTCTAAAAATCCATCTCTTATACTTCCAAGGATCCCTCGCTTTTCCTCCCATTAATATTAATCTAAGCATCCTGCTATATCCCCCTTTGATCAATTACCTTACCCGCCCCTCTAAAGATTTCCTCCCTTATCATCTCCCCATTTCCTATGCCCTTAGAGTTTTATTTCTTTATAATTTAGAAGACTTTTATACCCTTCTGTATGTATATGTATTGTTCCTTCTTGAACCCATTCCTGATGAAAATAGCTTTCCAGAACTAACAGCTCTCCTCCCCCATCTAGTTCCTCTGTATTGGTTCACTCTCTCCTACATCATTTGTATAAGAGAATTATTCTTTTAACTATTCCTAAACAGTTTTACTTTTTGAAGTCATATCATGCTCAGGTCTACTCCAATCTTTCTTATGAACTATCTAGTTACTGATAACAATCTTAGCCATATGTTTTACATTTTATAGATATAAAAGTTAAACAGTCTGTCCTCATTGATTCCCTTTTAATTGGTCTTTGGTATGGACCTTATGTTTCTCTTGGCTTTTGTACATCAAATCTTCTAAGTTCAGGTTTCTTTTTTTTTGTTTTAACACAATCCTAAAACACTAACAATTCATTAAAT
>NW_020939835.1:0-1353 GCF_900497805.2 Vombatus ursinus | reverse complement strand
GTACAGGTTCTGGATGAGGGGTGATGCTCTCCCACCTTCCCAGGCACTAAGGAGGGTGGTGTGCTTGCTCCCGTGTATTTTAGCATAATGTTTTCAGTAACGTTGTCAGACACCTTCAACAAGGACAGAAACAGCATCGAGGTCAACTACCACCTTGAAGGTAAATGTAACTTGAAAAGTCTACATGGCAAGATTAAAGTGGAGGGAGAGTTGACGTTTGACTTTTTGTTCACGGATGATTGTGCACTCCATAGAGCCTCTGAAGCTGAGATGCAACAAAGTGTGGGTGGATTTTCTGCTGCTTGTGCTAACTTTGGACTGACCCTTAACCCCAAGAGAACAGTTTCTCCACCAGCCAGCACCACACCATTCATATTTGGAAGCATCAGTTTCAACAAATGGAGAAGTTTAAATGCTGTGGATAAATCCACTTGCCCTGGCAGTATACTTTCCAGGAATATCCACATGGATGATGAAGTTGTCTCACAAGAGAGTAATCAACTCCCGTACCCATCATGTAAAACAAGAAATAATAAACACAAAGAAAAGAACTGACCTCATCCCTCACAGGTCATTTCTTGGTGTCCAACAGTAAAGGACTGTGTCAGCTCCTTATCCTTCAGCTTCCAGCACATCCCTCCTCACATACATAAAGGGAGGAGGGACAAGAGCCCCAGACTCCTTTTGACTGAGGATGCCTTGTGGATGCTCTCCAGCTCTGGCTCCTCAGCCAATCAAACGGCTTCTCTCCTTCAACAATCTGTCAGACAAGGAAGCCAGTAACAGAATGTGGGCATAGGCTCCAATCAGAGAGCAGGGTCTGACCATTACACCTCCTCTGGTCCTTCTGGGAGGAGGTTCCCTGAGGACTTACACGCAAGCAACGCTTCAACTGGGCACAAGGGACATGCTCCTGCCTCATCCCCTCACATTATATAAGGGGCTGTGTCTATAGACAATGGTCAGCTGATATGGTGCAGTTAGAACCAGTTCACAAGGAGATAGACAATACATGGGAGGGAAGATGAAGCAGAAACCTGACACTGATGGCCTCACACTTAGCTGAGAGACTGTACAAAGCCCCATGATGAACACCCAAAGAGGGGCTGCCCAAGCATCTGTCAGGGGAGCAGGTTAAGCCTCCATTGCACCTATAAACATGAAGATTCTCTCCCCTCTAAATGTCCTCCTTGAAGCAAGGCCTGCTTGGATATTATCTTATTCCTAATGCCAAGCACTGGACCTGCTGCATGGTGGAGGACTGATTCGTTGATTGACTGAGCAGCCAGGATATGATGACTTCTGTGAGTGTGTGGGGGGAGGGATGAAAAGAGGCCTGGGACCCAGGCAGAA
>NW_020939834.1:0-1010 GCF_900497805.2 Vombatus ursinus | reverse complement strand
TCTACTTTGTACTCTATTTGATATAAAATGAAATAAATTTTATCTTTCACTTTGCTTATTCATATTTTTGTTGTTTGTTCATTTCATTTCTGTCCTGTCCAACACTTTGTGACCTTAGTTAGGTTTTTTGTTTTTGTTTTTCTTTTCTTTTTCAAAGATGATGGAATGGTTTGCCATTTCCTTCTCTGCCTCAATTTATGGAACAGGAAACTGAGGCAAACAGGGTTCAAAGACTTGTTTAGGTTTACAGAGTTACTAAATTTTGGAGGCTAGATTTGAAGTAAAAAGAAAATAAGACTTCCTGATGCCAGGGCTGGTATTTTATCCATTTTCCCCCATCTAGCTGCCCCCTTACACACATCAAAATCAAATTAATTTCAAAAGGATAATAAAATTAGTTGGTAAGTATTCCCAATGCCCTGTGATCAACTTTTTCTACTCCCTCAGAATATTCCTATCCCAAATTGGGAATCCCTGATGTATATAAGGGCTGGTTATATATATGGCTAAAATACATGGGTATGGGAACGGCTATTTAAGGGCACTTTACTATTGAGTGTTTGTCTCTTCCAGACACAATGAGAATCTGGGTAGAAAGTTCTAGCACAAATTTCAGAAGGAAATACTCTTTCATCAGTATTAATTTGGTTTAAGGCTCTATCCTCACTTTTTACTCCTCTCTATGATGGGTCTCTGTTGCATTTTTTCTTTTTTCTCCTAAAGGACCATGACATCAGGGAGTTGATGACATGACTTGCAATTAACTTTGATTTGAGTGAGGAGGGCTGTGCAAGGTCACCAGCCTCACTTTCTCCTCCAGAGCCACCTGGGTACAGTGGCCAGATATTCATCAAGAAGACTGGAGATGGCCCAGGATGCAATGGGATTCCCTGGCTCTTTTAAGCTAAGACCTTCTCAGGTTCTCACTTTGAGTGAGGTATCTCTCATTTAGTGAATAGCCCCCTTTAAGAAGTGATTCAAGGGATTCCCCCGTTAACAAAAAAAAAAAA
>NW_020939833.1:0-1010 GCF_900497805.2 Vombatus ursinus | reverse complement strand
AGAGGAGAGTGTGGCACACAGCAGGCTTTTAATAAGTGTGTTTTGACCAATTTAGTGCCATTGAAGATTATGTCACCGTCTTTTCATGATATCTGGTAGCGATAAAAACATTGAGGAATATTATAGCACAGTCTTTGGTGTCATCTAATGGTGACAATCTTTATTGTAGAATTCAGCAGTTTTCTTTTTGGTGTGATCTTGTGGACAGATGCAATTTTGCATCTGGCTCTCCTCGCCCAAGGGGTAATTTCAATGGTGATGATTTAGCCTGAATTCCTATTGTAACTGAAAGAATTCATTACGTATGTCAGTTCCTAAATTCAGGATTTCATTTGGCTCCATTCTCCCTTTCTTAATAGCTACTAAGTTTTCACAAGTATAAAAATCCAGGAAAAAACAGGGTTTAAAAAGGGAGAAAATGTATTACCAGGGTTTGGACACGAGATGGCTGACTAAAACTGTAATATCTGAACTGTGTATGGAAAAAAATTCAATGGAATGCAACATTCCCAACCGACACCAGGTGGCACCACGAGACCATGTTATAAAACTTAACGTCAATTAATTCTACAAAACACATTTTTTAAGCACATACTGCCTTCCAGAGGCTTTTCTAGGTGCTGAGGATCAAAGAAAATACGTGCAGCACTCCCTGCCATGAAAAGCATATGCATAAATATGTCTATAAACAACATCAACAAAAGAAAATAGACTGAGGTGGGGCGGTCTAATGACTAGAGAGGATCCTGTCAGTCAGTCAGTATTTATTAAGTGCCTGCTGTGTGCCAGGCCCTGTGCTAAGTGCTGGAGATGGAAAAAGAGACTAAAGATCCATCACTGGCCTCAACTACCTCACAGTCTAATTGAAAAGTCAAGAAACAAACAAAATAAAGCTAAATTCAGGATAAATGAAAATTAAATTAGAGAGGGAAAACAGTAGAATTTAGAGGGTTTGGGATTGACTTCATGTCAAATATAGGATGGTAACTGCAACTTAAAGAAAACATAGG
>NW_020939832.1:0-14534 GCF_900497805.2 Vombatus ursinus | reverse complement strand
TCCTGTTTTCAGGTACTGTATTTTGGTTGCATCAAGCCCAAGGACATTGCAAAGACTTATAAAAGAGATCTGAAGCCAATAAAAATGGTGTATTTTAACCATCCACACACTGAAGGCCAAGTAGATGAAGAACACCTAGTTCCCAGAATATAACATAAAGTTGGATGGGCAAGATAGAGAATTTGCCTTTTTTGGATGCAACTCTAGGGCAGATACATACAAATAGACTTGGTGTTGGGCACAAAAAATAACCAAGGGGAGGCTGGATTGTCTTTAGAGAATTCCAAAGTTTTTTAGAGGGAGCTAGGTGGTGCAGTGGATAGAGTACTTGGCCTTTCCTTAAGAAGAACTGATTCCTAATCTACCCTAATAAACCAGCTGTTTGATTATTTTTGCAAGCAATTTATCCTCTTTCTGACTATTTTTCTTACTAGTAAATTAGGGCTAATAATAGCATTTATATGTCATGTGATGATCAAATGAAATTTTTATCTGGTACATAAGTACCAGGGCCCGATGTCAGAAAAAACTGAGTTTAAAAGCTGTCAGACATTCTTAGCAGTGTAACCCTGGGCAAATAACAATCTTGGTCTGCCTCAGTTCCTTAAATTTTCAAGTGAAGATAATAATAACACTTCCTAGTTGGATTGTTGTGAGAAACAAATGAGATATTGTATGAAAAGTGCTTAGCACAAAAACTGGTCTATAATAGACATTTATTAAATGCATGTATCCTTCTTTTCTTAATGACTCCAATCTTTTTAAGACCTATAATCATATTTTCAAATGAATTTCAACAATCTTTTTTTAATCTAGTTTAAAATTATTTTCCTCCCTCAAGCTTTCTCCCTCACTCACTGAAAAGCAAGCAATATGATACCCATTATATGTGTGAAGTAACACAAAACATATTTTCATATTAGCTAAATTGCAGAAATAAAAAGCAAGGGAAATAAAGTGAAACACTGTATTTCAATCTTCATTCAATTTACATCACTTCTTTCTCTGTGGAGGAGAGTATTTTTCATCAAGACTCTTTTGGAATTGCCATGGATCTTTGGATTGCTCAGAGAAGCTAAGTCACTATTGATCATTATTACAATATTGGTGTTATTGAATATACCATTCTCGAAGTTCCTATTATTTCAATTTGCATCAATTCATATTAGTCTTCTTAGGTTTTTCTGAAACCATTCTGTGGTATTTCATCAAAACCATATACCATAACTTGAAAAGTCACTATCCAATTTATGGGCATTCCCTCAATTTCCAATTGTTTGCCCCTACAAAATGAGCTGCTATAAAGATTTTGTTACATATTGATCACTTTCCTTTGATGTCTTTGGGATGCAGATCTAATAACAGCATTGCTGGGTCAAAAGGTATAGACAATTTTACAACTGCTTGGGTATATGTTTTGTGGCAGTCCTCTGGCATAAGATAGCCCTTTCTGGGAAGACATAGGGTTCACCTAGTGACCTTTTTTTTGAAGAGTGAAGTCACAGTGAACATGTTTCTGCCACATAGGTGCAGCTGTCAATAGATTAAGGATTTATTTGGATAGTTTATTTCTAAGGAGAAGTTAGTGGGCTAGCCAGTCAGGAAAAAACAACAAAGAAACCCCTTAATGAGTTTAGATTCCAAAAAATAATATTTCAAACAATGGATATCAAATCAATAATAACTTTTATTACAAGAGATAGGGAAGACTGGGAGAGAGGGAAGTGGGTAAGGGATAAGAGAGAAGGGGACCTGAAATACAACTCAGAATTAAACATTAACATAAAGTATATGTCAATTAAGGACAATGTTGCTTGGTCAGGGTGGGGGCGGCGAAGGCACAGAGACACTAGTTCATTCTTTTTGAAAGACATGCTCTGGCAGGAAAGTATGTTACTTTTGGAAGAGAGGATATTCTCTTAAGTATCCTTCAGAGAGTTAGATACATAAACACTGATTTGGTGGTCCCCAGGAACTGATCAATTTTCATGTCAATGTTTTGTGCACATGGGATTTGGGGGATACTTAATGGCAGAGATTAAAGACGAATATAGTTTACAAGATATTATTTTTGGGCACACAACTGTATCAACCTCAAAAAATTTATTACCCATACTTTTCAATGGCTAGATTTTATAAACTACAGCCTCACTTAATGGTAGTCTGTCATGAAAGTCAGGCCTAATTGTATAATAGCATAGTTTTAAATTGTTTTACACAGCAGTTGGACCAGTGTACCACTCCAGCAACAGCACATGTGTCTCTATTTTTCCACATCCCCTCCAGCATTTGCCATTTTACTTCTCTTTCATGTTAGCCATTCTGATAGCTGTGAGATTGTACCTCAGAGTTGTCTTGACTTGAATTTCTCCAATAAATAATAAATTAGAGCATTTAAAATGTGATTATTGGTAACTGTGTACTTCTGAAAAGTGTCTATTTGAATCATTTGACTATAATCAACTGAGGAATGACTCATATTTTTATAAATTTGACTCAGTTACCTATATATTTGAGAAATAAGGTTTTTATTAAAGAAACTTGCTATAATCCCCCCATTTTCCTATAACTGTGTTATTTTGCTTGCATTAGTTTTGTTTGTGTAAAAACTTTTTTTTCAATTTCCCCAAATCAAAATTATCCTTCTACCTGCTTTGATCTTGCCTTTGATTATAAAATCTTCCCTTATCCATAGATTTCATGGGTAATTTTTTTCCTGCTCTCTCAATTTGATTATGATATCATTCTTTATGCTTAAAACATACCTATTTTGACCTTATCTTGTTATATGGTGAGAAACAGTGGTCTATGTCTAGTTTATGCCAGCTGCTTTTCAGTTTTCCCAGAAATTTTTGTTGAATAGTGAGTTCTTGTGTCAAAAGCTTGAATCTTTAGATTAATAAAATGTTAGATTGCTATGGCCATTTATATCTGTATATTTTCTTTTTTTAACCTAATGAACTCCATAGACCATCTACTCTATTTCTTACTTAGTAGCACATTTTAAATGATTAGTGCTTGTAATACATGTTTAAAATCTGTAATATATGTCAAAATTGCTAAGCCATCATCCTCTACTTTTTATTTTCATTGATTACCTGTTTTTCCAGATGGATTTTGTCATTATTTTTTCAAGCTTTACAATCCTTTGGTAGTTTGATTATATTATTATTGAATAAGCAAATTAATTGAGATTATTTTTATTTAATTGACTCAACCTATGCAATTGAAATTAATATTTATATGATAGTTTATATCTATCTTTGTGTGAAAATTGCCATCTTTTTAAATATCACTATTCTATAAGTACTACTATGTGGTTTTATAATACATGAAACATAATAACATCAAAGGAAATAAATCTTTAACTCTAAGGGCAGTCCACTCTACCTTGTGGCAGTCTTAATTTTCAGTGAGTCAGAATAGATTAAGGAAATAGATACAGAAATAGATAATAGAAATAGAAATAGAAAATAGAAATAGAAATAGAAATAGAAGTCTGACTTGGCTGAGTGAGAGAGAAGGTAGATGCAATCTAGCATCAAAAAGATACATGTAAGTAAAATGAGGAGGTATCAAAATCAGTAGTCTTAAATTGGGTTTGCTTGGAACAAATATGCATGATTCAGAAAGTCATGTTCAATATCTTGATCCCAATTCACTTTGTGGTTTAATGCAAATTGATATTTTCTCCAGTGAGGAGTTTTCTTATTTATCTAAAATTATAATAAAAATTGAGCCTGTACTCCCCTTATGGTACATATTTTTTGGTTAATATAAATCTGGTTTAAGATCTAAAACTTTTTTTTCCTCTGATGAATTTAGCTACATTCCATACTTACACATGCATTAATTCTTCCCAGGAGAACAGAAGGTTGTTAAGGGCAAAGATTGAAGAGTAAGAGGGGAGAGAAACGAACAAATAAAAAAGTGGATTGAAATTTCAAGGGTGTGACCAAAAAGGTAATAGTTTCATTTTATATATTGACAGAATGTTTTCCAAATTACATTAATTATAAAACATGTTCAATTATTTTTGCTTATCTTAATATGATTCTTATTAATTTTTAAAATAATAATTTAAATCTTGAAATCTTTCTGTTTAAGTGAAGGTAATGTACTTTGGCAGGTAATGTATTCCCATGTGTGCTGAAGCAAGATTTCCCTAGGGCTTGATTAAAAAAATACATAATGGCAACAATAATTTTACATTCTGTCTTATAGCATATGAAAGCATTGAAATTTTTTTAATGATATGAATGGACACTACCTAGAATTCTGCTTAGATCTGTATTTGACAATACTTTCCCTCATTCTAGGTCTTACCAGTGAATTAAAACTCACCAATGTACCGAGGCCCATTCATTTCCTATGAAGAAGAGAGGTGGTCATCCTAGTCCTTTCAATAATGAAGAATACTTGATTTTTTACTTAAACAATAGCCATAATATATTCCAAATTATATTCATTGTGCATGAATTCAGAATTAGAAAGAGTTATATTAATGCCTAATGCAAACCTTTTTGAAATAATAGGTGATCAACCTAGTAACCTTCATTGACACACATTCACTGGGTATGCTTATATAAAGTATTCTTATGCCTATTGAATCTCTATCCAAGAAAAGCGGATTATTTTTTGAGAAGCAATATCCTCTCTCTTTGGTCACCTAGGTGTTGTAATAGATAGAGTGTCACGCCTTAAGTCAAGAAGACTCATTTCTTGATTTCAAATCTGACTTCAGACACTTCCTAGCTATGTGACACTGGGCAAATCACGTAAAACTGTTTGCCTCAGTTGATCATTTGTAAAGTAAGTTGGAGAAGGAAATGGAAAACCGCTCTAATCTCTTTGCCAAGAAAACCCCAAATGAGGTCATGAAAGGTCAGACATGGCTGAAATGATTGAACAACAACAATAATCCTTTCTCTACACTTATTATTTGACACCTATTTTTGGGAAAGAAAGATTATAATGGATCGAGTGTTGCAAAGTGGATGGTGGGCTAATCTTAGAAACATGAAGTTTTAGGTTGAAATCCTGGCTCTGGCACCTCTGAACTCTATCCACTTCATTTATTCATTTATTTGCTCTTGTCTTTGTATTTCCAGTGTCTGTATCAATATACATCACAAAGGGCATGTTCATACATACTGATTAATTGCTTCATTGACAGCCACAATAATGATTCTTATTCTCTTCAATTTTTGTTTAATTATTTGCTTTTTATATTTATGTCATAAAACATTTTGAATTTATTAAGGAATATAGCATCATATTAATAACAACAACAACAATAATAGCTATCATTTAAATAGCACTTATTATGTGCCAGACATTGTGCTAATGAACTCTCAATTTTTTCTCATTTGATCTTCATAACAATCCTGAGAGACAGGAGCCAATAGTATCCTCATTTTACAAGTAAGGAAACTGAAACAGGTTAAAAGGCTTGGTAAGAGTCACCCAACTAGGAAATATGTAGGCTGGATTTGAACTCAGGCCTTCTGATGCTAGGCCTCGTGCTTTATCCCTTGTGCACCTAGTTATCTCTTCATAAGGTTATAATCTACACCCAGTTTCAACCGCACTATCTTATAGTACTCCCAGTGTTTTTAACAAAAAAAAAAGAGTTCTTAAACAAAAAAATTGATATTGTCACATTTATTTAACAATTAGCTATAGAGTTGAATTCTTCATGAATATAACTTAGAATTTTCCAGTGATCTACTTTTGCATTTTTTAACCAGTGGTAAATGATAATTTAACTCACTGGAAGAACCAGGGATCAGTCACATGCTCCTTTCTTTCCCCCTTCCATTACACTTTTGCCATGAACAAAAAAATTATATGAACAAAGACACATTTGAACCCCACCTCTAGCCCTGACCCTCATCTACAGATACTAACAAAGGAGAATATAATCTACTCAACAATGGAATGAGTCTTAGATCAAAGCTTTAGTGGCCTGACTGTTAGTTTTCTCAAATATACCATGCTAAATTAAATGCACTTTAACGTCTAGATGCTGCTAATATCTACTTTGGCAAATAAAAAAGATTCGTGGCTAGAATAATTCTTTTCTTTCCAAATCTCCATTGGGCTCTATAATTGATTTAGATTGCATTATGTTCTATACAAAGCCTTTGTCCATTTTATTATTCCAAAAATATTGTAAAGGTGTTAATATCTCAAAATATCTTGTTCTTATTGATCTGTGGTTGAGTGTCATTCTTTTTCTTCAAATAAATAATTATAATTGTCTTTGATAATTTGTGTCCAACATTTTGTTTTGTCACAAGCCTGTGTGAATTGTGAATGTCATGCTGTCTTGATAGTGTTAGACAATGGGCAGGGATGTCTGTCCCTTTTTTTGTGATGTTCTTCATCTTATAACTGATATTGGCTTCTCTGGTCCTGAATGAATTTGTGTATGTGTGTCCATGGCCTTCTTTACCTAATATTTTGATCCAGCGTCCCAGATGAATTTCAGGTTTCTGTACATTGACAGTAGTATTTTTCCTTGTTTAGAATTATCTCACAATGATATATCATCTTAATCTTTTCAAGAATATTCATGGCAAGAAGAATATCCTGAAACAGTATCGGAGCTGCAGTAGAACCAGTTTTCCTTTTCTATCTTTCAGTTCCAATATTCAGGATAAATTAGAGTCATTCAAAATAGAACATATCCTTCCATGTGAATCATCATTTCAAACTCCTATTTATTAGTGTATTTTCTCCTTGTTCTTGCTCCACACAGCAGAGTTCCCAGAGTCATTGGCTATTTGTGGCTATCTAGTCATGAAATCTGGGATTTGGGGAAGATGAGGTATCTGTGATGAAATGTTCCTTTTAAAAGAGGGCCAAGCTTTAATACACTTCTAGGGGGAGCATTGAAATTCCAGTATTAATTATTTTCATGTATCGCCTCCATAGTAGAAATTCAAAGAAACTAACAGCAAGTTTGAATGACACTTTTTCTTATTTTTCAGCAGTTGTATCAATTACTAAGACAGGATGCCATTCTTCAATCCACATGCACTTCACATTCTCTTGATCTTTAATATGATAGATTCACTGTAATCTGGAATTACCTTCTTTCAGTCCTTGCCCAAACTACTAAATACAGGGAAATAGATTGTACATAAGATCCCCAGATCAAAAATGTATTGGGAATGCTTCCAGTACATAGCAGAATGTAAAGGGCATAGGCATGGGAAATGAGATAGAAGGAGGCCCAAAATTAATATGCTTTGGATGTGGTAGAATTTTTCTACTAATACAGATGAAGTCAGAGACTGTTCCCCTTCATAAAATGTAAATTCATTAATGGCATGAAGCACTTTTTGTTCATCTTCTTAGGCTCAAATTTAGCAAATTACGTGTTAACAGCTGTTAATCAACTGATTCTCCCACACAAGAAACCTACAACTAAAAGTTTTTATTTTCCTGAAAAAAAAAACTCTCTCTTAATAATTATAAAGAACATGACTTTTTTCTTTTTTATGTAAAATGTAAAAATAAACAAAAAATCATTCTCTATGCAATTATTAGGAGAGATTATTTTCCTACAAAAAGGAAGAATTGGAATCAACCTCTACGTTGGACATTGAGAAAATGCTTACATCAATTTTTTAAAGATTCTTTTGAACGCACCTTTCACTTCCTTGTTTTTCAAACTGTAGATCAATGGATTGAGCATGGGAATGACCAGAGTGTAAAACACAGAGGCCATCTTGTCTGTATCAAAAGAGTGTCTAGATTTGGGCTGTAGGTACATGAAGAGAAGTGTCCCATAGAACACCACCACCACTGTGAGATGAGAGCCACAGGTGGAGAAGGCTTTGTGCCTGCCTTCAGAAGAGTTCATCCTGAGGATGGTCACAAGAATGAGCATGTAAGAGATAAGGATAATCAAGAGGGAAGAAACCAAATTAAGTAAGGCAAAGATCATGATGATTTGTTCAATCTCACTTGTGTCTGAGCATATAATAGCCAATAGGGGAATACCATCACAGTAGAAATTCTGTATTACATTAGAATGACAAAAAGACAGATTAAAAATCTTAATTGTGACCAGTAGGGATACAAAGATGCTATAGATATAAGAGACCCCCACCAAGATGTAACACATCCTATCTGACATGATAACCATATAGAGGAGGGGCTTACAGATAGCCACATAGCGATCATAGGCCATGGCTGACAAGATGAAAACTTCACTGGTTATAAATATCCCAAAGATAACTAGCTGTATTGCACACCCATTATGGGAAATGTTATTTTTCTCCACTATAAAACTGACCAGCATTTTTGGACCAACAACTGTCGAATAGCCAAGATCAACAAATGCCAGATGCCTAAGAAAAAAGTACATGGGAGTTTGGAGGTGAGAATCAACATAGGTTAGGATGATCAGACCTAGATTCCCCAAAGCTGTGGCCATGTAGTTGAAGAAAAACAACTCAAAGAGGGGGCCCTGAAGTTTGACATGGTTTGTGATGCCCATAAGAATGAATTCAGTCACCGGGTTCCTCTTGGTGTCATTCACCTTGATCATCTCTTCTACCCAAGGAAGGTAATCTGAGAACAAAAGGAAGAAGCCTTCATTGAGAACTGTTTGGATAGTCATTTAAGTGATAGTGACTAGAAATGGTTTAGATGAGATGAGCAGGAACTTTCCCAACAAGTTACAGTATATTAAAATAATGTATCATATCACCATACCATATCACACCATATCACATTACATCACCATCTTATCACTAAGAGAAAAGGGATTGAATTTTTTTCATAAAATTATAGATAAATCATGAAACTCTTTAACCCCAAGAGTTAGAATGGGATAATGTTATGAATAACTTTTAAAATATCTTAAATAGTCAGTGGGAAGAAGGATTATAATGGGATACTGAGGAGGCTAAAGTATATGATAATGTCCAAAACAGACATTGTGTTGTGTAGGTAAAGAGCTGTCTTTAAAGCTTAGAAGACTAAGATTCAGGAACCATTTCCAGCATATTTCTGAGTGACCTTCTGCTAATCATGTAGCATCCATGGTAGTTGTAGGCTACTCGTTTTGACTATAGGTTGCAGAAATAGTATATAGTCAGTGATGATTCCTTCTTAGGCATGCCCTAAACAATTTAAGTTAAAGGTCTAGTATCTACACCTGTCTCAATCACTGTGGTTTTTAACTGTATGACCTCTAGAAAGAGAAGCTGTTTCACTTCACTTATGACACTTAATTCTCTATGCCTCATTGTAGAGAGTATATCTTGCTGCCTGGATTTTGTGGATGGTTTGCAATTTTGATGATTTTAATGTCCTGCTATTCTCAGAAACTTGAAAGGATTTTTATAAACAAACACATTAAAGTGGTTCTGATGAAGATAACCAGTTACACACACTAGATTTCAAAGATCCCTGTGCTCCCATAAATTTTTAACGATCAATGTTCCTTGACAAAAGCTATTTGATTTTTCTGATTACAACAAAACATTTGTGACATTGGTCAGAGTTAGGACCTGTCATCTAGTGGCTTTCTTAGAAATGTTTTATACAATTTCACCTTCAGTGAATTCACCATATGGAGTTGTCATGGCATCATTTATTTACATGACTGGTATAATGATCAGCTTTTTTAACTGAACTGGTTGCACTCCATAAGATTTTTGATACCTGATGTACTGAGATGATCACAAATGTTTACCTGAAAGACAGAATCTTCAGTGGCTTGTTCATGATATCACTGTTGCCAGCTGATGGAAGGAGACTTTATGGGTTTTGCAGTCCCCAAAAGACCATATCCCTAAAGTGCTGGAGAACAACTGCAGTATAATCATGTCATGGGAATCACTTTGACTTATGTAATGAATGACAAAGCCTACACATTCACCTAATTCCATGAAGAATTTATTATATAGCCATTATGTGTCAGGCTCCTTTTGATGGGTTAAGCTTCTGGGAGAGGTACCTAGCCAATCCACCATTTCATTTTTAACAATCCATAAACTGAAGACCAAGTATATAAAAAACATCTAGTACAAATATTATAATGTACATTTGGATGGGCTTGCCTTTTTTTGTGCACATTTGGAACAGATGGTACAGATGGATTTAGTGTTAGGAACAGAAATAACCAAGGAAAAGTGAGTTGCTGGATTTCCTTTAGGGAATTAAAAGATTCTCTAGAGTGAATGGGTGGTACAGTGGATAAAGCCTTAAGCCTGCAGTCAGGAAATCTGAGATCAAATCATTTATAATTCTGTGGCCCTTTGCAAGTGACAGAAACTTTATTTACCCCATTTTCCTTCATGCAAAATGGATAGGATGATGATGATGATGATGATGATGATAATAATAATAACAATAATTTCCAGGGGTTTTGTGAGGCTCTAATGAAATTTTTATCAGGTAACCAAGTGGCCCAATGGAGACATCAATAAACGTGGAGTCAGGAAGACCTGGGTTCAAATGTGACCTCAGACACTTACTAACAGTGTTACCCTGGGCAAGTCACATAACCTTTGTCAGTCTCAGTTCCCCAAGTTAAAAATTGGAATTATAATAGCACCCAGCTCCCAGGATTGTGGTGAGGATCAAATGAAGTAATAGTTGTAAAATTATTAACATAGTAAAAAAAAATATAAATGCTTAGTTCCTAAATTTCTAAATGAAGCCAAGCTTTTTTGACAAAGGTCATTTTAAATATCAGTATTCTATAGGTGTTTTTGAATATCTTTGAAAAATGGAGTACAAGAGCATCCAAAGAACTTAATCTATTACCAAAAGTCAACTCATTCTATTTTGAGACAATTTTGATCATTTTGTGAGGAAACATGGGTAAATGGCTAGAAGTTTGACTTGGGCTGAATCTAGAAAAGGAGAGGCAGGTCCCATCTAGCATCACATACACATGTGTAAACAAGATATATAAACATCAACATAAGTAGACCTACATTATTGAAGCTTAGGTGAAGATGCATGACTTGGACATTAAACTCTTCTAACATATCCCATATCTTGTCTTCCAATCTTCTACTTGTAATAACATGACTTGATACCCTCCCTAGTGAGTTGTTTTCACATTTTTTGTGAAATCTCTCAACTTTGATGCTCCAAAGAAACCGTAATACTGACCTAGTCAGGATTCTCTAACATATTAATATTTTTAGTCCAAACATATCTCATTTTAGGTCTAGAATCTGCTTTTCTGCCTTTCTCCTTTCCATCTTTCCAATTTTTTAGCATCAGTTTTGAATATAATATGAAATTTTCCTGAACTTTACCTCTATGATATTTACTCTTATGTCCAAGACATAGCACTCCCATTGGAGGTACTTTAAAAATACATGAATGTAGATCATGGTGGTGGTGATGAAAATAATTGAAGATGATTGGCAACTAGATGGCACAGTGTAAAGTTGGACTTGGTATTGGGAGCACCTGAGATTAAATCCTGACTCGCTGACTATGTCACCTTGAAAAAGTCATTTAAGTATTATCTGCCTCAGTTTGCTCATCTATAAAATGAAGCTATTAATATCAAGTACCTCATATTGTTTTCAAATGAGATAATGCATATAAAGTGTTTTGCAAATATTAAAATACAATATATAACTATGATACACTAAATAACTATGATAATGACAATGATAGTGATTGCAATGAATGCAAAGATGATGATGATGATGATGATGATGATGGTGAATATGATGGTCCTTATATAGATAGCAAGCTGAATAGACACTGCAGTACTTGGAGTCAAAAAGATCTCCATTCAAATAATTCTTTTAATACTTGCATGTCTGTTTTAACATTATAAACCACCCAATCTTACTAATCTAATAATGTGCCACTTGCAAGCAATGCCAACGATTTAATCTCTATGAAATATTTTATCCTTAAAATGAAGGTAATAATTTTAGTTGTAACAAAGATATAGACTTGGTCTTAGAGTTAGGATGGCCTGAAAGCTCTGGGTCCTCTATTTCATCAGAAGGAATGGAATTGTGGATTCACATCACATCCAAGCCCTATGACCAGTTAATTAGCTTTGATGAAATTGAGAAGCAAAGAGGTTGGGTAAGGTACTTGACTGAATTAAGGGTGGAGGTGGAATCCTAATAACAGCTATTCAATGAAAAGATACCCCTCCACCACTTCTTATAGAGTTGAGTGTTGAGGGAAAGCTCTATCATTATGGAACACTACAGGTAGTTTGGATCAACTAAAACATTGTAAAAGAAAAAAAAACAAAGAAACAACAACTTTAAAACACTTAAAACTCTGATCAAGTGGATGATCAACCATATGAACCATGTATTCAGAGGCCCTATGATGGAATATGCTACCTACCTCCTGGCCCAGAGGTGATAGACACAAAATGAATAAACATACATTTTAGACCTAGCTACTGTGTAGGTTTGTTTTGCTTGACTATACCAATTTATTAATTTTTTTCTTTAAATGATAGTTCGGTAGGGAGAGTGGGGATTGGACAGTTGATTGACAATAATGATGTCAAAAAAGGGGACCACAGAAACATCTTTGTATTTTAATGGAAAGAAGAGAAACAAAATAAAATATAGAAGGAAGACTAGACAAGTAGGATAGTTTTGAAAGTAACATGTAGTCAAATACACATATAATTGTATATAAATACATATATGTGTATATCTAAATAAAAAGCAAGTAGTGTGAAGTGAATATTCATGGGTTCACATAGAAACTTCATTGTGCTCAGTTTTGTATATGGAAATCCTATTTTTTGTTGTTTAAGTTCAAACTTTTAAAAAACAATAAATAAATAAATGAAATGTTACCTAGAAGACATATCAGAATTGAAAAATTGAGCATTACAGACCTCAGCAAACACCTAGTCCAACCCATACACCACAGGGTACCTCACTACAATGTTACCCATCAGTGATTCATTATATAGAATCTAGTCCATCTAATATATGCGCTGTCCACAATATACTCAACAATTTGCCATCTATTCTTTGTTTAAAGACCCACAAATAAGAAGAAAGTCATAACTGCTAAAGCAGCCAAAACCCTTTTGGGATACCTTGGATTATACCCACTCCCCATCCTATTCCCATGTTTTCCTGTTAATTTTGGATTATTTTTACACACAAAAAAAATTTGACTGTGCATGCAAATGTAAGTGTGCTCAATGTAAGTGTGCTCTGTCCTTTTCAGAGAAGAATGATGTTCATACGTTGCCTACTCCCTCTAGCTTTTCCTCAGATTTTTTAAAATATTCTTCTTACTTGCTGTAATTATGAGAAATAGCAAGTACTACTCCATTTCTTTTTCTCTTCTAGTTTAGCATATTTTCCTTTTATCTGGCCTTCTTTTTTTTCCCTAAAACCCTCAGAACTAAACCAATGTATTCATGAACCTTGCTTTTTTTCTGAATTTGCCACCTCAATACCATTTTAAAATACTCGAATTCTAAAGGAATACTTGTTTCTGTTCCCCATTAACCTGTTATCATTACATTCACCTCCATCTAGTTACTCTAATAAATTAATATTTTTAGTTTTAGATTGTGACTTCCTTGAGAGCAAAGATGGGATTATTTTGTTTTGCTTTTGTTTTTCTTTAAAAGTCCAAATCTTTGTACAACTTTGGCACATAGTATATGCTTAAATAGTACTTGTCACTGACTTCATTCTTGTATTTTATTTGAAATTTCCTACTCAGATCTGCTCTTTTTATCAAGAATCTTTGAAAGTCTGTTCCTCTATTAATGGTACATCTCTCCTCACCCCCCCATAGTATTATACTCAGCTTTACAGTATAAATTATTCATATCATAAACACATGTCATTTGTCTTTTGGAATATTGTGTTGGGTTGCCCTCTGATTTTCTTTTTTGTGGAAGCTGCCAAGTGTAACCTTGACTGTCATTTCTCTATACTACTTGTTTCTGGATACTTGGAGTAATTTTCCTTTAACTTGGAAGCTCTGGATTTTCTTTATGACATTTTTGGTACTTTTCCAATTGGTGCCCTTTTCAGAGAGGGATTAGAGGATGATGGCCATCTTTATTTTTGTCCTATAGTTCAAAAAGATCTATGCAGTTTAAATTTTGATTTAACAAAACTTAGTGTTAAGGATAGATAATTTATGAATCATTAGACAGCTTCAAAATAATTATTGCTTTTTCATTCAAACTGTTTATTCAGTCACTTTTTTATTACAAATGTTTTTTTTAAATCTTATTAATTGATCCTAATTATTCTGGTTGGTCTATCCTAGTTTTCAGGGAATTAGTTTTTATTTTTTTGGAGGGGGGTAAGGTTTAACATCTTGTCTTCTAAACTATTTGGTTCTTTAATTTTTCTTCCAGAACTTTTTATTTCATTTTAATCTCTCACTTCATTTTTCCTAGGTGTCCATGCTGTCCTTATGGTATTTTTTTTTGCTTTTCTTGATGAATTGGAAATATTTTCTATATTGAAAATAATCAATTTTTATCTATTTTCTTAGAGTTCTTTTCAAGGCAGCTTTCACCT
>NW_020939831.1:0-1075 GCF_900497805.2 Vombatus ursinus | reverse complement strand
GTTAACCAACTGGTCAGCTGCAGTGGGGCCATGCTTCATCCACCTTCCTTTCATCCTTGCTTGCTTCCTTGCTTCTTTCTTCTTTCTCTCTGTCTTCATTTCCTTTTTATTTCCTTTCATCCTTCCCTTATTCATCTTTCCTTCCTTGCTTCCTTCTTTTCTTCCTTCACTCGTTCCCTTCTTCTTTTATTCCTTCCTTTCCTATCTCCCTCTGCCCACTTGAAGAATCTTACACTTGCATGTGTAAGAATGTAAATGCTAATTGCTTAACCCTCACAACATATCATGCGGTTTGGGGGGCTAGAATTTTTAGCTCTTCCTTACTTCTTCATTCTATCATATTTCCTCAAAATTGAAGCAATTATCTTTTTTACCCCACGTAGTTTCATTTATGATTTCTGGAACTAGAGACCTGGAAAACCAAGTTTTGATAAAGCCTATTGGGATTCAAGTAGACCTACCTGACTATGTCTTAAACCCAAATCACTCTGGAGCTCACTTCTTGACCCATGATAGATCCCAGCCCAAGCCTGACTTTGTCATTGTTTGGGTTCTGATGGCTCAGAGCGAGTGTAAATAGCAATTGTTTCTTTCCGTGAGGGTCTTCTCCCAGATTGGTTTTTACATTTTCTTTTTGAATGGGCAAACTATGGTGTCTTTTGCCTCACATTTTTTTTTGCCTAACCTTAAATCACTGAATCACTGACTGTGTGTTGTGTCAGACAAACTGACAACAAGATCTCCTTATGGCTTCTGGGGACATCTCCAGTCTTCCTGACGTATGTCTTGCCACTGGATTGAGATGCACTGGAGGAGAGAGTGAGGCTGACGACTTTGCAAAGCCTTGCCTCACATGAATCTGGATGTTGTCCTCTTTGGGAACAAAGGATGAGCAAATCTCTGTGAGTTGTAGTAGGTATGCCACTGGGAACCCAACTTGAGAGTTGCAGTTGGGCAATGTGGCTCACTTCCTTCCTTTTTCCTTCCTTCCTTCTTTCCCTCTGTCCACATGAAGAATCATACCTTTGGGTTTGGCCACTCTTCCCAATGGAATATAAATTTTGGTTGCTCAAAT
>NW_020939830.1:0-1069 GCF_900497805.2 Vombatus ursinus | reverse complement strand
AGGTGTGTTCTAGACTTTGGAGGAAATGTGATGGAACGACTCTTCTTACTGTACTACGTTATTAAATACCTCTTCCTAAAGTCTAATTAAGAATGGCTGATTAATTTGTATCAACTATAAATAATGAAGGGAGCACCATGGAATAATGGTTCATGCTGATAACATTAAAAAGACACATACATCCCTTCCCAGGTACACCTAGGACTCCGACTGAAAACAAGTTCTGCCCTCAAGAAACTTTAGTAGTAAGCTTGTGTCAGTATACACATTATTTTTACTTTGCAAATATTTTGAAGCTACTTTTTACATATATTCTTGTTTTCTCCAACAGAATGTAAGATCCACAAGAAGAAGAATTGATTCACTTTCTTTTTTTCATATGCAACACCTTACACAGTGTGTACCTGGTGTATAGTACGCAAATACTTGTGGAATGACAAATTAGAGAGATGTGAAGGTATGCAGATATATCACTTCTTAAGTGCTCGCTATGAACCAGGTATTGGGGAAACAAAGAATATCAAGCAAAGTAAGGGAAAAACCATGTATAAATAAGGCCTGGAAGGAGGTGTGGGACGTGTGCAGCAGCATTCCCTGGAGCAGGCCAGGAAGGGGCATGAAGGTCAGCAAGATAAGGCAAAAGCTCACTTATCAAGTCAGGAGACCAAATAGGGGAGTCCAAGTTTCAAGAAGAAGGAGGTCCAGGTCCAAATAAAGATGGCATTGCATGGAGCTGGGTGGGAACACATTACATCATCTAGTAGAATCTCTTATATAGTTAAGGCCCAGACATATGATGCAACATATCCAAGATCACAGAGCAAGACTGTGGGAAATACAAACCCAGTTTTTCATGCTTTAAGGTCACTTCTCTTTCCTGTGCATTATACTCTTCCTCCTCATTCACTCACTCATTATCTTATTCATTCATTCATGAATGCTTCAAAATTTTTTTGATTCATTATTTATTTCAGTTAGATATTCCTCCTGATTCAAATCACAACACCTCCATATTTAAGCTAACAGTACCATGCATTCCTGTGGCCAAAGCTATTCATCATCTAGTGTC
>NW_020939829.1:0-1730 GCF_900497805.2 Vombatus ursinus | reverse complement strand
CTATTAATTATGCCCATTTTACAGTTGAGGAAACTGGGGTCCAAAGAACTTCAGACTTTCCTCAGACTTGCCCAGAGTCACACAACTAGTAAATATTTTCTTTGAATTCAGGTTTTCTTAACTCCAGGTTGCTGGCTCAATATACTATGCACTTAACTGCTTCTAATAGAAAAGTTGGGTAGGGTTTCAGGGGAATGCTAAGGAATTCTGTTTGGGGTATGATGATTATAAGATACCTTTGGGCCACTCACGTCAAGATGTTCAAGGGGAAGCTGAAGATACCTAACTTTAGCTTAGCATAGAGTAGGGCTGGGTATGTAGATCTGGGAATGATCTACCTGGAGAAGGAAAGTGGAACCATGGCAATTGATGACCTCACCAAATGAGAAGTTATGGAGAGAAAAAATTACAAGATTAGCAAAAGAACCTTTGGGCTCATACACTAAATTAGTGGGCCTGGGATAGATGAAGATGGAGGAAAGGACTTGATCTGGCTCTATTGGCTAAGCTTCCTTCTCAGATATTCATTTTTTCGTCTTTGGGTTAATCTACAGTGTCAAATGCTACAGATGAGGATTGAGTAAAGGACATTAGATTGGTAAATTCAGAAGTCCTTGACAACTTTGAAGAAAGCATTTTCAGTAGAATGCCAAAGTGAGAAGCAAGGCTGTAGAGAACTTATAAGACAAAATATGAGAATTCCTTTCACATGAATCTCTAGTAGTCAAGGAAAAATATTAACCCTCCCCAAGCCCCCAGCGCACCTCAAGGTGCAGCTAGGTGGTGAAATGGAGTACTGCCTCAGACACTTGCTAGCTGTGCAATTCTGGTCAATTTGTTATCCGTAAAACAAACTGGAGAAGAAAACACACCCTAAGTACCTGAGGTTACACTTGAACTCAGAAAGTTGAAGTTTTCCTGACTCTAGGTCCATCACCTTACCCACTGCGTCACCTAGCTTGGTCATAGCTGGTCACCTGTAAGATCAGGCCATTGGACAAGACCATCTCTAAGGATCCTTTCAGCTCTGAGAGTCTCGCAGTGAAAGAAGCTGAGAAGACCTTGAGTTTCAGAGACTCAAAGACTGTTGAAAACGCACCCTCTCTCTTGGAGCAGTACAGGGAGTAATGCCTAGTGATTTGGCCTAATCGGACTGGTGCCTCCAGCCCAGCTCTTACCTCCAAAGGTCTTCAATGTCTTCTTATAGAAGACTCTGGGAGTCTTAGCAGTAGCGTTTCTGAGCGGGGGAGATGGTGAAACTTTTCCTGGGGTGCTCTTGTCGAGTCAAACTGGAAGGTCAGCTCTAATAGCACTAGAGAGCTAACATTAAAGATTTCCAGGAGGGAAAGGTTGAGCTTGGGCTGGCACACTAAGCTGAGTCTTCCCAAACCATAGGATCCTAGATTTAGGGCTGTGACCTTGGAGATCATGGAGGCCAACTCCTCCATTTTCTAGATGGGGAAACTAAGGCAGAAAGAGAGAGGTTCAGTGACATGCCCATGGTGCACAGATAGCAACTGTCAAAAGTGAAGATTCAACCGATGTTTTCTTGACTCCAGTATTCCATCTTCTGCTCCAGCTAGTTAAAATAAAGTTTGAAAAACCATTTTTAGCAGAGGATGGTTTCGATCCATCGACCTCTGGGTTATGGGCCCAGCACGCTTCCGCTGCGCCACTCTGCTCTCCTGACGGCCGGCCTCTAGCAGTTGACCTCAAGAAGGTTTTACCGT
>NW_020939828.1:0-8784 GCF_900497805.2 Vombatus ursinus | reverse complement strand
TTTTCTTAAGCTTAATCTTCACTTCTATTCTTTGAAAGCTCTCACAGATAAAAAGACCAGAAGACACCCAGGAAGTACAGAAGAGTGGCCCTGATGAGCTAAGGGAACAAAGTTGCTGTTCAGTCATGTTCAACTCTTCGGGACCCAATAAAACATGCTGTAAAGGGGTTTTCTTCTAAAAGAAACTGGAAGGATTTGCCATTTCCTCCCCTACTGGATTCAGAGGATTCTTTTGTCAAGCAAACAGAGGTTAAGTAACTTGTGCAAGGTCACACAGCTTGGAAGTGTCTGAGGCCCAATTTGAACTCAGCTCTTTCTGACTCCAGTCCCAGCCCTCTATCCACTGAGCCACCAACTACCTCTAAGGTAAGAGAGAAGCATGCAGAAAAGTTGGTTCACAATCAAAATAATATGGCAACTAGAAATGAGGGGAAAAAATTGGCACACACTGTCATAGATGGTCACTGTATTGGTCTTGCTTAACTTTTTTTTTTTCAGGTTGCAAAAGTATTCAGTGAAGGAAGTGTATCTGGATATGACTATGGTGGACAAACAAAAGAAATCAACAAATCAATACAATCTTTATAAATAATACAGATTAACGTTGATTTGGGAAGAATGGGGAGGAAGCAAAGAACCGGGAGAAATAAAGAAAGATATATTGGGGACAAAAGTCTTTAAAAATGTTATGCTCATTAGCTGATACACAGCTCAAAGTCATTAAGGGTAGTGCAGTATTGTCATGATTTTTTTATTTAGCCAGTGAAAGAAAACAAAAACAACTAAGTTTAAGAGAGACTTTTGAGTATTCATATCCAAATTGCATTGCTGACTCATTTTATGATGCCTCTTCTTAGCTCCACTATCTCTCTCTGTCTGTCTGTCTGTCTGTCTGTCTGTCTCTGTTTTATATACAGATCCATCAAAAGACAGTGGTCAGAAATGAGAAACCATACAGTGATAGCATTATTTATTCTTTGGGGATTAACAGATGACCCACAGCTGCAAGTTCTACTTTTTATCTTTCTGTTTCTAACCCACAAGCAAAGTGTAACTGGGAAGTTGACCATCATCATCCTGACTTTGGTGGATCCCCACCTTAAAACCCCCATGTCTTTTTTCCTTAGGAATTATTCCTTCTTAGAATGGTCATTCATAACTGTCTGTATTCCCAGATTCCTGTACAACATGTCAGCTGGGGACTATACTGTGACCTATAATGAGTGCTTCACTCAAATAATTTTTAGTATCATCTTTGGGGTCTCAGAAATTTTCCTCTTGGCTGCCGTGTCTTATGACCACTATGGAGCCATCTGCAAACCCCTTCACTATCCAGCCATCATAAACAACAGTCTGTAACCAGCTCCTCCTGGGTTGTTGGCTGTCTGGGTTGATGATCATCCTTCCACCTCTTGGTGTGGCTCTTGAGCGAGAATTCTGTGACTCCAGTATTATTGACCATTGTGTCTGTGATGCATCACCACTGCTGGAAATCACTTGTTGTGATACACAGTTCCTAGAAAGAATGATTTTAGCATGTGCTGTGTTGACACTCATCATCACCTTAGTGTTACTGGTTCTATCTGATGCCTATATCGTCAGGACTATTCTGAGATTCTCTTCTGCCCAGCAAAGGAAAAAAGCCTTTTCCACTTGTTCTTCCCACATGATTGTTGTCTCCCTTACTTATGGAACCTGCATCTTCATTTATATGAAATCTGCAGAAGAAGGAGTGGCTTTGAATAAGGTGGTTGCAGGACTTGCAACCTCAGTAGCACCAGTAATGAATTCCTTTATTGACAGCCTGAGGAATACACAAGTGATTCAAGCTTTTAGGGACACATTCCAAAGGATTGTATTGATTTCAAAGCTATGAGAAGCAACAGACATTCAGGGGAAATTAGTGAAAGAAAACCTGAATAGTTTTGAATTCTTTCCTCTGGGTCCTATGACCCAATTTTATTCTCTTACTAATGCCACCTTACCCCCAAACCCAAATTTCATAGCTCCTTTATTCTCCTATCTAGAAATCCTCATTGATCCACTATGTTTCTAAGGATTTCTTTCATTCATTCATTCTTTCTTTCTTTCATTCTTTCTTTCATTCTTTCTTTCTTTCTTTCTTTCTTTCTTTCTTTCCTTCTTTCTTCTTTTTTTTTTGCAAGGCAATCAGGGTTAAGTGAGTTGCCTAGGGTCACACAGCTAGTGAGTATCATGTGTCTAAGGTTGGATTTGAATTCAGGTCTTCCTGTCTCCAGGGCTGGTGCTCTATCCACTGTACCACCTACCTGCCCTTCTCTAAGCATTTCACTTGCTTTCAAATACTTCATTCACCACTTCAATTCTATAAAATCCGATGAACATTTATTTAGAACCAACTATGTACACGACCATTATTATCAAAGAATTTTCTAGCCCCCTACCTAGTAGTAAATTTGAATTTATTAAATACTTATTCTATACCAGGCACTGTGCTAAGCACAGAGATACAGATATGAAAAAAGAAAGACAATCACTGCCCCACAAGAAGTTCAAATCTAATTAGGAAGAGAACACACAAAAGAAACCTGATAAATAAGAGGGAGAGGAAAGGTACTCTACATGAGGACATGGTGAAGTAGTCAGTCAGAAGAGTCCCAAAGTAGTGCAGTCAGGTCACAAATATTTGAGGAATGTTTGAACTCAGCTGTCTCCTTAATTGGAGGTTCGGAGTTCATGGCTCCACCATCTGATCAGAGGCAGTGGGCAGTGAGGCGGTAGACTCCCAAGATCCTACTGGACAATTAAGTCTTCCCAATAACGAGCTTCCTGAGCATGGTGGAAACGTCAGTTCAAGAATACTCAAAGTAGTGCAGGCAAGGGAAAAATCAGTTTTGCCTGATGATCCATGGTATAAAACACAAAAGCCCAAATACTGAGACCTCTTGTTTCAACATTGAAATTAGCCCTGTGCAAATTGTCATATGGAAGTTTTGGCTTAGAACCTTAGAAAGTAAAAGCCAAAGTCTTAAAATAAAGTACATCTTCAATTCTGAAGGGTGCCCTGAAATCAGAAATCAGAAA
Organism: Vombatus ursinus; assembly: GCF_900497805.2. Classification (NCBI taxonomy): domain Eukaryota; kingdom Metazoa; phylum Chordata; class Mammalia; order Diprotodontia; family Vombatidae; genus Vombatus; species Vombatus ursinus. The sequence continues at coordinate 5,721 of NW_020939828.1, read as the reverse complement.
CCATTACCTTCCAAAGTTTACCAACCATCTCTTTCACCCTCAGCTATATCCTATGGGTTTTTCTCCTTCCTTTCAAAATAAACTATTTCTCCTTGCATTCCAGACCCACTCATGCTATTTTCTTTTTATCATATTTTACAAACCTATAAGAGACAAATTACTGATCATATGCCCCAAAAGTAAAGTTGAATACAGGCCACGGGACAACATTGTAAGTAACTTCCCCCCACCAAAAAAAAGAAAAGGGTTTGGTTTTTTTTGCATCAGTAAGTACATAAAAGAGAAAAAAAAATTCTTCTGTAATTCATGCTTTCTTTGAATTCAGTAATTTGAAAATATTATTGATGATCTTTATTCACAGGCATTTTTTCCGCTACTCAGATCTTTGTGTATATTAACAAGTGATTTCAAGCCTTTAAATACTCCACTGTTTTTTTTTTCCCTCTAAGACAATTACTTTGTGAAAAGTTGACTAGGTTCCTGACATTACATACACACATACACACACACACACACACACATAAGCACACAAACACATATATACATATTTATATATTTATACACACATACATACATATATACATATACATATACATATACACACATATACACACACACGTACACACATATATATGTGTATATGTATGTATGTAGCACTTGCAGTCATCAATGCAGCCTATAATTTCCTGAACAGATTATGCCATTTTAAAGGGGGGAATATTTTATTTCTACTTTTCTTTCTATTCTCATTAACTTCCATTTTTTAAACTAATTGTGTCTTTTACTTGACTAATAAACTCAAACACTTTGGAGGGGGGTGGCTCATAATCTATACACTGTTTTTGAATGAGGATATACCCACTGTGTAGCACCTGGAGTTACCTGGGCAACTCACAATATGGGTACCAACACTAGGTTACATGAGGTTTGAGGTACTCTCTGGGTTTGCATCCACTCAAAAACCATAATTCCCTTGCGTCCACCAATATATTTAGTTTATTATTCAATCAAAGCACACAATTAGTTGAAATACAAATATTTTAAAAGATATTAATAAAGGTAGTAATAAAGCATTCCTCACAGAAATAATGTAGGATAATGTAGGAAAGGAGATTGAGAAACACTCTTCATCTAATTAAGATGTGAAGAGGAGAGAGAAAACCTCAAGGAAATGAGTGACTTTTTCCAGGAGGAGATAGTCAACAATGTCAAACACTGAACTGATGCTAAGAAAGATGAGGACAGGGATAAGGCCAATAGGTTTAGCATTGAAAAGACCATCGAGAGAGCTTCCATTTAGACAGTCACCTGGTAGATGACACAGGAGTCCAGTTCTCCCATTTTTTTTCTCCAGCAATAACAAAGAAGGAATACCAGATTAAATGATGATTGAGAAATCCAAAGAAAGGCCTGAGTAAGATTATTCATCCCATCCAGGACTGCACAGAAAGAGAAACAGAAGCTGTAGACAATGGAAACAAAGTAATGTCAGAGAGTAGCAGAAACCCAAGTAAACAAACTGGAAACCTGAAGCAACATCACCTAGGAAGCCCCAGGGAATAGAGAAACTACCCCGTGCCCGAATTGTGGAAACCATAAGAGTAGACTAGTGCAAGTCAAAGGCCCGTAATCGGGAAGTCCCAGAAGGGAATGAAAGACCACACAGCATCCTGATCAAGGAAGACCCATGGCTCCCAATGTCATGACTAGGGAAATCCCAAAGGGGACAAAAGGTGCGACATACCAACTAAGGAAACCCCAGCTATAAGGAGAAATCCAGCCAGCACCAGAGTCAAGGCAACCTTGTACAGAAGGAGGATTATGCAGCTTTCTGATCAAAGAAGTTTCAAGGAACTTTGATAACTGATCAAAGAGCTCTAAGAACAGAGTCTTTAAGATGCCTTAATCATGGAAGCCTCACTCAATGTAAACAGAATCCTATCCAGTGCCCTAAAATCAGGGATAGCAAATTGCAGAGCATTGAATGATAGTATTGAAACCTGACAGTCCTTTCTGAATCGATATGTGGAAGGAAATGGAAACCAGGAACAAGAACAGAGAAAATGCTAGACTTTCCAATAAGATCAGATATAAAGCAAGAGTTTCCATTATTATTACTATTATTTGATTTGTTTGAAGAAATTTTAGCTTCAACAATATAAGAAAAAGAAATTGGAATAATGATAAAGTACAAACAAAATTGCCACATTTTGCAGATGTAATGGTGCTCTTCAGGGGTAGGGAACCTGTGGCCTCGAGGCCACATGTGGCTCGGGAGGGTTTTAAGAGTGAATCTGGAGGGTTTTTAAGAGTGGATCCTTAAAAAAAGGAGTTGTTCTGTAAAACTTGGACTCAGTCAAAAGGTCACACCCAAGGACCTGTAAGGCCACATGTGGCCTCAAGGCCTCAGGTTCCCCAACCCTGAGTGCTAGTGATTCAACTAAACTCTTATCTCTAATGCTAGAAATTCAACTAAAAAGTCATGTGAAAACAACAACTTTACCAAAGTAGGATAAATAAAATGAACTCACCAATTCATCAGGTTTTCTGTACATAATAACAAAATGCAGTATGAAGAGATAGAAAGAAAAAATATATTCAAAATATCCACAGAATGGATGGCATATTTGAGAGTCCATCTTTAAAAAGACAAATTAACTATGTGAATACACCAAAAAATAGTCTTCACAAAAATAAACTGATGTAAATAGTTGGAGAGACATTCATCACTGATGCTTGGGTCGTGCTAATATAATTAAAACAAGAACACTTCCAAAAATAATTTACTTACTCATTTGCATAGCAATCAAGCTACACAAGGATTACTTTATAAACCTTAAAGCAATAATAATAATAAAAAAAAAATCTGGCAAAACAAAAAGTCAAAGTCTCAAGGGAAATGATGAAAAAAGTGGGGAAAGAGGCATAACAATAGCAGGTCTCAAACAATAACCCAAGAAAGTAAGCATCAAAGAAGAAGAAAAAAACAATCATTAGAATGGATTAGGTATACCATATACAAAGGCAAATCATCAGGGTAACCTAGTCTTTTATAAATAGAATTATGAGAATGACCCATTCTTCCACAGGAAGGAAGGAAGGCAGAAAGCAAGCAAGGAAGGAAGGAAGGAAGAAGGAAGGAAAGATCATTTATGAAGTGGTTACTATGTGCCCAGAACTGCGTTAAATTCTAGGGAATAAAATCCTGAAATGGGGCAGTCTCTGTCATCAGGAACTTTACATTAGAATGGAAAGGAGTACAAGACATGTAGGGGAGTTTTGGGAAGGAAGTGTTTCTTTAGAAAACGACATTATATCAAAGGCTGTTTGAGTTTAGAAGAGAAGAGAAAAGAGATCTCAAAAGGATGTGCTTGATTTTTTTTGAAAAGTAAGAAGTCAGGTCCTGTGCTGAGAGGGAGATGTGAAAATGGAAAAAGAGGCCTGTGGAGAGAAGAAAAGTTTGGAAAATACCTCTATTCATAAGATAATACAAATTTGTAGTGACCTCCATGAGTACAGTTGTGGGACTTGAAATACCATGAAGCAGCATACAAGAAAGACCAGAGAAAGAAGATTATGAGGATATACAAGACTGGATTTTCCGAGGGCATGAGTGGTAATGGGATCATGAGGCGAGAATAGAGAATAACTTTTAGCTGAACTAATTAATTTATAGGGTTAAGATTGTGAAGTAATAAAGAATGGCTGCAGTACAAGTGAAGTGTGAAAGAAAGGGGTTTGGGGTGGGTCTTGTCTGTTGCTCATATAAGTGATGTGTTCACATGGGCCTGTCTACATTTAGTTCAGAGGGAGCCATAAATATATATGTTTACTGTCTCTTCCAGCCACCCTGCTCCAAGGAAAAAATGTATTCCTTCCAAGAGGGGAGGCAGGAGATTGGCATCAAATGCTGGATGCTCCACTCTTCTCAGAGAAAAGATAACACACTTGAATTGTATGTATCAATCCCCTCAAAGAAACTAGGTTCAAGCTGAGCTCCTGGTTGTTATCACTTAATGAAGTACTGTAAGCTATCTATCTAAAACTTGACTCCCTTCACATCAATGCCCATTTTACAAGACACATACACATAGCAAACAGCAAATAGACCATTTATCTAAGCTAACAGCAAAAAGAAATCAGGAAAGGTGAATAGATAAGAATAAATCAGAAAATACAGAGTTAATGAGCTCTCCTTTGGAGAATGAGATATCTCAGTTCAACCAAGAGATTTCCAAATCTCACCCACAGGGAATTACTCCGATGTCTCTGGTGTGGTCAACTGGGGATAGGGATATGATCAGTCTCCCAGCTCCCCTACATATTGACTTCTTCGCAAAGTCTTTCTTTCCAATGAGGGTCTGGAAGAGAATCTACAACCAAGTGTCTTTTTTTCTCAAAGCTAGAAGCCAGAAGAAAGAGATTTCTCTTCTCCCAAGCTCTCACCATCTCTGCCTCTCATGCAGGCACAAAGTATTGAATAATCCTTTCTACTAGTAAAAAGAGTCCCATACAAATGAGCTTTCAGCTTCAGGTTACAAGTGGATTTGAGATCCACATGAAGTTGCATAATTATTTTGTACTTTTTGTGGAGTGGAACAGATTACGTACATAACATAAAAGCAAGGAAACATAAGTAGCATAATGTTCCATAAACCCAAAGATCTCAATTACCAGTAGAAGGATTCACTATTCAATAAAAAACTTTTGAGAAAGCAGTCTGGCAGAAATCAGATTTAGACCAGTACCTTACACCACACACCAAGGTAAGTTCCAAATGGATATATAACCTAGGTATGAAAAGTCATATCATAAACAAATTAGAGAAGAAAAGAAGAAATAACCTCTCAGAAGTATGGTTAAAGGAAGTAGTAATTCTGGCAATGGTTCAGGAAGAATTCATGATTTAGTAAGTCGTAGATGGGATCCCACAAGATAAAATAAATAAAATTTTATTATATAAAACTTAAAAAGTTTTATACAAGTAAATTCAAAGTAGTAAACATTAGAAGAGAAACAAGTAAATTGGCTTGAACAACACATTCCTAACTGAGTGTTGTCCATTGCAATGATGAATGTGGATATGAAGTAGAATAATGTTTTATTGGAATTAAATTATGAATTGTATCCTTTTTAATTTTATCATAAGTAAAGTTATATGTGTAGCATTTTATCACCTAATGTATTCTAACTCCAGATCTGAATTACTGGACTGGCCTGAATTGTTCCTAGCAAAGAATAGAAGCAAAATCAAAGCAGCAATAACCTCAGTGCAATATGCAATATGCAGAAATAGCAGGATATATGCAAAATAATGAACAAGTATTGATTAAACTCCTATTGTTTATGAAACTGCAAATCTTTTATGTACAACTTGCTATTCCTTTCAAATATCCAAGAAAGTTATCGTATAACTTTCTTCTTTTTCCTTCTTTTCCTTCTCTCCATCCCGCCTGACAGATAGCTACCGTTAGACACTAATACGTGTGTGTTCATGGGTGTGTATAAATATATATATATGTATATGTATATATGTCATATATACATAATATATACATGTATGTATATGAAAAATCAATCTATATATACTTCAGTTTATGAGTTCTTTCTCTGGATGCAGATAGCATCTTCCTTCATAGGACCTTGGTAGTTAACTTGGGTATTTATAATAGTCAAAAATGTCTTAGTCACTGAAAGTTGCTCTTAAACAATATTGCTGTT
>NW_020939827.1:0-1229 GCF_900497805.2 Vombatus ursinus | reverse complement strand
AACTCCTCCACAATCTGGCCCCAACCTATCTTTCTCTTGGTTCCTCATACACACAACTCTGCATCCCCTTATCTCCTTCCCTTTGCATTGCCCATCCCCTATGCCTGAAATGCATTCTCTCTTCACTTCTACCTCACAGAATCCCTTTCTTCCTTTGGTATATATCAAATACCAACTTCCATATGAAGTCTTTCCTGATTCCCTTAACTGCGAATGCTCTTCCTCCCAAACTACTATGTAATTAACTACTTTGTATCTCTTTATATTAAACAAACATGATATAAAGTGAATAAATACCAAGCAATTATTCCAAAGTGTGTGTTACATAAACGTCACACACACTGTCTCCTCAGAAAATTGAAATGAACAACTAGTTTCTTGGAGATCTTTTGAAAATAGTAGAGAATGTGGGTGAATTCACATTTCTATCCAGCAGACTGAATCACTGAAGTCCAGTAGCCTCTTTAGGAGTCACTTTCCTAATGACCAGCTTCCAGACTTCTCTATTTTTCATCATTTTCTCCAAAATTCCATTCACCAACACCAGAGTTTCTGCAGCTGCTTAACCCAACTCTGTCCATGTCTCCTTACCTGAAAGTTCTCTTTGATCCGCTTTTCAGTGAAGCTCTTTGCCAAGACTACCACCCCTCGCTGAATCTGGTATCGGAGAGCGACCTGGGCTGGGGTTCGATTGTACTTCTTAGCAATGGCTGCCAGGACTGTATCTTCTAGGAGAACAGGAGTGCTTTGATCTACCCTGCAAGGGAAAACAAACATTTTGAAATCTGTGGTCGGTGCAGTGGGGAAGAGTTCAATGCCATGTAGATAGTAATCATCCTTTAGCTTTTTACATTTTTCAAAGCATTTCCATAGACATCTCATTTGAACCTCATAATAATATCATGAAGTGGGCAGGGCAAATGTTATTATCTTCTTTTTACATATAATGAAATGGGACTTACAAAGGTTAAATTATTTCTTCAAGACCATGCAACTAGTAAAATGCCAGAAGTCAAAAGGGAGTCAAATACAGTTAATTACAACCCCACAATCAATACTGTTTCCACTACTCAATGTTGCACAATTTGTAAGCACACAAAAATTTGGGTAGTCAACTTTATTAGTGATTAAGGAATCCATTAGAAACCCCCTTTCTCACCATTGAGTCTCTCTGTGGGATCCCAAGGCACTATATGCTACCAATATGATATCATTTGACTTGCAGAACT
>NW_020939826.1:0-1069 GCF_900497805.2 Vombatus ursinus | reverse complement strand
GGATATTGGAGTGTGGGTGTTCTTCAACTTGATGTGCTCAAGCTCTGACAGTATATGATTTGGTGATTCTGTGAAGAAAAGGCTTCAGTTAAGGGAAAGGGGGCTCGAGATCCTTCCAGTCCCAGTTGCCCTCTTGTCATGGCTTCATGTTCCAATATTTCCACTTTGTTTGTTAGAAATTGGGTGAAGATGACTTGTTAAGCTGTCTTCACAATCAGTAAATTACGCAGCAAACATTTATTAAGCTCCATCTATGTATCAGCCACTGTGCTAGCTGCTGGGAGTACAGAGTCAAAAAATGAAGCCATTTTAGCTCTAAAGGGGTCTACATTCTATTGTGGGGGGATGACATGTGTATATATATGTATATGTAGAATAAATTTTAAAATTAATTCAAAGTTGTTGGGAGGGTGAGAACAATTGGGGGCAATCAGAAAGGGCTTCTTGTAGAAGATGGTGCTTGAGCTGTGTCTTGAAGGAAGAGAGAGATTCTCTGAGGGTGAAGTGAGGAGGAGTACATTCCAAGCATGGGACAGGGCCAATGAAAAAGAATGGACATGAGGGATATAGTACCCTGTGTGAGGAACAGAGAGAAGGTCATAGTTTGGCTAGATCATAGAGATTGGCAAGGAGAGTATAGCATCTTGAGGCAGAATAAGGTAGGTCAGGACCAGGTTGTTAATGGTATAAAAATGGCTCAGGAGTTGGAAGATCTAGGTTCAAATCCTAACTTTCACAGCTAGCGTTCTCATGAAAGGCTCCCTCCACAAGAACCTGGACAGGAACAGAGCCATTGGACCCCATTGATTCAATCATTGGGTGAAGAAGCACATATTGAGTCACTCCCTCATGAAGGGCCCTGAGCTCATGTAGAGACAACCACAACTGACCCAAACTCTCTACTTTTAAGTACTCAAGGTGTCTATCGATCTATAATCATTTTTCTTTTTTTTCTCAGTTCCAGGTGCAGCCACAACAGTAGCATCTAAGCCTACCCTGAAACCCACAGGGCCTGGAGGACACTCCAAAGGTAGGGAAGAGGATGATTCTGTGTCCTGCAGTGCTGTCA
>NW_020939825.1:0-1031 GCF_900497805.2 Vombatus ursinus | reverse complement strand
TGGAATTTCTGTAAACTCTACTTTGTACTCTATTTGATATAAAATGATAAATTTTCTTTTACTTTGCTTATTCATATATTTGTTTGTTCATTTCATTTCTGTCCTGTCCAACAATTTGTGACGTTAGTTAGGTTTTTTGTTTTTGTTTTTCTTTTCTTTTTCAAAGATGATGGAATGGTTTGTCATTTCCTTCTCTGCCTCAATTTATGAAAGAGGAAACTGAGGCAAACAGGGTTCAAAGACTTGTCTAGGTTTACAGAGTTACTGAATTTTGGAGGCTAGATTTGAAGTAAAAAGAAAATAAGACTTCCTGATGCCAGGGCTGGTATTTTATCCATTTTCCCCCATCTAGCTGCCCCCTTACACACATCAGAATCAAATTAATTTCAAAAGGATAATAAAATTAGTTGGTAAGTATTCCCAATGCCCTGTGATCAACTTCTTCTACTCCCTCAGAATATTCCTATCCCAAATTGGGAATCCCTGATGTATATAAGGGCTGGTTATATATGGCTAAAATACATGGGTATGGGAACGGCTATTTAAGGGCACTTTACTATTGAGTGTTTGTCTCTTCCAGACACAATGAGAATCTGGGTAGAAAGTTCTAGCACAAATTTCAGAAGGAAATACTCTTTCATCAGTATTAATTTGGTTTAAGGCTCTAAACTCACTTTTTATTCCTCTCTATGATGGGTCTCTGTTGCATTTTTTCTTTTTTCTCCTAAAGGATCATGACATCAGGGAGTTGATGACATGACTTGCAATTGACTTTGATTTGAGTGAGGAGGGCTGTGCAAGGTCACCAGCCTCACTTTCTCCTCCAGATCCACCTGGGTACAGTGGCCAGATATTCATGAAGAAGACTGGAGATGGCCCAGGATGCAATGGGATTCCCTGGCTCTTTTAAGCTAAGGCCTTCTCAGGTTCTCACTTTGAGTGAGGTATCTCTCATTCAGTGAATAGCCCCCTTTAAGAAGTGAATCAAGGGATTCCCCCGTTAACAAAAAAAAAAAATCCAACTGGGAAGG
>NW_020939824.1:186191-189398 GCF_900497805.2 Vombatus ursinus | reverse complement strand
CACACAGGACAAATACAAGAAACATAAACAAAGTTTTTATTAAAAAAAGTTTGCCTCCATGTACACTCAGAGTCCATCAGTTCTCTTTCTGAAAATGGATAGCATTTTTTCACCGAGATCCTTTAGAAATGTCTTGGATCATCATCTTGATTAAAGTAGCTAAGTCTTTCAGAGTTGATCATCTTTACAATTTTACTGTTGCTGTGTACATTTTTTCTCCTGGTTCTGCTCACTTCACTATTTATCAGGCCATATATGTCTTCCTAGGGTTTTCTAAAACCATCCTGTTCATCATTTCATATTGCACATTAGTATTCCATCACAGTCATATAGCCCAACTTTTCTTATCATTCCAGATTTGATGGTGATCCCCTCGTTTACTAATTCTTAGTTACCACAAAAAGAGCTACTGTAAATATTTTTGTACACATAGGTTCTTGTCCCCCCTTTTTTTAATCTCTTTGAGATATAGACCTAGTAATGGCATTGCTGGGTTGAAGTGTATGTACAGTTTTATAGCCCTTGGGGAGTAGCTCCAAAAGATTCTCCAGAATGACTGGAGTAGTTCACAACTCAAAAAACACTGAATTAGTTTTCCAATTTTTCCACATTCCCTCCAGCATTTTTCAATTTCTTTTTCTGTCAAATTAGGCAATTTGATACATGTAAGGTGGCATCTCAGAGTTATTTTCATTTGCATTTCTTTCATCAATAGTGATTTAGAACATTTTTCAAGTGATTATTTTTTTAAAAAACATTGTTAATTTTGGATTGAAATATAAAAAGACAAGAAAGGAACATTTCCATGTACATAGCACAGCATAAAAAGAAGATTCAATATAAAACCATGGAATTCCATTTCACAGTGTTTATGGTTTTGAAAAACTATGTAATAAATACTTCACATCATTTGTAAAACTTCCTGCTATTCTGTCTTTCCTTCCAAATTTTCTTTTGTTCTCTGCTGTGCAATTTTTATTTTTTTTCTCTCCCTCCCCACCCTACCCTACAGAAGGCTACTATTAGACATATATATACACACACATATATATGCATATGTATATATACATATATATATGTACACAAAACTATACTATGTATACTTCTATTTATCAGTCATTTTTGTGGATAGAGATAGCATCTTACTTCATATGTCCTTTGTAGCTGATTTGAGTATTTCTAATACTCAAAAATGACTTAGCCATTCAAAGTTGTTCTTAGAAAAATATTGTTGTTACTGTATACAATTTTTTCTTGGTTCTGCTCATTTTATTCTTCATTATTTTATGCAAGTCTTTCCATGATTTTCCAAAATCAACCAACTTATCATTACATATAGAACAACAGTATTTCTTCACAATCATTTACCACAACTTATTTAGTGACTCCGTAATTGATAGGCATCCCCTCAGTTTCCAGTTCTTTGCTATCACTAGGAGAACAGCTATAAGTATTTTACAATATAAAAGTTCTTTCTTTTTTCCCTAATCACATTGGGAAACAGTGGCATTGATGAGTCATAGGGTATACATAGTTTTATGGTTCTTTGGGTGTAGTTTCAAATTGTTTTGCAGAATGGTTGAAGTAGCTCACAACTGTACCGAGTGTGCATTCATTTCTCAATTTTTTTACATACCCTCCAACATTTGTCATTTTCCTTTTCTACCATATTAGCAATCTGAAAGGTGTGAGGTGGTAGCCCCGAGTTGATTTCATTTGCGTTTAACTAATTAGTAGTGATTTAGAGCATTTTTTTCATGTGATTACTGATAGCTTTGATTTCTTGTTCTGAAAACTGTTCAAATTATTTGGCCATTTATCAGTAAGAAAATAATTCATATTTTTTATAAATTTAGCTCAGTTCCTTATATATTTAAAAAATAACATCTTTCTCAGAGAAACTTACTGTCCATTTTTTTGCCAATTTTTCGAATTTTGGCTGTATTACTTTTTTTTGTACAAATGCTTTAACTTCATGTGATCAAAATAATTTCCCATAATCTTCTCTACCTCTTGTTTGGTCATAATGTCTTCCCTTATCTGTAGATCTGACAGATACATTTTTCCTTGTTTCCCTGATTTACTAATGATATCACTGTTTATGTCAAAATCATGTATCTATTTTGACCTCATTTTGGTATATAATTTGACATATTGATCTCTGCTTAGTTCTGCCAAACTGCTTTCCAGTTTCCCCAGGAATTTTTGTCAAATGATGAATTCTTAGGTCCTCCTGACTTCAGGGCCAGTGCTCTATTCACTGTGCCACCTAGCTGCCCCTCTGTTTTATTGATGTAAGCATTTAGAATTTCCCTAAGTACTGGTTTGGTTGCATCACACTATTTTTGGTATGTTGTCTCATTGTTGGCATTCTCTTTGATGAAATTAATGTTTTCTGTGATTTATTTTTTAAACCGCTCTTTCTTTAGGTTTAGATTATTTAGTTTTCATTAATTTGGAATCTCTTTCCACACCCTTTATTGAATGTCATGTTTATCACACTGTGGTCTATAACGGTGCACTTAAGATTTCTGTTTTTCTCCATTTGCTTATGAGGTTTTAATACCTTAATAAATAGTGGGATTTTGTGAAGGTCCCATGTACAGATAAGAAAAAGTTATATTCCTTTCTATTTCCATTCAGTTTTCTCCAGAAGTATATAATATCTATTTTTTCTAAGACACTATTCATCTTCTTAACTCCTTTCTTATTTATTTTATGCATAGATTTGCCTAACTCTGAGATGGGAAAGTTGGAGTCACCCATTAGTTTAGCATGACTGTTTTCTCTGGGAGTCATTTAACTTTTCTGTTAACAAGTTGGATGCTATGCCATTTGGTGCATATTTGTTTAGTATTGCTATTACATTATTTTATTAAGATACCTCATAGCAAGCTGTAGTTTCCTTACTTATCTCTTTGAATTGGGTTTGTTTTTGCTTTTACTTTGTCTAAGATCATGATTGCTACCCCTATCTGCATATTGATCTTCCTTGGCCCCACTGTAGCTTTTCATTGTCAGATTTTTTTCTTTGCTCGTTTTCCCACCTTATTGTTTGGTTTTATATCCATGTTAATGTTGGTCTCTGTCTCCAAGTTGGAACAACTGCAATGTCTGATGCTTCAGTCTTTTTCATGCTACTCTTTTTAGAGCTAGTTTTGGGGGTTTGAAATTTTTCAGTGGTTGAAGGTAATGTGATATTGGGAT
>NW_020939824.1:172377-186181 GCF_900497805.2 Vombatus ursinus | reverse complement strand
CCCCCCCATACTTTGAATGCTTTCACTCTTTTCCCCACTTAATATTATTTTATTTTTTCCAATTACATGTAAAGAGAGTTTTCAACATTCACGTTTATAAAATTTTGAGTCCAAATTTTTTCTCCCACCTTCCTCCCCTATCCCTTCCACAAGATGGCAGCAATCTGATATAGGCTATATGTATACAATCATATTAAACATAGTTCCACATTATTCATGTTGTAAGGAAGAATTAGGGCCAAAGGGAAAAACCAAGAGAAAGAGAAAAAAACAAAAATGAAAGAAAATAGTTTGCTTCAATCTGCATTCAAACTCCATAGTTCTTTCTCTGGATGTGGATAGAATTTTCCATCATGAGTCTTTTGCAATTGTCTTAAACATTGTGTTGCTGAGAAAGTCTATCAAAGTTGATAATCATACAATGTTGTTGTTACTGTGTACTGTGTTTCCCTGGTTCTGCTCACTTTCACTGAGCATCAGTTCATGTAAGTCTTTCCAGGTTTTTCTGAAATCTGCCTGCTCATCATTTCTTATAGACCAATAGTATTCTATTACATTCTTATACAACTTGTTCAGCCATTCCCCAATTGATGATCATCCCCCCAATTGCTAATTCTTGACCACCAAAAAAAGAGCTGCCATAAATATTTTTTGTACGTGTGGGTGCTTTTCCATTTTTTATGATCTCTTTGGGATATAGACTAGTAGTAGTATTGCTGGATCAAAACGTATGCACAGTTTTATAGCCCTTTGGGCACAGTACCAAATCGCTGTCAAGAATAGTTGGACCAGTGTTTTCCCTTTTCTTCTCCCCTTCTTGACTTCCCTGGCATCCTTCAAATCCCAGGTATAACCCCACCTTCTACAGTAAGCCCTCCTAGATCTCCTTCAAATTCTATTCCCTTTTTACTGTTTATTACTTCCACTTCATCCTGTCCATAGCACGGTTATTCATAGTTCTTTGCATGTTGTCTTGTCCATTACACTTAGCTCCTTTAGTGTAGAGACTGCCTTTTGTCTTTCTTTGTATTCCCAGCATTTATTTAGCTCAGTTCCTGGCATATAATAGGAGTTTAAGAGATGTTTATTGACTGACTTTCTGGATCTGATTCTCATAATAGGGAGGAACTGATTCCTGGAATGCAAATAATGGGAATGCTGGAAGGAAATGACCAGTCAGTCCTAGAGTTTGTCATGAAGGAGATGCAATTTGGGCATAGCAGAGCTTGAAGCAGCAGTGGAGAGGGGACGCTCCTTACAATTCAAGGGCAGAAGAGTGCTTGTGGTTGCACACAGACCAGAGTACAGTCCAGAAGAGTAGTAAACACCTCTCCTTAGATCATACCACCTTGGAAGAACTGAAAATTGACAGTTCTCTAGAACTCTCTGTGCAAACAGCTGCACAAAACCCCTGACGCTTGGGACAGCACACCCTCCACACTGGAAGCAGAGCCCTACCTTAATAAAGAGTTAAAAATTCAAGGAATAGGCTGGGAAAATGAGCAAAGAACAGAAAAATCTCAGACTATAGATTCTTACTTTGGTGACAAAGAAGATCCAAACATACAACCAGAAGAAGACAACAAGGTCAGAGATCCTACATCCAAAGACTACAAGAAAAATATGGATTTGTCTCAGGCCATGGAAGAGCTCAAAAAGGATTTTGAAAATCAGATAAGAGAAGTAGAGGAAAAATTGGGAAGAAAACTGAGAGTTGTGCAAGGAAATAATGAAAAACAAATCAACATTTTGCAAAAGGAGACCCCAAAAAATACTGAAAAGAGTAAAACTTTAAAAAATAGACTAGACCAAATGGCAAAAGAGGTCCAAAAAGCCAATGAGGAGAAGAATGCCTTAAAAAACAGAATTGTCCAAGTGGAAAAGGAGATCCAAAAGCTCACTGAAGAAAACAATTCCTTAAAAATTAGAATGGAACAAATAGAAGCTAATGACTCTATGAGAAATCAAGAAATTATAAAACAAAATCAAAAGAATGATAAAAAGATGACAATGTGAAACATCTCATTAGAAAAAAAAACTGACCTGAAATATAGATCCAGGAGAGATAATCTAAAAGTTATTGGACTATGATCAGCTCCTCAAAGAGATCCCAAAAGGAAAACTCCTAAGTATATTATAGCCAAATTCCAGAGTTCCCAGGTCAAGGAAAAAAATATTGCAAGCAGCCAGAGAAACAATTCAAGTATTGTGGAAACACAATCAGGATAACACAAGATTTAACAGCTTCTACATAAAGGGATTGGAGGGATTGGAATATGATATTCTGGAGGTCAAAAGAGCTAGGATTAAAACCAAGAATTACCTACACAGCAAAACTGAGTATAATCCTTCAGGGGAAAAAAATTGACATTCAATGGCATAGAGAACTTTCAAGCATTCTTGATGAAAAGACCAGAGCTGAATAGAAAATTTGACTTTCAAATACAAGACTCAAGAGAATCATGAAGAGGTAAACAGGAAAGAGGAATCATAAGGGACTTATCAAAGTTGAACTGTTTACATTCCTACATGGAAATATGATATTTGTAACTCATGAGACCTTTCTCATTATCAAGGTTGCTGGAGAGAATATATATGTATGTATGTATACACACACACACACACACACATACATACAGCACAAGGTGAGTTGAATATGAAGGGATGATATCTAAAAATAAAATCAAGGGGTGTGAGAAGAATGTACAGGGAGAAGGAAAAAGGGAGAAGCAGAATGGCGTAAATTATCTCACACAAAAGAGGCAAGAAAAAGTTCTTACAGTGGAGGGAAAGATGGGGGAGGTGAGAGGGAACAAGTGAATATTACTCTCAGTGGATTTGACTTCAGGAGAGAACACTCAATTCAATATGGAAATCTATCTTACCCTACAGGAAAGTAGGGTGGATAGGGATAGGAGAAGGGGGGATGATAGAAGGTAGGGCAGATTGGGGGAGGGGATAATCAGAAGCAAACACTTTTATGGAGGGACAGGGTCAAAGGAGAGAATAGAATAAATGGGGGAAGGATAGGATGGAGGGAAATATAGTTAGTTTTTCACAACATGACTATTATGGAAGTGTTTTGAATGACTACACACGTATAAACTATATCAAATTGTTTGCCTTTGCAATGTGGGTGGGGAGGGAGGAAATGAGAGAATTTGTAACTCAAAGCTTTAAAAATGAATGTGAATAATTGTATTCACATGGAAATAAGATATACAGACAATGGGGCATAGAAATTTATCTTGCCCTACAGGAAAATAGAAGGGGAAGGTGATGAGAGAAGGGAGGGTGATTGAAGGGAGGGTAGATTGGGAGAAGGGGTATTCAGAATGTGTGCCTACTTAGGGTGGGGGGAGGGGAGGGATGGGGACAAAATTTGATACTCAAAATCTTGTTCAAGTGAATGTTGAAAACTAGAAATAAATTATTTAATTAATAATTTTTTAAAACGAATAAAGTGAGTGAAAAAATGTTTTGATCTTCATTCAGAGTGTATCATTTCTTTGCGTGGATATGGATAGCATTTTCCATCTCAAGTTCTTTGTACATGTCTTAAATTATTGTGTTGCTAAGAATAGCTGAGGCATTCACAGTTGTTCATTACACAATGTTGCTGATACTGTGTGCAGTCTCTTAATGGTTCTGCTCATTTTGCTTTGCATCAGTTCATACAACTCTTTCCAGGTTTTTCTGAAATCTGCCTGTTCATCATTTCTAATTGCACAGTGGTATTCCATTACATTTATATAGCACAACTTGTTCAGCCATTCCCCAATTGATGGACATCCCCACAATTTCCAATATTTTCCCAATACAAATAGGTCTGCTACTAGTATTTTTTGTACATGTAGGTTCTTTTCCCCTTTTTATGATCACTTTGGGATTCAGACCAAGTAGTGATATTGCTGGATGAAAGGATATGCACAGTTTGGTTGTCCTTTGGGCATATTTTCAAATTGATCTCCAGGGACAGCTAGGTGGTAAAGTTGATAGAGCACTGGCCCTGAAGTCAGGAGGACCTGAGTTTAAATCTGGCCTCAGACACTTGAAACTTACTAGCTGTGAGACCCTGGGCAACTCACTTAACCCCATTGTCTAGCCAAAACAAAACAAAACAAAACAAAATCAAATTGCTCTCCAGAATGGGTCAATCATTTCAAAACTTCACCAATAGTGCAAAAATGTCCCAATTTTATTATCAATTTAGGCAGGACATCAGAAAAAAATTCATAAAAATGAGAATTCTCCCAAAGTGCAGTGATCTGCCTTGATGAAATGGTGGGTTCCTCCTCCTTGGAGGAGAACCAAGGAAAAGCTGGATGACCATTTCTCTTATATTTTTCTCTGGGGATTCCTTTATGTAAAGATTGGACTAGATGGCTGCTATGGTCCCTTTTATTAGGTTTTGTGCAAATTATATGAACCAAGGGTGACAAGGAAATCTGAGGACAACCCAGGGTTTTAAAAAGCTATTTATTGAGGCTGGAGCAGACAACCTGTGGAGCTGAGCTGAACATTTTTGTGGATACGTGTGCAGCACTGGTGGGCTTTAGGCTAATGCACCAATCACTTCATTTCAGTGATAATAGAAAGAGGAGGCCAAGTACCTGCCACCTCTAATCTTTCCCTTGAAGAGCTTCCATGATTTAGCTTGGCTGGCTTGCTTGCTACATAGGGACCAGATGGTAGGGATAAATGTCTGGACCCTTGTTCACTGGAACTGCTTACCCCAGTGATGACTGTGCATGCTAAAATTGAAGCAGGGCCAGTGTTCTCAGAGAGGCACATCTATTTGAGATGCTCTTGGTTTCAGGGTCCTGAGGTGTTTACATCATAGTCTCAGTCAAAGTGGTGGTTGAGATGGTGGTTGTAGTTTGACTTGCCCAGTACTAGCTGCCTCCTGGCTCTCCCTCAGTAGGACTTACTGTTTAAGGAACAAATACATGAGAGGGCTGGAAAAGGGAAAATGTCCCACATTTCAAAAAGGAGAAGGGAATGGAATTTGCAAATTGTATATCAATGAACTTCAGGCTTGATTTCTGGGAACTATTCTAGAATATATTTGTAGGGAGACTGGGGTTTTCAATGGCCAAAATGTAGTACAAAAGCAACTTTGCTGCTGAAAGATATGCATAATAATAACAGCATTGGGGTGACATGGAGGGAGAACACTGAGCTTGATTGCTCAGACTACTTTTTCTAATGGCTTAAATTCATTGTCAGCTAATCCAGAATCTTATAAGTGGGTCAGGCTTTCTAAATTTGTCTTGAATCCAAAGAAAGTGTTAAATATAGAGATACTTAATCCTACCTGAGGACATTCTGACTATATTTTTTTTTTCCTGAGAGAGGGGAGATGTAGTGGTTGTGACTCAAGGATTGTCAACTTTTGAGAGGATATATCAAAGAGCAAAAGAATTGTGGTTGTGGCCAATAATATCATACCCAGCAAAGTTAAGCATAATTCTGAATGGAAAAAAATGGACATTTAATGAATTGTTAGTCTTTTAGGACTGTGTTAAAAAAAAAAAGAAACCTGAACTTAGAAGATTTGATGTACAAAACCCAAGAGAAACATAAGGTCCATACCAAAGACCAATTAAAAGGGAATCAATGAGGACAGACTGTTTAACTTTTATACCTATAAAATGTAAAACATATGGCTAAGATTATTATTAGTAACTAGATAGTTCATAAGAAAGATTGGGGTAGACCTGAGCATGATATGACTTCAAAAAGTAAAACTGTTCAGGAATAGTTAAAAGAATAATTCTCTTATACAAATGATGTAGAAGAGAGTGAACCAATACAGAGGAACTAGATGAGGGAGGAGAGCTGCTAGTTCTGGAAAGCTATTTTCATTGGGAATGGGTTCAAGAAGGAACAATACATATACATCTAGAAGGGTATAAAAGTCTTCTAAATTATAAAGAAATAAAACTCTAAGGGCATAGGAAATGGGGAGATGATAAGGGAGGAAATCTTTAGAGGGGCAGATGAGGTAATTGATCAAAGGGGGATATAGCAGGATGCTTAGATTAATATTAATGGGAGGAAAAGCGAGGGATCCTTGGAAGTATAAGAGATGGATTTTTAGAGGGAAAGATGAAGGAATAGGTCAAAGGGGCATATAGAAGGGTATTTAGACTTATGGGAATGGGAGAATAAGGGAGGGATTGTTGTGGGGGTAGGTTAAGTAATAGGAGGGCAATGTAGCTGATAGAAGTAAAGTAGAGGAGTCAAGAGGGATAGGAAGTAAGAGTTATGCACAAACATAAAAATTAAGATTAGGAGTAGAATCTGTTAGTGAAAGTATATGTTTATATATGCATGTGTGTGTATATTTGTATCCATGTATGCATATATATGTATAATATATATATATAGATAGATAAAGATATAGATATAGATATCCATGCTTAATTGTGAGGGACTGTCTGATGTTGCCTGCTGCCAGGTGACTGTTGTGCCAAGATTGGGGTAGGATCTGGGTATTAGGAAGCAAACCGGAGCTCACACCCCCGAGGCAGGGGCTGTGGTAGGCAGAGTTGTGGTGAACTGGGATGGGCTGGATACAGAGAAGTCCTGAGGCAGTGGGCAGTGCTATGTGAGATAAGCTGGGGAAGGATCGGGGTGCAAGGAAGTAGCCAGAGCATGTGCTCCTGAGGCAGGGGGCTGTGCCACGTGGGAGTGGGACGGCAGAGGATGAGTTCCCTTTGCTTAGTCCCCTCCCTATATGCAACGTCAACCCCAGACGCCTCCTTCCTGTGTCCTTCCTGACTTCCTGGGTCACGTACCTTCCCTTTGTGTAGCACTGACCCCAGATGCCTCCTCCCGGTATCTGGGCCTGACTTCCTAGGTCACGTAGTCTTTGTCTATGCACTAATCCCAGACGCCTCCTTCCTGTATCCAGTCCTAGCCTCCTGTGTCACTTCCTCTCCCTTGGTGTGCTAAACTCAGACATCCCCTTCCGGTATCTGACCCTACAATCATTGACTAGTAAGCAGGCTGAGGAGGAGGGGCTGAGGAGGAGGGGCTAAGGAGGTACTTAAGGAACGATCGTGGTCGGATCAAGCGCGCTCTCTTTGCTCCTGCTCTGTTGCTCTGGCCTTCCTGCTTGGCCTTGCTGTGATGGCCTCTGAATAAAGCTCGGGTGTTGACACCTCCTGGTAGGCTCGTCTCTGTGTTTATCCGGTTGAGGACTGAAGACTGGTAAGTATGACTCTGGCAGCCTGCTCCTTATAGGAGGAGAGTGCACGGCGCGGCCGGCACAAGGTTGGCGTGGCCGGCACACTTAATTGTGGTCTGGGGGAAGGAAAGGAGAAAAAAAGAACAAAGTAAAAAGTGTACAGCAGAAAGGAAAAGAAATCCAACAAGCAAAGAAAAGATAGACAGCTCTCAACACAACATGTAGTATTTATTATGTAGGCTTTCTTGAAAAGGAAGTTTTTTGCTATATATTTTGAATCCCCTCTTACATTCTGCTGTGAACATGAAATGGTTTTTTTATTTTCTTATTTTATGTTTAACTTTTAATGTTTAAGTTTGTAATATATTTCTTTTTCTTTTCACGTCATGTATTTGTTTTGGAATTTAAGTGTAAAATTTAAAAAAAAATAAAAAAGAACTATCTGCTTTCCTTCATCATGGAGAGATTCTAGCCACCACACCCTAGGATACTGTAGCTTAGATGTCTTAGCTGGCTATGAAGAAATGAATATAGGCAAGATAGGAGCAAAGAGCAACAGAGCCACTCACAGAAGAAACTGTGTGGTGAATCCATTGGAGCAATGTGCCAAGTGTCCAGCACAGTGAAAGCAGTTTGATGCCATCAGCAGAAGCATCACTGGAGGTATGAATTGCCTCTCCACAACTTTGCCCCTATGTTGGCTCTTCTCATGTGATTACTATGGATACTCATCCCCCATCCCTTTCCCCACTGATGGGGATCAACTTCTGGGACAGTGTACTCTATGCATATTATGGGGTAATGTTCTAGTGCAGATCTTACTCTGCTATTTCATTAAATGCCTTTCCTTTTGAACAATCTGTGTCCTTTGATTGATGACAGAAAAAGGGTGCTCCTGAGCTCTCATTTTGTGTTCCTGAAGACACATGGAGTATCTTGAAGGTGGGATAGGCATTTTGGGGACCCTAAATGAAAGAAGAGGTGCCACAGATGCTACATATTATTAAAGAAATGGCTAGTGAACCTCTAGGAAAGGAAATGGTGAAGAGAAAAAATCGGTTTGACTTCATCTAAAATAGGCCAAGCCAGAATAACTTCATTTCCATTTTGACAGAGCTGCTAAAGTGGTCAACCAGGAGAAGATGACAGCTACACTTTACACAGATTTCTGCAAAAAATTATTTAGTGCTCTTTTTTAGAAATGGTGTGAGGATGTGGCCCAGATGATAGTCAAATTATACCTGGAACTGCTTGAATGATTGAAATGAAAGGGAGCAAAAACTGGGAAGAAAGTCTCTAGTAGAGTTCCCAAAAGGTTTGTCATTGGCCCTTTGTGCTTAACATTTTTATTAATGACTTGGACAAATGGCGTAGATGGCATCCTTATCACATTTGCAGATTACCCCAAATAGGATGACAGAGTCAAGATCCAAAAAATCTAGACAGGTTAAAGAATTGTTCAAAATCTAATAACATGAAATATAATTGGAACAGATATAAAGTCTTGCACTTGGGTTTAAGAAGTCAACTCTATATGTATAAGATGGAGGGAAGCATAGTTATGTAGTGATTTATTTGCAAAAAATATTTAGATGGTTTACTGGACTGTAAGCTCAATATGAGGCAGAAGTATGATATCCCAATAAAAAACCACAAATGAAATCTTGCTCTAGATTCAGAGAGGGCTGGATTCTTAGATGAAGGAGGTAATAGGCCATCCATGCTCTCACTGGGGACTTTCTTGTCCCTCTCCAGCTGATGGTGCCTTTCTCCTGAAATTATTTGTGTTTTATGTTCTATATAATTTGTAGATATAAAATTAATATATTTTGTACGGACACAGACATAAAGTCACAGAGAGACCCGCACTCTCTCATACACTATATATATATACATATATTAACATGTATATGTGTGTATGTATATATGTATGTATGTATGTATATTTTGGCTTCCATGATAGAATATATACTCCTCAAAAGAAGGGAGTACTTGTTGCTGGATTTTTTTTTATCCTGCACTGCCTAGCACAGTGTCTGGTACATAGTAGATGTTTAATAAATGCTTGTACTTTGATATTTAGGGGCAAGATGGTCCTTCAATATTCATCAAATAATATCATAGACATGACTGTCTCACTTTGCTTATGTTTGGGCTTGGGAAGGACAAATGTTATAACTGGGTATAGAACTTGGCGTATGGTGTGTGGTGGCATTTTCTGTACCTTGGTGGTAGAGGGACACCCAACAAACTTTAGGCCACACATCTAATACCCAACAGAGTCTCCCTTTTTCTCCACTGTCTCTCTCAAGCCACCCTATCCTCTCAACCATAGTCCCAAATATCTTGCTCTGATTTCCAAGGTCCTCCCTACACTGCCAGATTCACCTGCCTCTCTTGTTCTATATTCTTTTGCAAACAGAAACCTCCATAGTATCTTATTGCAATCCCTGACTCTCCTTTGCTACTCGTGCACAGGCCATTCCCTCAAGGCAGTCATTGACATGCCAGCCCTGAGGAACTTCCTCAGTCCAGCTCCACTGCCCCTCCCCTGAGGCTATTGCTTCCACTAGCAGTTCCTGCACAGGGCTGGAGATGTGGAGGGAATCTTCCTATTCCTTCAATTGCTCATCAAATGTTTCCCTCCTAGCAAATGTGTGCTGGGCAGAAGAGCTCAACTGCATGGAGCTGTCCCTTGCAAAGTGCTGATCTGGCTTGGGGTTCTCATCCTCTCAATTGCTTTTGTCCAGCTCACTGAAAATATCCCTCTCCTATGGAGTCCTCCCTGTCTGTGCAGGGAAGGCAGTCTGAGCCTCTCTACAGGTACAGGTGTGCCTGGTGGAACTCCTCAAGTGAAGTGGGAGGAAGGGAATGACAGATGGACTAATCTCCCTGTACATTATGCGGGTCCCTTCTATTACATCAAATAATGCCATCATTTCTGCTTTAAAATCAGGTTCTACCATTTTCTCATGGTCACATCTTCTCTCATTCCATGTTGGAGTAGGTCATTCTTACTGTTATTGCAAGAATTTCCATTGTGTACAGACTAGCTTGAAATATGAATCATCAAAAGGCGGGGAGGGGGAACTTCAAGTTCTGTGGTGATCCTAACAAGAAGGTGATAGTGGATTCAGTTGCCGAATGAAAATAAAATGAGATCCCATGTAGAAAGCCCTTTGTACTAAACTCATTGTTGAATTGGGGTGAAAGCTCTTTAATATGTATGATATAAATCATGGAAGAGCAAGGGTGCTTGGAGGGACATGTGCATGATTTTTCAAGACCAGTCACAGGGTTCCCACAATGAGGCCTATCATATTGATTGCCTCCTCATTGCTTTCCTTTGTGCCTGCCTTAATGCTGAGCATCCCAGATTCCCTTTTCGAGATGTTTTCATTTCAGTAGTGTTGGCATCTGCTGCATCTCTACTATCTTTGCCAGGTGTGTGCATGGAGAAAAAGTAGAAGGCATTTGAAAGGGTAAACTCCAGAGGGTGGAATGTGATGTGTCATTCTTGGCAATATCTGTCATTGGCAAGAAGCCCTAGTCCTGCTACAAGGGTGCAGTATAACAATGGAGATACTCCTGTATATACTTGTATGATTACTCTGTGTGTACTCTGGCCTTTGAATGTTAATAGTGATAGCAATAACTTAACCCCTAACTGAAAAATGTTTTACTGATGCCCTTTAAGGAAACCATTTAGGGAAACCAATAAGAACCCCTTCTTACTGGAGAGGATATCCCCAGTAGAATGCTTATGGGGCAACAAAATCAGGAGGTAGCTCCTGTTTCAAGGCCTCAGCAAATCCTTGTATTTTAGTGAGAATCCTTTCTCTCTCTTCCTAAAGCAAGTCTATCTGGATTAAAGAAAAGTCTCAAGTGTCTCCGGAGAATTCTTAGAGACCTTTTCAGTTGGGAAGCCTACCTTGGCTGGAGCTTCATACAGCCCTTGTTTTATATGGCCTGCACCACAGTAGCCCAAATACTGCCTCAGCTATACCCATGACTGTAACCATCAGAGTCATCCACCCATCCCTTAGAACCCTCTGCCTACCAAATCAGGGGGATCCTTTCCTGCTTTCCAGTCCCCTTCCCAGAGGATGGCTTTCATAATGTAGCAACCTTCTTCAATAGGGCCTAGTGCAGAAAAGTCCTCTGCTATTTCTGCAAAAATCAACAAAACCAGATTTGGAAAGTATCCTAACAAAAATCGGCATAATAATGAAACACAGAGATCAGCACTTCCTCATTTAAAAGGAGGGAGGGAATTGAGGGATGTTCTTAAAGCACATATCAAACAAGTTTAAAACTGACAGAAATACTTTGGCAACAAAGAGATTGAACATTTCACTATATACGTACATACATATATGTGCATATATAAATACTTCATATTAAAATAAATTTTAAAAAGATGTAAATTAATTCATCACCTCTGGAAGTGTCCAGTGTATCTGAAAGTGCTCAGTCTCTGGGGGAATCCTATGAAATACCAAAGATCCAAAGTGGAGTACAAATGCCTACCATAGGTGACATTCCACATGAATTCAACCAACAATGTGTGTACGGAGAACCACTGAATAGATGCTCATCATGTGAATTTGTTCAAGAAATGGAGGGAGTTTCTGCTGGCAATCCCACATCAGGTCACTGTCAGCAGAAATAATGGAAAGATTGTGCTTAAGGAGCCCAGATTTAGCAGTCAGCATAGATTATGGAAGGAAATGGTAGAAAAGGAGGAAGACTTCACTGCAATTTGTGAAATATTGGTACCTAATGACATGAACTGGTGCCTGGAATTGTCCACCAGAGGCTCAATATTTTTTTTAAAAGTGAACAGATGACAAATGTTAATATTACAATTAGAAACCTCAGGATATCCTTGAGAATTTAAAAAATATATTGTAATGAAGCTGGAATATTGTCATGAAACAAAACTATCACCACCATCTCCTAGTCATAACATTGATCCATAAAAATTCAGGAACAATGTTTTTAATAGCATACCAAGTGTTTCTAATCTCTAATCTGCATGGATGAAAAGCTTTCAATGTATAGAGATCTAGGGGAAGAACAGAAAATTATGTGGGAACAGCATGAGGAACATTTGAGCCCCAGATCCCTGCCTCCTCCTAGAGTTGTTCAAAAAATGTATTCATGGAGCCTGGAGCAGATTAGTTAACATCCCAGTATTGTTGATGAGTTACAAAAGACAGTAATTCTGTGCAATGATCTGCAGAATATTAAACAGAATAGAATCAGTATTATGACATGTAAACTCCTTCAAAAAGACTACCAGAGTTCAACAATAATAACAATAAAACTCATCTTTAGTGTATCATGGTTTGAAAAGCACTTTGCAAACATCTCATTTGACCCTTACAACAATGCTGTAATTTACTTAACCTAGGTATTATTATCACCCCCATTTTACAGATAGGAAAATGGAGGTTTAGAGTGTTTAAGTGGCTTGCCTATGGTCACACAATGAGTAAGGCAGAACTGCAGTCTAGGTCTTTTGACTCCAATTCCAGTTGTCTATCCACTATGCCAATTCACTAGTGGCAGGGTTTCCGGGGTTGGGAGTGAATAAAACCAGAAATTTGAAATAATTTTTGAAAGAAATTTATGAAGTCACTTGGTAGAGGAGACTAAGCCAAAAAGGAGGATGTGGCTCCCACTTGTCCAGGCACTGGAAGGTTTGTATTATATAGGATTTAAACCAAAGTACCCACACACAAACAATGGAGGCAGACTCTCTCCCTCTCTGGGTGTCCCCCTGTCCTGCCCTGCCCAGCTTGATATTTTTCTCCTCCTGCCTGGAGAAAGGAGGCTGAAACCCACCCCTTCCCAGACCTTGCTTTTAGTCCTCTGCTTTTGTGGGTTGTGAGGAATCCAAGTCACTTTCAGGGGCTGGTGGTTTGTAGATGCTGCTGCAGCTACCATGATCTTCTCTTTTGTGGAGCCCAGGACACCCCTGCTATGACCTCCCCATTCCACTCTTTCTCCTCCCCTTCCCAGTTTCTGTAAAAGGGCACCCCTCCACAATGCCAAGCTGAACCCAGATCCTGCCCCCAGGCCCAGCCCCATCAGGCTGCCCTCAGGAACCTGGGACCCTGGTTTGACATGGGCCCACCTCCAGGTGGAGGATGCACTGAGGCCCCCCCCCCAGCCAGTTTGGGTGATAGGGGCTGAGAGAAATGACCAGGGTGGGAGGGCACCCTACTGCTCTGTCTCAGAGGCCCCTCCCCTCCCTCTTCTCTTCCCCTTCTGCTCTGGGAGGAGCCGATCCCTGCCCTGCAGGCACATCGCAATGGCCTCCCCCTCCCACATTCTATTAAGTGTAAGTCTTCTTTGTCTCTAAAGGAGGATGTGAGTGGGGCACTAGCACCTCAGGGTCTGCATGCCCCTCACCCACCTCCCTTCCACTCCCTCCCCATACCCATTCCCTCCATTAAATCCATTTTATCCCCACCTTCCAGACTGACAGACCCTGAGGGTCCTGCTGGTGCCCAAGTGGCTGTGTGTGAGGTAAGTGTCCTGTCCCCTGCTCCTGCCTCAGCTGCTCCCTTTCTTCTCCTTATCCTCTCTTCCCCCCCACAC
>NW_020939824.1:161941-172367 GCF_900497805.2 Vombatus ursinus | reverse complement strand
CCAGGCCCTAAAGCCCCAGGATAAAGCAGGCAGAGTCAAGACTTAGGGCAGGCATTAGAGGAAACTGCCTAGGACCCAGCCCACAGGGACTTTTTACATATTTCTCTTACAAAGGAGCATATTTTTAATGCCAGAAAACTCCCCTCTCCATGGCATAGTAGGCCCATGTTGGGACCCATTACCACATTCACTCTAGTAGAGATTGTGTGGTACAGCGACTCTAACACAATTAAACTCAGAGACTTCTCAAGGAAACAAAAGTTACTCTTTATTACAATATCGCTAGAAGGGGCATCTACTCCTCCAGTACACTACCAGCAGGAGAAAGGTGAGGCACAAAGGACAAAGCAAGGTTATATATCTTAATGCAAACAAGAAACTCCCACCCTGCCACTATCCCTTACTCCCATTGGCTGGGAGGGGGGCTTACATTATAGGTGTGAAAATCTTTCCCATTCCCAAAGAACAAGGAAACAGGGTATAGCCAATCCAAACATACATGTCCTTATTTAGTATACCTAATGCTGACATGGCAGTGGCAATCAGGAGGGGGTTTAGGGCCGAATTCCTATAGGTTTAGGTAATTTAAACTTATGGCCTGTTCGTTCTCTCAGAGCCTATCTCTAGTTTCCAGACAGTCTTTTCATCACCACCCTGAGAAGTCTTCACAGAGGTTTTATCTCATTCAAGATTGAAACAGAGGAATCAATTTTCAGATCTGGACTAAAAGTTTATGTTGGTTCTGAAAGTAGGTAATATTTGTCTTTGTCAGCCTATCTCATGTCTCTGGCAATAACTCCTTCACACTATCTTCCCACTGTCCAAGTCTCCTCCTCCACCCAGGCTTGTCCTCCTGTTCCAAAACTGTCTCTTATGCATATTAAAGCACCAGTTCTTGAAGCAGCAAAGTGTTCTAATTTTATGATAAAAATTCTGACTGGGGCATAAATGAGCTTTATGATCCCAAAGAATATTTTATTTTAAAAGAGGACATTGTTATCTGAAATCAATCTCTAATGTGTGTGGGAGATCTTTTTATTTAAGTGAAGCTTCCTATGCTCCTTACCTCCTCCATTAATACCTTTCCTCCAGCACCCTTACCTAGTCTGCCAAGTAAGATACATGGAATTGGTGGCAAAGAATACACCATCTACCTCCCTTCCTCTTCCTTATTTGTGTAAGCAGAGCCCCTATGTTCACTAGAAACAAATTGAAGAAAAAAAAACTTGGGTTGGCACAGAAACTTAATCTGGAATCTTCAGGTGCAGAAGGTTTCCTCTATTTGGTAGGAACCTAGAACAGAGGTTTCTGAAGGAGAGGGGAAAGCAGCATGGAACGCTAGAAAGAGCATTGGACATGAAGTCAGTATGCGTGCTAGCCATGGGCAAATTACTTAATCTCTCTGAGTCTCAGTTTACATGTCCATAAAGCGAGATAATAATATACTGCTTTTCTCTGCAAGCTTTGAAGAAAGCACTTTGTAAACCCTAAAGTGCTATGTATTTGAGTTGCTAATAGAATTGTCATTATTATTTAAAGGGTGAAACTCAAGTCATTTACTATGTTACTATTAGCAGTTCTGATTTTATTTTTTTGGATTTCATTTATTTTTTATTTTTTATATAAATTTTTTTATTTTTTTATTTTTAACATGTGTTTTTAAAACTTTGGGTTACAAATGTTCTCCCTTCCACCCTCCCCACCCACACTCCTTGAAAAGGCAAGCATCTCGGCACAGGTTACACATGTGTAATCATGCAAAACACTTCCATAGTAGTCCTGTTGTGAAAAAACTAGGTATATTTCTCTTCATCCTATTCCATCCCCCATTTATTCTACTTTCTCTTTTGACCCTGTCCCTCCTCAGAAGTGTTTGCTTCTGATTATCCCCTCCCCTAATCTGTCCTCCCCTCTATCAACCCCCTGCTCTCTTGCCCCTTTCCTCCCTTATTTTCCTGTAGGGTAAGATAGATTTCCATACCCCACTGTGTATGTTATTCCCTCCTTAAGCCAAATCCTATGAGAATGAGATTCACTCATTCCCTCTCACCTTCCCCCATTCCCTCCCCCACTGTAAAAGTCTTTTGTTGTCTGTTTCATGTGAGCTATTTTACCTCATTCTACTTCTCCCTTTCTCCTTCTCCCAGTATAATCCTCTCTCACCCCTTAATTTTATTTTCCAGATATCACTCCTTCATCTTCAACTCACCCTGTGCCCTATATCTATATACATACATATAATTTTTTTCCCTCCCACTGCCCTAAATATCATCTTTCCCTGTAGGAATGTAAACAGTTCAACCTTAATAAGTCTCTTATGATTTCTCTTTCCTGTTTACCTCTTCCATATTTCACTTGAGTCTTGCATTTGAAGGTCAAATTTTCTATTCAGCTCTGGTCTTTCCACAGGAATGGTTGAAAGTCCCCTTTTTCATTGAATGACCATTTTTTACCCTGAAGGATTATACTCAGTTTTGCTGGGAAAGTGATTCTAGGTTATAGTCCTAACTCCTTTGCCCTCCGGAATATCATACTCCACGCTCTCCGGACCCTTAATGTAGAAGCTGCTAAATCTTGTGTAATCCTGATTGTGTTTCCACAGTACTTGAATTGTTTTTTTCTGGCCACTTGCAATATCTTCTCCTTGAACTGGGAATTCTGGAATTTGGCTACAACATTCCTAGGAGTTTTCCATTGGGGATCTCTTTGAGGAGGTGATTGGTGGATTCTTTCAATTTCCATTTTGCCCTCTGGTTCTAAAATATCATGGCAGTTTCCCTTGATAATTTCTTGAAAGATGATGTCTAGGCTCTTTTTTTGATCATGACTTTCAGATAGTCTAATAATTTTTTAAGTTCTGTCTCCTGGATCTATTTTCCAGTTCAGTTGTTTTTCCAATGAGATATTTCACATTCTTTTCTATTTTTTCATTCCTTTGGATTAATGTTACAGTGCTTTGATTTTTCAAATTGTCCCTAGTTTCCAATTGCTCCATCCTAATTTTTAAGGAAGTATTTTCTTCAGTAAGCTTTTGGAGTTCCTTTTCCTTTTGGCCAATTTTGCTTTTTAGGGCATTCTTCTCACTATTAGCTTTTTTGACCTCTTTTGCCATTTGGGTTAGGCTATTTTTTAAGGTGTTATTTTCTTCAGTATTTTTTTGGGTCTCCTTTAGCATCACTCTCAGTTTTCCTTCTACTTCTCTTACTTGCTTCTCAAAATCCTTTTTGAGCTCTTCCATGGCCTGGGACCAATTCATATTTTTCTTGGAGGCTTTGGATGTAGGAGTTATGGCTTCGTTGTCTTCTTCTGGTTGTATGTTTTGATCTTCCTTGTCATCAAAGTAAGATAATATATTCTGACTTTTTTTGTGCTGCTTGCTCATGATCTCGGCAAATTACTTGAGTTATAGACTCTTTTGTTAATGTAGGAGTCTGTTTCCAGTGTGGAGAAAGTACTGTCCCAAGCTTCAGGGGTTTTGTGCAGCTGTTTTCAGAGATACTTCTAGGAACCTGTAAATTTTCAGTTCTTCCAAGTTACTATGAACAAGGGCCAGGTGTTTACTCCTTTCCTGGCCTGTGCTCTTGTCCATGAGCACTCTTTTCTGTCTTGGAACTATGAGGAGGGTTTCCTCTCCACAGCCACTACAAGCTCCACCATGCCAGGACCGCCACCCAGAACTGTGACCCAGATCCAAGCATGGCAAAGCAACAGAATCCTGCACCACCAGAGAGATCCCTGTGATCCCTGCAATCCCTCTCTGATCAACCCCTCCATTCTCACTCAGTGTGTAGGCTGGAAGCTCAGGAAGCAGCTGCTGCCCCAAAGAATGGGACTGGGACCCCACGCTCCTCTCTCACCACTGTACAAACAGACTTTTCCCACTGACCTTCTAAGTTGTCTTCGGTGTTTGTGTGTTGAGAAGTCTGGAAACTGCCACAGCTGCCAGCGATTCAGTCCTCTGAGGCCTGCTCCAGGGTCTCTGTGGCCTGCACACCCACGCCGAACTGCCCTCCTTTCCCAGCCCAGCGCGATATGCCTTTCCCATCAACCATTCAGGCTTTCTTTGGCTGGAAATTTGTTTCACTCTGTCTTTTTGTGGGTTCTGCTGCTTTAGAATTTGTTTAGAACCATTTTTTATAGGTATTTGCAGGGGTTTGGGGGAGAGCTCAAGCAAGTCACTCCGCCTTCGCTTGTTGTCTCTTTAACCAAACTTTCAGGTCCACAGTAATGGTGCCATGACTTCAGATGGAACTGAAGGAATGGGAGAAAGCAACAGCCCACCCTGGCAATGCTAGTGGCTCAGGCGCCTCAGGATCCATTTTCTCCTGAAGTCCTCACCTTAACAGGGTCAGGTAAGTTTCCCCTGTTCCCAGCTTCCATGGACTTTCCACTAATTTGGTTGAAGTCTGAAAGAACATTCCCTTTAATCTAGCTCCGAGGTTGGGGATCAAGTCGAGGTTCAGCAACTGTGACTACTGTATTAGTTAGATCCCCTCAAGTAAGGATCTATCTAGAGAAATTGGCTATGGGTCAGTCAGAAACTAAAATTAGAAATTTGGCTAACAAGACCACTGCCTCTTATATGTCAAGCCATTATCAATCTGGTGATCACAAGTACTGCCAGCACTGATGTCAGTTAACTAAAGATAACCCCAAATTATGGTGGCCACAACAGGGGTTCTTTTGACAGGTCAAAGTTACTTTATCTTAAAACCAAATTAAGTTTAAAGGCCAAATGAACATCTAGCCAAGAGTGGGAATGTTTTCATCATTGGGTTGCTGAGATGACTGAGGGAGAAGGAAAGACAGAAGCCTCTTCCCTTAAGGCTCACAAAGCCACTTCAGCACTCTTTCCCAGGCTCCAAATAATCCCCTTCCCCTTCTCCTTTTCCTTTAAAGGCTATGGCCTGACAGGGACTCACATCCCCAAATTTAACTTCATTGGGACTTGCCCCTTTAAATCTGAAACCTCAGGGGCACTGTGAGGAAGGCTCGAAAGATCCCGTTACACAATCAGCTCTTGGATCCTTGCAAATTCTCCAACCTCCCTGCCTCAGAATAATAATAACAGCCAATTCGTGATGGGAGTTTTCTAACAAGCCTGTAATTCCCTCTCTCTCTGTCATTAAGTGGGTACTATGTTTGTATTGTATTTGTCCTGTCAATTTGTCTGACAGAGTGTGTCTCTGTATCTGTACCTTGCAAGATTTAAAGTACAGGCAGCCAGAGACTTCTAAGGGCTGCAGCTAGGAAGACAACAAACCTGTAAAACTCCTTTTCTTGTGGGTCCAGGCCTGCCCAGCCTATACCTACAGTGAAAAGTTAGATACAGCTAAAGATTAATCATTAAGAAGTTGGGAAATTGATCATTTTGGGATTGTTGGGGAAAATTTCAGAGACTGGGGTTAATTCAAGGAGCTCACTGTCTGCTAAATCACCACCTCCCAATCCTGATTCCTCAGCATTCCCCACTCTCTCCCCAGAGATAAGCATCTCAATTTGGAGATTGTAAAAGAGAAGAGAATGCTGGAGAATTGTAGGGAAAACTTAAATCAGCCTTCCCCATCTGGCAAAAGGAGGAGAGGGGCAGCTATCACAGACTAGCAGTGGCTGTAATGGCCCAGTGACCCTGGGCACCTTGGACCCCAACCCTCTAGGCAAGGCCTGGGAGTAACATCCAGGTTCAATACATTCCTCCCACCCTGCCCTAGCAGATGTAAATGGCATCAACCTCAGTAAATTCTGCAGCTGTGGGGAGGGGAGAGGTGGACAGGTCAGAACTATGATGAGATTCCCTAAGCCCTGCCACCAAGAATTATCACTACTGGGAAGGCCCTGACATCAGCCACCCAAACCCCTGGAAGGCCTGGCAATAGCATTATGAGATGAGAATCCACCTTCTGATCTTGGTAAGCCCCATACTTCTCTGTTCCAGTTCTGAAATTTATGGCAAGTTATTTTATCTCTGTTTGCCCTGTTTCCAGATTTGTAAAGGGAAAAGTAATAATGATTATTGTTACAGGATCAAAATGATATAATGATTGTAAAATGCTTAACATAATGGCATTAATTTAATGTAATTGTTCCATGCCTGATAACTTTGAAGTGGTTTTTAAATACCAAATGTAGTAAGATCAAAAATCTCTATATGTGATAATCTGGAAATGTAACTGATGTCTTCTGAAGTTTATTGTTTATGTTATTACTATGTTTCTAAATTATATTGCATTTCTAAAATTCTCTTAGATTGCAAAATTTGAGAGACCATTATGAGGTAGAAATGGTGCATATGGATTAGTCTTTTAAAAGGATGTGATAAAATTTGATAATTTGAAAACTGTTAATATTTAATGAGGTATATTTGGTTGTGAACAGGTAATTAATTGGTTATGTTTCAAGTTTTAAATACCTGATAATTGCTTATTGGGTGGTTATATTTCTGAATTTTCTTACATGGCATAATCTGGTAAACAAATTATATCAGCTATGTTGTTGAGAAAGCAATTTATCTTATGATCTAGAGATGTTAGATCAAGAATTGTACCCCCCCCCAAAAAATTGGGGAGAATGAATGGGTTAGAATAAACTTTCAAGTTTTATTTACCTTTAAGAGGAAGTTTCACCTATAATTCTTATCAACTCTGTGCAAAAGTTTCCTGTGTTGTGGAATTCCTGAGTAAATGAGAATTCTTGGGATATGTTAATTTGGAGATTTATGGACTATCACATTCACTATCTAGCTGAGATTCCAGAATGTGATAGTTTTTCCTAATTTCTAGAGATATATTTAAAGACAAATGAGAAAAAAAAATACTGAGTACATTTTTAAAGGCTTGATAATATTTGTTATTGTGATAAGGCTAATTTAATTGGGTATGTTTTTCATAGCTTATAAAAACTGAATTTCTTCTCCATTACAATCACCTTTTGACTAAGGAACATTGTGATATCTAAGAATTCCGTAAATAACTAGGAATTAAGTTTGTTATAATACTTTGGAATTTATTTATGTTACTTAAGGACATCTTACATCAACTTAGTTTTAATGAATTCCAATTTTAAAGGTTTATTTTTACTTTAAGGTGGAAAAGAGATATCTATCATTTTAAAAGTTCCCAACTAATGTTCTTCATAAAAGTTTAGTGATTATTCTTCTTAACATCAGGATAAATTTTAAACTGTTTTTAAAGAAGGGAAACAGTTTTAGAAGAAATGTCTAGTTCGATTTTTTTTTTGAAGACCTGCTAAATTTTCATTTGCAAGATAATTTATTGCTAAATTATTGTAATGAGCTGTAAAGCAGAAGAGATCTTGCTGTTTTAATCTGAATGTGTATTCTTTCCATGGCCTAAGCAAGAGTTAAATTCATGTTTGAACTTATATGTATAAGATTCAAATCCTGAAGTGTTTCATTCTTTCAAAGTGAGCATAATTAGAGAAGAATAAAAAAGCTTGTGAACAAGAACATAAATCCATAAACTTGTGAGGTTAAAATTAGGAACCTCTTTGTTCTGTTTATGGAATGGGATTCTAGTACAGATAGTCATCTTGGTAAAGAGTAGTAACTTATGAGCTCTTTTGTGTTAACTAAATGGGAAATCTACTTAGTATTTTTAACCTGGAGTTAGAACATGTGCAGAAATTTATGCAAACTGCTCAAGACTCAGCTTAAGATGTTCCCATTGTTTAAAGGAATTATGAGAGCAGTAGTATTTTACTGTGATCAATCTCTTACTGTTCGCAATGTGAGATTAAATTCTTATTGTCTAGGATATGTGACTTTACGGGACAGCAATTTACTATTGTTTTGAGCTTTGATTACAGGGATAATTGTCTGAGTTGTTATGAAATCAATAGTAGAATGGCATGTGCTACAGGCTGAGAACTGATTAAGGTGGATGTCTGTGCCTGGGAAGAGTTTTGAGGACAACCTTGGACACAGCCTAGGTCGGATCTTCCTGAATCTATTTCTCAATTGTGCTATTTCCTTTCTGAAAAGGAAAATTCCCCACCTGATTAATCCTGAACCCTGCTTTTAACATCCAGTGACTACATGATTGGCTATCAGATATGACTCATTCCTGGAATCAAACAGAGCTAAGAAAGTTCTTTCCTTCTGACATGATCTATAACATTGTTCCTCCTTTTCTTTCATAGCAAATTTCTATAATCAAGAAGTTTTGTAAGTATACTACTAAATTGATTAAATAATAGATGGATACTGGACCATCTCTGAGTTACCATAGTAAGATGCAAGTATGAATAGCTTACAATTTTAACTTATATTCATGGCCAAATAATAATAATATAGGGATAACATCCTCCTAAGGAGGAAATGATTAGACAAAGTGATAAGACAAAGATGTAATGTGATAGATGTCTAATTAAAAAGCATAGCAAATTTTGAGAAAAGCAACAGGATTAGACTGATTCCTCTAAGAATTATATACAGATATATATGATTGGCTTCCAAAATGTATCTATCATAAAATCCAAGCTTTAAGAATGTTTTGGTAATAAGATCTCAAATTTAGATTTTTACACCAAAAATTGTAGAGGATCGTGGTAAAAGTAAGTGAAATTATTTCTCCTTTATTATGGTATATGTCTGGTAATTTTAAAAGGCAGGAAAGCTCATTTTATGGTTTGACCCTCACATTTTAAAAGATTCTTATACCAGGTACAGGGTTTAGGTAAGGACAGAAGCAGCAGATGATATAAAAAAAATGGAGAACCAAATTTAAGTGTTTGTAGTAATTTATACACTCAGACTTATCTGGGAACTTCTAGATCTAAACCAGAGAAGCAGAACTCCCTTTTAGAATTGTCCTGAGAATAAAATTATCCAAGAAAGGATGTCTAGGGACCAGATAACTATGTGAGACATCTAAGATTCAAAAAATGCTGCTTAAATAGACATTGGAAATAAGTTAATGTGATACAAGGAACTTAATTGTTAGTTAACATTGGTAATAATGATTGTATTGATTTGTATGGTTCATGTCTAAGTTTTCTTGATTATCTTGGTGAAATGTAAATCTCCCTTCTCAAAACTAGTCTATTGTGAGCCCTCTGAGTAGTTTAATCTGTACTTGACTTAATGCAATTTTGTGAATTATGAGAAAAACCTTGTTGTATTGTTTGAACCTAGCCCTGTGTGGCTGGGAAACTGAACCATCTCTATGTGCCTTTAACTAAGGACTTATGTTATGCTGTTTTCTCTCAATTATCAACTCATACATCTTCTAAGAGTCCCTATCAAGTATATGTGATTACTCCCATAGCTGCCAACTACTGGATGTGGACTCCAGGATCATCTGAAAGCACACATTCCAAGTGGACATCTCTTCCCACCCCCTGAGGAAGAGGAAGGTTTTTCCCACACTTTCCTTGGTCTGCAGGTGAAGCCTTCAGCTTACCTTTGACCAGAAGGAGGAAATGATAATCATTTAAGATCAATTGAGCCCCAATAAGGACCAAAAACCTGAATTAGTCTTTTCTCTCCGAGTGAACTAAAAATACCCCTTCCTGTGTCAGCAACTACAGAACCAGATGAAACTGACCAGCATTCTTCCTGTTTTGATCACTAAGGACAGGATACCTGGGACCAGACACTCTCTTGAATAGTGGGACTTTTCTTATCTTGGTATCCTATGGACATATGTTATGTAGGGGAAACACAGATATCCTGGATCTATAATTTCAATTGACACTTTGATATTCTCCTATTTTATTGTATTTACAACCTATTCAGTTAAGATATTTCCTTCCCCATGTTAAAAAAAAACATATGGAGGCTATTTTTTTTCTTTTTAGTAACACAGATATCCTGAGTCGGGATTTAAATGTCCTCCTAAAATTGCTTGATGCAGTAAGAGTTAAAGCTCTGGCTCCATGTGCATGTCGCTAACTTAAGGAAATAAACAATATGAATTTACTTATCACCTAGCTTGTTGCCTCTGAGTGGGATGCCCCTATGAAGACTTCTCAGTGTAATTAAGGTTTGGGATAAGACTGTCCTGAATTTGGAGATAAGTATAGATTTCTATAGTTCCCTGTTTCTCACAGTCTGACATCAGTAGTTAAAGATTGTCAAGCCTGAAACCCCCATTGTACCCCCATATTCTGTTGCTACATTCTGGTCACAGTGACCTTTCCACCGCAGTGTCTAGCTTGATCACACATTCTAAATTGTTCATTTTTGGTAGCAAACTAAGGTGATGGATATGTATATTGTTTCTTTGTTCTCTGTCTCTGGGAATAGATTTTTGCACTTAGATTGTAAACCCAATATTGGATAGTTGGTGGGAGGGGGAATTTTCTCCATTAGGGCTGTTTAATCTGGTTTTTTGCTTCTGTACCTTGTCTTCCTTCATCAGTGAAATGGACGGGCCGAGAGTAACCAGACACACGCCAAATTAGAAAA
>NW_020939824.1:142258-161931 GCF_900497805.2 Vombatus ursinus | reverse complement strand
TTAGGCTAGGGGGTTGTTTTTTTTTTGTGACAACTCAGTCCACTTCAATCAGAAACATACTGGTGCAGGAAGACCCAATTCTCTAGAATTGAAATAAACTTTCTGTTCCTACCTTGAGATACCTCTTAGTGTTTTTTTTTTTTAAGTCGCATCCCACACATCTCTTTAAACAAACTTTCAGGTCGACACATGGCATCATCTTCCTGGTGTCAAGGTCCTCTTCAAGAACAAAGGACAAGCAACTACCTGTGAGTAGTCAGAGATGCCCCATTGGGGACCCAATTGGTCAGTTTCAATTGGACAGCTTCTCTCCTCTCCTCTCTCTCCCTTCCTTTCTTCTTCTCCCTCTAACCACATGGGGTATCATGACTTTATTTGTGGGTGCTCAACTTAAAGGAATGTAAATTTTGATGGCTGCAACCTAGCAAGACATCTTGGGCTTTAGGGGCTAGATTTATTTCTTAAAGACCATGCCTTAAACCCAGCTCTCATTGTTTAGCCAACAATGGATCCTAGCACAAGCACCACTTAGTAGTTATTGTTTGTGCTCTGATGGCTCAGAGTGAATGTAAATAGTAATTGTTTCTGTTTTGGCCATAAATCCTGAGGGTCTTCCCCTCCCAGATTGAGTTTTTTTGATTAGATGAAAGGAGCCATTCCTTGACTCACTTCTTAACCAGCCTTAATCACTGAATGGGCTTTGCCTTAGTCCAAGTGAGAACTCAGAAAGACTTTAGCCTAAAAAGACCAAGGTCTCCCACTACATCAGGGGCCATCTCCAGTTGTCCTGATCTATATCTTGCCACTGGACACAGATGACTGGAGGAGAAAGTGAGGCTGGTGACCTTGTGGAGCCCTCCCTCACCTAAATCTGATTCACTTGTAAGTCATGGTGTCATCTTCCTGATGTCATGGTCCTCTTCAAAAAGAAAGGAGAAACAAAAATTGCATAGCCAATTTTTTTTCCATTGATCAACCTCTCAAATTTTAATAGGTTCCACTTGTTTTCCAGGCAGCTAGGTGTCCCACTGGGCCTGAAGTCAGGAAGACTCATCTTCGTAGTTCAAATATGGCCTCAGATATTTACCAGCTATTTGACTGTGGGCAAGTCACCTAACCCTGTTTACCTCTGTTCCTCATTTGTAAAATGAGCTGCAGAAGGAAATGGCATGCCACTCCAATATTATTACCAAGAAAACCCCAAATGGGGTCATGAAAAGTCTGACAAGACTAAACAACAATTGTTTTTATAATCATTGATGTGTAGTATCTTTTGAGATCTGCTACAGATAATCACTAACCTCAAACCCTTTCTTCCCTTCTCTCCTCAATTATTACCCTTGAGATTCTTTACCATTAAAAAAAATTATTGATGTTTTCTATATCTTAAATCACCAGAGTATACCACGTATCCCTCCCTCTCCTCATCCTTGAGAACCATTCCTTATGACAAATAGTATTTATTTATTTTATGGAAGAAAAAAAGTTAGCAAAACTGATCAATGCATTTGAGAAAATGTGTGTAATGTGTAACTCCTGTGGACCTCTTACCTCCCGAATGAGGTAGAGTGATGGTGTGTTCTCATGTTTTCTTTTCAATCCTACTTGTTCTTTAACATTTTGTTCACATATTTTAAATTTTTTTTCATGTGTCATTCTTTCCATTTAAATTGTTTTAGTTACTGTGTATATATACTTCTTTCTTGGCTCTGCCTACTTCACTTTGCATCAGTTCACAAAGAACTTTACATATTTCCTTGTACTCATCACTTCCATCATTTCTTAAAGCATAGTAGTATTACTCCATTATTCATGTTCCATACCTTGTTTAGCAATCACTGCCCTGTTGATGAGCATGTACTTTGTTTCAAATTTGTAGATGCCACAAAAAGTACTGTTATAAATATTTTGAAGTATATGGGAATTTTTTTTCTTTTAATGGCTTCTTTGGGGTGTAAGCCGAGTAATAGAGTCTTTGTTTTAAAGGGTATGGACATTTTTTTTACTTTCTTTGCATAATTCCAAATAACTTTCCAAAATGATTCTGTCATTTCACAGCTCCACAAATAATGGATTTCTGCATATTCCTACATCCTGGTATAGGTATCAAAACCATATTTGTGCCATTAGGGTCCTTATTTTTCCAAATCCCCTTTCACATTTGGCATTTTCCTTTCTTAACATATACCTAATCTGATCATTGTGAGGGGGTCCCTCAGAGTCTTTTCTCATTTGCTTGTCTCTAATCTATAGTTATTGAGAGCACTTTAAAAATAATATTTAACTTCTTCCCAATTAAATGTAAAGACAATGTTAACCTTCATTTAAAAAATGTTTTGCATTGCAAATTTTCTCCTTCTCTCCCTCACTTTCCCCTTCCCTGAGACATCAGGCTACTAGATATAGATTATACATGTTCAATCATGCAAAACATATTTCTGTGTTAGTCATATTGTGAAAGAAGACATAGATACAAAGAAAATTAACCACAAAAATAATAAAATTACAAATAATATGCTTCAATCTGCTTTCAGACCCCATTAGTTGTTTCTCCAGATATAGATAGAATTTTTCATCATGAGTCCTTTGGACTACCTTGGATCATTGTATTGCTGAGAATAGCTAAGTCATTCACAGTTGAGCATCATATAATATTACTGCGACTTTGCACAATGTTCTCCTGGTTATGCTCATTTTACTTTTTCATGTAAATCTTTTCAAGTTTTTTTTCTGAAATCAGATTGCTTATCATTTATTACAGCACAATAGTATTCCATCATAATCACATCCACAGTTTCTTTAGCCATTCCCTAACTGATGAGTATTCCCTTAAATTCCTATTCTTTTCTACCACAAAAAGAGCCACTATACATATATGTATATATGTATGCGTATGTGTGTGTATATATATACTTTACATATTTACATATGTATATATACATACACACACATATTTGGTAAAAGTAAGTTGTTTTCCCTTATTTCATCTCCTTGGTATGCAGACATAGTAGTGATACTGCTGGATCAGAGGGTATATATGATTTGATTACCAATCGGGCATACCTCCAAATTGCTCTCCAAAAGAGTTGGAGTAATTCACAGCTCCAATACCAGTGTATTAGTGTCCCAATTTTCCCACAACCCCTCCAACATTTATCATTTTCCTTTTGTGTCACATTAGTCAATCTCATTGTTGGGTGAATGGTACTTCAGAGATGTTTTAATTTGCAATTCTCTAATCAATAGTGATTTAAAGCATTTTTTTTGTATGACTATAGTTAGCTTTGATTTCTTTGCCTGAAAACTGCCTGTTCATATTCTTTGACAACTATGATGATCAAAAACGTTCAAGAGACATAATATCTAGGTATTACTTATTTCATTAACATGCTAGCATTTTATTAATACAAAAGGTCAGTGGCACTCTCAAATGCCAAAGACAATCATGGTGGCAGAGTCATGGCTTGTATTCCCTTGGAAAAGTATTTGTTCCAAGAGGGTGGCAATCAACTCTGATTGGTTAATAATGAATGGGAGAATGAATAGTACAATAAGAGGTGGAACCATTCTAAGGAGAGACTGGGGGATGTACTTCTTCTAAAGCATTGGGCAATCTAATCAAAGAATTTATCCCTACCCAAACTTGAGTAGAGCACAATGGGCTTTCAGTCTCATTATTAGCAATATCCTTCAGAGATAGATGACCTACAGATTTCTGAAAAAAAAAAATCCTAGTTTTAATGCAATAATTGAGTATTAATATAAGGGAGAAATCATCATTACTCTCACCAACAATTGGGGAATGACTTGTATTCTTATAAATTTGACTCAGTTCTGTATAAATTTGAGTAACGAGGCCTTTATCAGAGATGCTTGATGTATAAATTGTTTCCCAGCTTTCTGCATTCCTTCTAATTTTAGTTGTACTTCTGCAAAATCTTTTTAATTTGATATAATCAAAATATCCCTAGATATGACAGGTAAACTATTCCTTGGTCTCCTAATTTGCTTATGGTAGCACCCTTTATGTCTTAAAATGAACTACTCATTTTAACCTTATCTTAAGATGCAGTATAAGATGTTGGTCTACACCTACTTTCCGCCATACTGTTTTTCAGTTTTCCCAGAAGTTTTTGTTAAATAATGAGTTCTTGTCCAAAAAGGTTAAGTCTTTCAGTTTATTAAACATTAGATTATTATGGGCATTTTTCTACCCAGTCTTGTATTCCTAATGTATTCTAATGATTCATCACTCTATTTCTTAGCCAATAACAGATATTTTTAATAATTTACAACTTTATAATACAGTTAAAGATTTTGTACAGCTAGGCCACCTTCTTTCACATTAAAAAAAAAAACAAACAAAAAAACCCAAAAAACAAAAACTAATTCACTCAATATTTTTAACATATTTATCTTCCAGATTAATTTTAGTATAGTTTTTCTTGCTGCATAAAATAATTTTAGTAATTTAATTAGTATTTGAATAAGTAAATTAATATAGTTAGAATTTTCATCTTTATTATGTTAATTCAACCACCCATGTATAGTTAGTAGTTTTCCAATTGTTTAGAGGTGACTTTATTTGTGTGAAAAATGTTTTGTAATTATATTCATTTAGTTCCTGGATTGGTTTTGGCAGATAGACTCCCAACTATTTTATATTGTCTACAAGTATATTGTATACAGATATTTTAATTAGAATTTTTCTTTCTGTCTATTACTGCTTTATTTTGTTGGTAATACATAGAAATGTTGATAATTTGTGTGGGTTTATTTTATATCTTTCAACTTTGCTAAATTTGTTAATTTTCAACTAATTGATTAATTCTCTAAGTAAACAATGGTATCATCTAGAAACAGTTATAGGTTTGTTTCCTTGTTGCCTATTCTAATTCCTTCCATTTCTTCTTCTTTTCCTCTTGCTATAGCAAACATTTCTAGTGTAATATTGAATAATAGTGGTGATAATGGGCATCCTTGTTTCACCTCTGATCTTTTCTTGGCAAGGCTTCCAGCTCATCCCCATTACAGGTAATGTTTGTTGATGACTTTTGAGAGGTACTACTTATCATTTTAAGAAAAACTCCATTTATTTCTATGCCCTCTAGTGTTCTTCCTAGGAATTGGTGCTATATTTTGTCAAAAGCTTTTTCTGCATCTTTTGAGATAATCATATGGTTTCCGTTGGTTTTGTCATTGATATGGTCACTTTTGTTGATAGGTTTCCTAATATTGAACCACATGTATGGTGCTGATGCATAGATCAAGAAACAATTGAAAGTAAGTGAAATTTAGTTATATCTCTGTAGTTTAAATCAATTGTTTAGGTAAATCAGAAACACAGTAAAACTTATGTTGAAATATATGGAAATGAAAATTGTATTTTGGTTGCCCTATAATAATTAAGACTATAATAAGTTAAGGTAAGAATTATTGAAGATGAAATTAAAGAAGAATATAGAATTATAGGAAAGTACAAGAACAAATTAAGTGGATGCACACTTATAGAGGGTGCTAAGACTACAAAATATCAATTTAAAAGGAATATATGGCTGGTAAATAATAGCACAAAAACAGTAATTTTTGAGAGAACAAAACTGCAAATTATTTCAGGATGTGTTTTTGCCTCATTGTCCAACATAAATTCAAGCATAAGCGCATTGATCATTACCAGCCACAAAATATGAAATTTTAGCAATTAATGACTAGAGGAATTAAACATAAAAAAAAGTAAGAGAAGTGTTGGATAAGGTAATGCAAAAGGTCCAATTTTGAAGGGTTTTTGTAAAGTGAAAGAAGAGATGACAGTTTAAACAAGTTGGGATTAGAGAAAAATGGTTAGAGAGGTAAAGAAAACTTGGAGTCTGCATTGACAGAGTATGAAAGCGGAGCTTCAATAGGGCTCAAATTTTTGAAAAAAAGGAAATTTGAGAAATGGTGTTGATCTTACTAAGAAAAAAAAATTTTGAGAAGGGATTTAAAGAATTTTTAAAGAAAAGGCCTTAATGGGGCAGCTAGGTGGCACAGTGGATAGAGCACCAGCCTTGGAGTCAGGAGGACCTGAGTTCAAATCCAGGGTCAGACACATAACACTTACTAGCTGTGTGACTCTGGGCAAGTCACTTAATCTCAACTGCCTCACCAAAAAACAAACAAACAAAAAAGAAAATGCATTAAGGTACACAGGTGAGGATAAAGTAAAAAAGAAAGGAAGGAAGGAAGGAAGGAAGGAAGGAAGGAAGGAAAGAAGGAAGGAAGTA
This sequence comes from Vombatus ursinus, assembly GCF_900497805.2. Taxonomy (NCBI): domain Eukaryota; kingdom Metazoa; phylum Chordata; class Mammalia; order Diprotodontia; family Vombatidae; genus Vombatus; species Vombatus ursinus. Next base: position 155,668 of record NW_020939824.1, on the reverse strand, counting down.
AAGAAGGAAGGAAGGAAGAAATTGACTTGGCCATTTGATTAATCCAAACAAATAAAGAAGCAGTTATGGAGGTTGGGAGCATCAGCATGATTTTTTTTTTATGTAAGCTAACTAAAATCAATGGATCCTTGAGAAAACTAAGGTTTAGTGATTCCACTAGTAATTATAAATTAAGAATAGATAGGTTTGAAATTTTTTGTAATTGTAGTATATTAAAGAATTTGATCAGTCTTTATATGAAAAAGATGATGATGACGATGATGATGATAACAGCACCTACCTCCTAGAGTTGCTGGAGGAATTAAATTATTCTGAAGTAATTAGCATAATGAGCAATATATAAATGTCAACTATTGTAACTGGGTTTTGGACTAAATAACATATCAAAGACACTAACATGGATGATTTTTGAAGAAGGATAACTTTAGATTTTAGCTAATTTAATAAATTAAATTTGACTTGAGAATAACTTGAGAAATTTGACATTGTGTTAAAAACAACAAACAAACATGATATCTTTGGACTTCTAAATTTTCTTGTTTTGTGGAATTTGGAAGAATATGACATGTTTGATTAGAAATGTGAATTTTCTTTTAGTTAAGAAAATAAGCTTTTAAAACTTAAATGTTATGTCATTGTTTTCTAAAATCATGCACAATGCTATTTGGCTACTTCTCTGTTGAGTTATTCAGCCTTTGGGGGGGGAAGAAAAATATTGTAATAATGAAGTGCTATTTGCCTTCAATTCTTTTGATTTAATAAATGGTTTGAGGATTCTCCCTAAATCAGAGTTGTGATATAAATTTGTAACCATGCTTGAGTAGTGTTACTTTGAAATGGACCAAAATGATGTCATTAGGAAAGTTCAGTGTCTTATGAATTGGACTGCTAAAAGATAGCAAGATCCCCAATTGAGAAATGGTGGGAGGATATGAACAGGCAGTTTTCAGAGAAAGAAATTAAAGCTGTCTGTAGTCATATGAAAAAATGCTCTAAATCGCTATTGGTAAGAGAAATGCAAATCAAAACAACTCTAAGGTACCACATCACACTGTGGTACCTTAGAGTTGTGATACTGTGTGGTACCTTTTAGGGGGAGGTGGACAGAAACCATTACTTATGACTACCCTCAAAACTAAAAGTTCATCTGATCAGAATAAGACTTTTCAATGACTACTAAAATAAATGATCAGCTAAATCAGTTTTGTGATAGTTTCCTTCCAGATATCCCATAGCTCAATAACATACTGCTTAGTCATTTCTATAACTACCAGACCCTTGAGGGGAGTGAGACACCTCTTTTTCTGAATTCAGAGAATTGCACCTGTTTGCTTCTAAGGTACTTGTGGTACTGTGGACGGTGTTCTGAAGCCCAACTAAAACAGCCAGATGTTCTTTCCCATCCTTTATCCTATCTACAGAGCATACCATGGGGGATGTTTTAAAACCTATCACATCTTTCTTTAGATATACATTAGGGCATATGTATATGTGTAAATTCTGCCTTCAACAACTATACTGAATATATGACAACTTTATCTATTAATGAATACTATATGAATTTGAACCAACACTGTTACACATGAATACAATAATTATATCCTGCCCTAATATATGATTAATGAAATTTTGATATTTGAGGCAGAATTTGTAGGGCTTTAATTTGCTGTACTTCTCAGTTTTGATTTCAGGTATAACTGTCTGACATCTCATAAGGCCATTAGTAAAAATGCCAACAGTTTAATGGGAATGGCATCTGTGAACTCACACCAATGGATGTCTGTCCCTGGGGAATAATTGGGGAGGGGAGGGTGTTCTTAAGAAGAGTAGGGTAAGGGGCCTCTTGACTTAATTTCCCAAACAAGACCTTTTCCCACCTGATTAATTCTGAGCCTGGCTGTGACATCCTTTCATACAATTTGGCTGCCTGTCAGTCATACCTGAAATCATACAGAACTAATGAATAGTATAAATAGTGCCATATCCTTCCCTTTCTCCTCACATTGCAAATTTCATTGATAAGTGCAAGTGTGAAATGATGCCTCATTTTTTCTTTGTGATAAACATCAGTCAGAAACCCTATTGTGGACTTTTGACTGAATAATATATGCTAGTAGAGTACTACAATAGTCAGAAAGCATTTTAAATTGTCATTTAAATTACAAATAATAGAGACCAGGAGACCTTACTATTTATAGGTATTTAGTTTGAGGAAGATGGATACTATGACATCTTTTCATTGTGTTAATGTTATAATACATTATTAAGGGGGCCTTAGTAGAAAGCATGCACACAGTTTTCAAAAAGTAGATTAAGAATTTTCCATGTAAAATTTCTTTGATAACTGTGGAGGGTGAAATTATTTTCCTTTTTTTAAGAATTTACCTGATAATTTTTGAAAGATTCATTTTCCAATTCAGGCCCTCAGGATGTAACAATTGAAATTCTCTGATATTTCAGGAGAATTATGTGGTCTTGATCTGATATTCCTCTTACAGCTCTATTTTATAATGAGTGTGTATCAAGTCTTTCTACATGCTCTTGGACCTTGGAAGTAAACAGGTACAATTTTCTTAATTCAGAAAAAGAGTGTCCCACTCCCCTCAAGGGTCTGGTAGTTACAGAAATGACTGAACAGCATGCTATTGAGCTATAGGACATCTGGCAGGAAACTATCATTAAACTGATTCAGCTGATCATTTATTTTAGTAGTCATTGAAAAGTCTTATTCTGATCAGATGAACTTTTAGTTTTGAAGGTAGCCATAAGCAATGGTTTCTGCCCACCTACCCCTAAAAAGGGTTTCTTCTTTAAATCTTGTCTATGTGCTTGTCTCTTGTTTAGTGTCGTTTGTAGATTCTTTTCCTTTGAAAGATTTCTAATTGGAAAATGCAGCCAGAACATTGCCCATAGGTGGATCGGGTTCACAGTCTTTGGTCACATTTTCAGGGTGAAACAGACCACTAGCACAGCAGAGCTTGTGGCAGGGGATTGGGACCCTGCTCACAGTACAAGGGTGGAAAAATATGCTTGTGGTCTGTCACAGAACAGAGCACAATCCAGGAGAGTAGTAAACACACCTCTCCTTAAATCACACAACCTTGGAAGAACTGAAAACTTACAGACCCTAAGAACTAGCTCTGAAAATAGCTGCACAAAATGCCCCAATCTTGGGACAGTGCTCTCCTAAGAGCAGAGCCCAAATTTAACATAAAGTTAAAAGTCAAAAGTCAAAAAATAGGCTGGAAAATGAGCAAACAACAAAAAGAGAGCCTGACCATGGAAACTTATTATAGTGACAGGGAAGATCAAAATACAATTTCACAAGAAGACAAAAGTGCTACATCCAAAGTTTCCACAACAAATGTCTACTGGTCTCAATGCCCAAAAGAATGCCAGCAAGAGCTCAAAAAGAATTTTAAATATCAGAGAAGTAGAGTCAAAGTTGGGGGGAAAAAAACTGATAATGATGCAAGAAAATCAGAGAAAAACAGTCAACAGCTTGGTAAAGGAGGCAGAAAAAATAATGAAGAAAAGCACAGCTTAAAAACAAAATAGACCAAATGGTAAAAGAAGAACAAACACCCACTCAAGAGAATAATTCCTTAAAAAGCCCAATTGACCAGATTGAAAAAGATGTACAAATATTTCTTGAAAAAAGCAACTCCTTAAAAAGTAGAACTGTCATGATTCAAGACAATTCCAAAAGACTCATGGTAGAAAATGCTATGCAACTCCAGTGAAAGAACTGATGGAGTCTGAATGCAGATTAAATCATACTATTTTCATTTTCTTTGGTTATTTTTTTTTCATATTTTCCTATTGTTCCGTTTTGTCTTTCATAATAAGACTAATGTGGAAATATGTTTTACTTAATTGCACAGATATAACCTATATCAGAGTGCTTGTTATCTTGGGGAAGTGAAAGAAAAGAGAGAGAGGAAGAAAAATTTGGAACTCAAAATCTTAAAAAATGGATGGTAAAAATTGTCTTTGCATGTAATTTGAAAAAATAAAATATTATCTAAAAATAAAAATAAAAAAAGTAGAATTAGCCAAATGGAAAAACAAGTACAAAAGCTCAATGAATAAAATAATACCTTAAAAATTAGAATTGCGTAAGTGGAAGCTAATGACTCCATGAGATATTAAAAACGAGTGAAATAAAAACAAAAGCATGAAAAATAGAGGTAAAGATAAAATATCTTAGTGGAAAAGCAACTGACCTCAAAAACAGATCAAAGAGAGAGAATTTAAGAATTATTAGACTACCTGAAAGCCATGATACAAATGTGGTAGGGCCACAGCCAGGATATCACAAGTTTTGGCAGCTTCTACATTAAAGCATCAAAGGGCTTGGAATATGATATTATCAAGGGTAAATGAGTGAGGATTACAACCAAGAATCACCTACCCAGCAAAACTAAGTATAAACTTTCTCGGGGAAAAATGATATTCATTGAAATAGAAGACATTTCAAGCTGCCACATAGAGCTGAGGAAAAGGTATACAGGTAGTTCTCACTTTACATAGGTGGACTGTTCCACAAACCTCTATCTAAAACAATATTTATGTATTGTGAATATACTTTTGAATGTGGAAAAGGGCAGAAGAGAGGCAGGAAGGGGGCTGGGCCTCTGTGGGGGAGGGGCTGGCACCTGGTTCAAAGGCACATTGGGGCTGGGCACAGAGAAGCAAGATCAGGAGGAGGACCACATGCTTTCCAGGACTGGGTCCATGAGACCCTGGTTGGAACTGAAAGGAAGAGGTAAGATGGCAGACATATGGGGCTGGACACAGAAACATTCAGGAGAGAACAGGCAATACATGGGGTCCAGCGACAGACACATGGTACTCCAACATGAATAGACAAAACATTAAACCTCAAGGACCAAACTCTCAGGCAGGCAGCAGACTGAATCCAAGGTCTCCTCTCTTAGCATTGGAGGTCTCAAGCCAAGCCCTGATCCAGCTGTGGTGGTGGCTGTCTCTCTTGCAGATCTGTTCTTCTGCTTTCACTTGGAAGATTTTTTGAAGGTATTTATTTGGGGGGGGGGTGGAGCATTTAGGAGGCCACAGAGCACCAAACCAAGAGGAAAGAGCAGAAAAAAATCCTAGTATTGTATGGTAAAGTTTACATAGGGTTTTTTTGGAATGCAAATTTCTTTCAGAATTCCTTATACAAAGTCCAATTTACATAATGTGAATTTATAGAAAGCAAGATCTGTCTGTACTCCTTCCTATTCCCTTTCAGTTTTCACTGGAGTTCTCACATATCCAAGTTTTCTAAGATTCTATTAATCTTCTTGATTTCTTTATTATTTATTTTATGGTTAGATTAACATATCTCTCAGAAGGAAAATTTTAGGTCCCTTACTACTATAGTTTCATTGTCTATCTCCTCAGGTAATTCATTTAACTTTTCCTTTAAGAATTTGAATGCTATGTCACTTCCCAAATATATGTTTACTATTAATATTACTTCATTGTCTATGGTTCCTTTGAACAAGATGTAGTTTCCCTGATTACCCCTTTTACCTAGGGCTATTTTTGCTTTCGCTTTTTCTGAGATCATGAATGCTACCCCTGCATTTTTTACTTAAGCTAAGGTGTAAAAGTTTCTGCTCTAGCCCCCATCTCAACTCTGTTGTTCTCTAATTGTTTCATGTGTGTTTCTTGTAAAAAAAAAATATTGTTGTATTCTCATTTCTAATCCATTTTGCTACCTGCTTCCATATTATGAGTTCATTCATCCCATTCACACAACTAAGATTACTAATTATTCATTTCCCTCCATCGTATTGTCTTCTGTTTCTCCTCTCTCTCTCTTTTTATCCTGTCCCTCCTTTAATGTCTGTTTTGCTTATGATCACAGCTTCCTTTTGCATATGACCACAGCCCACTCTTCTATCACCATTTTTTCTTTCTCTTATCCCCTTCTCCTATTTACCTGTGGGGTAACATAAATTTTTAAAATAAATTGAGAAAATAAAGACATTTATGTGTGTGTATAAATGTGTGCATGTGTATGTGAAACATACATATATACATACATACATACATATATATATATATATATATATATTTCCCTTTTTGAGCCATTTTAGGTGTGACTGAGGATCAAGCATTGGCCACTCCCTCACCACCATCTTCTGCTTCACTGTGAAAGCTTTTTCTTTAAGATCTATTTTATGTGAGACTGTTTTCCCCATTCTTTCTCTCTTTTCTACCTTTCCCCATATTTCTCTCCTATCCATTTATTTTACATCACCCCCACCTAATTGATTCACTCCCAAAACTTTTTTCTAGGTAAAATTCTTCTACTTGCTTGAATAATGATAAAATTCATAGAAGATATATTTATGTCTTCCCTTTCAGAAAAGCACACAGTGTAACCTTATTGAATATGATTTCTCTTTTGTATTTAACTTTTAATGCTTCTTTTGAGCCTTCTATTTACACATTTTCTGTTCAGATCTTGCTTTCTCATCAAGTATGCTTCAAAAGCTTCTATTTTATTAAATATGCACTTTTCCCTTGATGCATTTTCATAGAGAGCAAGCCTGTAGTAATGGGAGTGTTCTCAGAGTGTGTGTCTTCAGCCCCAGATGTCTTGTCTGCTGAGTGTTCTGAGACTAGATGTGTTTCCCCAGAGAGTAAGCCTGTAGTAAATGAAATATTCTCAAAGAGACAGTCTCCTGCCTCAACTATCTTTTGCTCTGAGTGTTTTGATACTAGATGTGCTTCCCCAGAAAACAAGCCTGTAGTAACTGGAATGTTCTCAGAGAGAGTGTTGCCCACCATAAATATCTTTTCCTTTGTGTACTATATAGTTTTGTTGACTTTTTTTTTCCCCAAAACAAAAAAAAATACCATTTATCATACGGTATAGCTATCAAGGAAGAGAAGGAGAGGAAGGTATACATGGGATACTGTGATGTAAGAAACAGAAAACATCAATGACTTTTTTTTAAATAAGGTCAAGAATCTAAAGGGTATTAATAGAGAGGTGGGAAGGAGGAAAGAAAGGAGGTTTGGATGTGCAGAGCAATTCCTTCAGGATCAAGCCTTGGCTTGAGAACTTCCTTGCTGAGAGAGGAGATTTTTGCCCTGCTCTGCCCACTTACCCATGTGTCTGGTATCCATGTGTGGACCATCTGTGCTCAGGTACTACATGTCATTCCTTGTTCCATGTGTTGCCTGTCTTCTTCTGTATCTGGTCATGTCCAGCTTCCACATGTCTGTCCCTGGCATGTTCTTCCTCTCGGTTCTGACCAAACCATCATGTGTCTGGCCCAGATATCTGCCTGATACTCCTTCTTGTTCATGTTTCTCTGTTGCCTGCCCCTATGTGTCCTTGAACTGTCTCCTGACCTTCACAGTTGCATAATGATTACTGCCTCCCTCCCTACTCTGTAGTCTAGTCCATAGGAAAATCCACATTATGCTAGAAATTGCTCTACTTAGAGGTTTACCCAGAGCTCCACTTATGCCAAGTGAGAACTGTCTGTAGTTGATCAAAAAAACAAAAACAGATAACATAAGTGGAAAGCTTGGGACCCATGCTAGTAGCATGAACACAGTCAAATCACCTAACTACTTAGTCCCACAGATAACTCTGTAAGATCACAGACACAGGCATAGACACAAACATCCTTCTGGGTGTTCAACCTTACTGAGGAGCAAAAAGATGACAGAGTCCTTGATTTGGAACACTCATATTTGCCCTTGCCCAAGGCCACATAACTAGTAAGTGCCTGAGGCTGGATCTGAACTCAGATCTTCCTAACTCCAGACCCAGTCCTCTAGCTGCTGAACCACCAAGATGGAGGGATTCAGAGATGCCAACAGACTGTTGTCAACACTACTGTATATTCAGGAAGCTCCCTGGAGGCCAGGGAAAGGTAGGAAAAGAGATCATTCTCAGTGCGCTGAACTTCTGCAAGTGCCCAGCCCCTTCTAAATTCACCATCCACCCTGAGCAAAAACTCTAGTTGTCTTACCTGAGTTAGGAAGACAAGTGATTTTATGTGTGGTGGGTACAAGGGTCTGAGAGTAGGACCTATAATCCCACAGAGAATGCAAACTACTTCTAATATAAAGAGCAAGAGAAGCTTCAGCTATCTGAAGGCACATGAACACTTGCACCTCACCACGGGTCACCCCTGGCTTTTGGCCTTCCTTGTTCTCTTTCTATACAATACATGATCTAGCCCAATGGATGTGCTGGGATCCATCACTCTTTCCTTTTATCACCACAGGGCTGGTCTCATGAATAAACTCCCTTAATACAACACAATTATTCCCAGTATCCATAATAAATTGACATATAGAATCTATATTGCTGTGGTTTGCTTCTTTCTTTGGAATCAAATACCTTCCCATTATGGTGTACCATAAGATATGCCATCCTTTGCGTGGTTGTGTCTTTAAAAGTTTATTCCTTCTAAAATGCAGACAGTAAAGCCTCAGGGAAACCCTCTAAGGGTTGAGTTTAATTAGCCCAACCTGGCACCAACATGATGGAGAGAGGTGAAGGGACTTGCCCAGGGTCACACAACTTGTAAGTATCAGAGGCAGGATTTAAACTCAATTCTTCCTGACTCTAAGCACTCAAGACAGAGCTACAGTGCAGCCTATGAGGCAGGAATACTCCTTTCAGAGCCCTCAAAACCTATGAGGCTTTAGCTCCTACCATCCCTGACCCCAGTGATGTATGTATACACACACACACACACACACACACACACACACACACATACACACACACACACATTCTTCTGGATTGGCTTCAATGTTCACTTCAACCATATGTTACCTCCATTAAGAAACGTTGATGAACTGTGTGTGCTTCACCTTATGTGATTTTATGGGATAAGGTACATGTGGAGTGGATTCCTGAAATACTTCATATAGCAAGTGCGGACTCATGAATAAGCAGACTAGAGCCCAGGCCTGGGAGGCTTGGAGATCCAGGCACAGCAGGCACCGCTGGCCTCTGAGGCCAGGAACAGCAAGCCACAGTCCATGCCCCTGACCCTCTATGCCAAGAAACTTGGGAAAGTGCCCCTGTGACACAAGTGCAGAGTTCAGTTTTAAAAGTCACAGTATAGTCTGGAAAATCAACAGAAAACAAAAAAAAAAAATCTGACCATAGAAAACTACTGTGGTGACAAGGAAGATGAAAACATGAACTCAGAAGTGGACAACAATGCCAAAACGTCTACATGCAAAGCCTCAAAGAGAAATATGAATTAGCTGTTGGCCTAAGGAAACCTCCTGGAAGAGATCAAAAAGGATTTTAAAAATCATACAAGAAAGGCAGAAAAACTGGGAGAAGAAGTGAGAGGTATACAAGAGAATGATGAAAGAAGAGTCAACAGCTTGGCAAAGGAAGCACAAAAAGAAGTAAAAAGACTTACAAACATTGACTGAACAAAAAAGCTCCTTAAAAAGTAGAATTAGTCAAATGAAAAAGGAAATACAAAAGCTAACTGATGAAAATAATTCATTAAAAATTAGAATTGAGCAAATGCAAGCTAATTTAATGACTGAGATAGCAAGAATAAATCAAACAAAATTTTTAAAAAATGAAAAAAAATAGAAGAAAATTTAAATAAAGTACCTCAGTGGAACTGACCTGGAAAATACATTCAGGAAAGATATTTTCAGAAGTAGTAAACTACCTGAAAGTCATGATCAAAAAAAGAACCTGGACAGCATCTTTCAAGAAATTATCAAGGAAATTTGTACTGATATCTTAGAACCAGAGGTTAAAACAGACATTGAAAGAATTCACTAATTACCTCCTGAAATATTCCAAAATGAAAACTCATAGGAATATTATACCCAAATTCCAGAACTCTCAAGTTAAAGAGAAAATGTTGCAAGCAGCCAGAAAGAAACAATTCAAATATCAAGGAGCCACAGTCAGGATTACACAGGATTTGAAGCTTCTGCATTAAAGGATCAGAAGGTTTGGAATATGATATTGTAGAAGGCAAAGCAGGTTGGATTATGACAAAGAATGAACTACCCAGTGAAACTGAACATTGTCTTCTGGGGAGAAAGTGGACATTCAATAAATTTTTTAAAAAAAAGACATTCAAACATTCCTGTTGAAAAGACCAGAGCTAAACTGAAAATTCACTTTTAAATTTAAGACTCAAATGAAGTATAAAAAGGTAAACAGGAAAGGAAAAATATAAGTTATTCCATAGGGGTTTATTTTTTACATCCCTATGGGGGAAGATGATACTTTTAACTCTTAAGAACTGTATCTCTATTAGGTTCCTTAGAAGGAGTATACACACAGGATATGGATATAAATAAAAATTGATGGGATGATACAAAACAATTAAGGAGTGAGAAAGCAGATTGCACTGGGAGAGGAAGAATGGGGTAAATCATATCATGTTAAAATGTACAAAAGACCTATTACAATGGACAGAAAGAAGGGATGGAGTGGGTATAGCCTGAACTTTATTCTCATCAGGTCTAGCTCAAAGAGGAAATAACATACACATTCAGTTGGGTATAGAAATCTATCTTACTGTACAGGAAAACAGGAGGGGAGGGGGACAAGGAAATGTGGGGAGGGGCTGATTGAAGGAAAGGCATTGTGAGGTAGAGGTAGTCAGAAGCAAAACACTGGTGAGAATGGAAAGAGTGCAAAGAGAGAGAGAAAAGTATAATCAGGGGAAAACAGGGTGGAAGGAAATGCATAGTAATCATAACTGTGAATGTGAATGGGATGAATTCACCCATAAAATTGAAACAGATAGCAGAATGGATTAAAACCTAGAATCCTGCAACATCCTGTTCACAAGAAACACATTTGAAGCAGAGATACACACAAGAGTAACAGTAAAAGCCTGGAGCAAAATATATTATGCTTCAGTAGAAGGAAAAAAAAAAGCAGGGGTCACAATTGTGACAAAGCAAAAGTAAAAATAGATTTAATTAAAAGAGACAAGCAAACTACATCTTCCTAGAAGGTATCATGGACAGTGAAGTAATATCAATACTAAACATATATGCATCAAATGGTATAGCATCCATATTTCTAAAGGAGAAATGAAATGAGTTATGGGAGGAAATTGACAGTAAAACCATACTGGTGGGGGACTTCAACTTTCCCTTCTCAGAACTAGATAAATATAACTACACATTAAAAAAGAAAGAAAGTTAGATATGATAGACCTCTGCAGAGAACTGAATGGGCATAAAAAGGAATATACCTTTTCTGAAGGGTACGTGGCACCTAGACAAAAACTGATCATGTATTAAGGCAAAAACATCTTAAAATCAAATGCAGAAAAGGAGAAATATTAAATGTATTCATTCCGGATCATGATACAATCAAAATTTCCCAACTGATGGGCATCCCCTCAGTTTCCAATTCTTTGCCTCCACAAAAAGGGCTGCTACAAATATTTTGTACATGTGGGTCCTTTCCCTTTTTTTATGATCTCTTTGGGATACAGACTTAGTAGTGGTACAGCAGGATCAAAGGGTATGCACACTTTAATAGTGCTTTGGGCATAGTTACACATTGCTCTCTAGAATGATTGCATCAGTTCACAACTCCACCAACAGTGCATTAGCGTTCCAATTTTACCACATCTTCTCCAACGTTGATTATTTTCCTTTTTTTGTAATATTAGTCAATCTAATAGCTGTGCTGTAAGAAAAGATGTGTGTAATGCTTACAGAGAAGTATGGAAAGATCTTTCCAAAATGATGCAAAGTGAAATAAGCCAAGCCAAGAAAAAAAAAAAATATATATATACACTGTAACTTCAATTTAGATAGAAAGAATGACACATCAAAAAATGAAAACTACCTGTAACAAAATGTTAAAGATCGTGTGGGACTGAAAAAGAAACATGAGAAAGACACCATCATCCTACCCAATTCAGCAGGTGAGAGGTCAATACGTGTTACACGTTGCACACCTTTTCCCAAATGCATCTATTAGTTGTCCTTGCTTTTCTTTTCCTCCCTGAAATTAAAAAAAAAATACTATATGTCACATGGAATGTCTTTCCAGATGGAGAGAGGGAGGGAAACATGGGATACTCTGATCATGTAAGAAACAGAATTTTACAAAAGAGGTCAAATAGCTCAAGGTTAATAATGGAAGGGGGAAGGAGGAAAGAATGGGGTTAGGGTTAGAGATTATCAGTAGCAGATCTCACATTATACTACAAACCTGTGATTATGAAAACAATTGTTCATGTTGTTTAGTCCTGTTTGACTTTAGCTGATCCTATTTGTGGTTTTCTTGGCAAAGATACTGGAATGTTTTGTCATTTCCTTCTGCAGCTCATTTGACAGATGAGGAACTGAGGCAAACAGGACTAAGTGACTTGCTCAGGGTCACACAGCTAGTAAATATCTGAGGCTAGATTTGAATTGAGGAAAATGAATCTTCTTGACTTTAGGCCCAGTGGCACACCTAGCTGCACAGAAAACTTTTGGAACTTGCTAAAAATTGAAAGGTGGATCAATTGAAAAGATTGGGTATGCAATGTATAGAAGCAAACAAATAAAATAAAGGAGTGTTTAATATATTCAAAGACAGCAGGTGGGCAGGGGTTAGGGTAGTAGAATTATTTTATCACAATATTTGATAAAAAATTATATATATATATATATATATATATATGGAAAAAGCAGTTTGCCAGAAATTTGATAGGATGTTAACAAGAAGGAAATTATTTTTCACATCTATGGATAGGGGGAAGATGTCATGACAGAACAAACAGAGAGGGCCATAGAAAATAAATTGGATAATTCTGCTTTTATAAATTTGAAATGTTTTTGCACAAACAGATCAAATACAGTTAAGATGACAAGGGTAACAGTTAAGTGAGGAAAAAACATCTTTGCAGTAAAGTTCTCTAAGGACTGTTACATATGCAAGATATGAAAGGAATTGATTCCACATTCTAAGATTAAGAGCCATTCACCAATAGACCCAAGGATATGAACAGGAAGTTTTGAAAGGAAAAATTCAAGCTATCAATAACCCTATGACAAAATGCTCCAAATCCCTCACAATGACAAAAGTGCACATTAAAACAACTCTCTTCTTTCAGTCCATAAATCATAGAGATCCACAGGTTCAGGGACACTCCCCCCATGTATCACAAAAAGGTACATGGAAATCCCCCTTTTACCAGGTGCTGGTTGAAAACAAAACAAAAAATAAATAAATGTACCATTAAAGGACACCAAATGAAAGAAATGATATGGAGAAGGGATGGGAAAAGTTCCTGAACTGTCTCCTCTCTCCTCAGTCCCACGGCTAAGCCAAGGATGGGAGGAAAGGAGGAAAGACAATAATGTCCACTGAGGAGAGTAGGGAGAGAGTGGCTCCAAAGGCTTCTCTCTGCTGGTCTCCAC
>NW_020939824.1:127956-142248 GCF_900497805.2 Vombatus ursinus | reverse complement strand
ACACACACACACACACACACAGAGGATCCTACCTATATACACAACACATAGAAACAAAGGTATTGAAACTCCCAAGACTATCCACTCATCCTTACACACATCCTCCTAAGTACTAAAGGAAGCCAGTTGGGGAGGGGTGGTGGGCTTCATGAAAAGGTTAGGGAGGAAGAGAAGATAAGAAGAAAGGAGGTACTGAGGCAGAATCAGGGGAGGGGGCCCTTACCTGACACACAGTCACTTAGGGACCAGCAGGACTTTCAGGGTCGGTCAGTCTGGAAGATGGGAGTAAGATGGGGGTAAAGGAGGGCAGGGGTGTGGAGGGGCAGGGAAAGGCAACTGAGTGAGGGGCATGAAAACATCCAGCTGCTGGCAACCCATTCACATCCTCCTCTAGAGAAAAAAGACTTACACTTAATAAAAGGTGGTAGGCCCCCGGGCACTGTGATGTCACTTCAGGGCGGGGCTAGTCTACTCCAAAAGAAAAGGGAGAAGGGAGGAGAAGGGTAGCAGGCCCTGTGACATTGGGCCCAGAGCAGTGAGGAGCCCCCCACCCACCCACTAAGGCCTTTCTCTCAGCCCCTACCACCAAAACTGGCTATGGGAGGGGGCTGCAGTGCATCTTCCAGCTGGAGGTGGGCCTGGGGCTGACTAGGGTCCCAGGTTCCTGATGGCAGTCTGCTGGTGCTGGGGTTGGGAGGCAGCAGCTGAGCTCAGCTTGGGGTTGTGGAGGGGCATCCCTTTTACCGAAACTGTGAGGGGGAGGAGAAAGAGGAGAAGGGGGTGATTGTCCTGTGCTGCACAAAAGGGAAGAGCATAATAGCTGCAGAAGCTTCTGCAAACCACCAGCCCTTGAATGGGACTTGTATTCCTCACAAGGCACAAAGCAGAGGAGGAAAGGGCTTGTCTGGGGGAGGGGCGGGTCTCAGCCTCCTTTCTCCAGGCAGGAGGAGACAAAGATCAGGCCGGGCAGGGAGGGACAGGGGGGCACCCAGGCAGGCACACACATCGGCCCCCGTTGTTTATATGTGGGTACTCTGGTCTAAATCCTATACAATATAAACCTTCCAGAGCTTGGACACGAGGGAGCCCCACCCTTCTTTCTGGCTCAGTCTCCTCTACAAAGTGACTTCATATATTTCTTACCAAAAGTATTTCAGATTTGGGGTTTTATTCCCTCCAGCACCAGCCGCCTGCCACTAGTGAATTGGCATAGTGAATAGACAATTGGAAATGGAGTCACAAGACCTAGACTGAAGTTCTGCCTTACTAATCGTGACCACAGAGAAGCCACTTAAACTTCTGACACCTCAATTTTCATATCTATAAAGTGGGTGTGATAATACCTATGCTAAGTTAATTACAAGGTGGTTGTAAGGTTCCAATGGGATTTTTGAAAGCGGTTTTCAAACCCTGACACACTAGGAAAATGTTTGTTATTATCATTATTATTCATCTCTGTGAGTCTTTTTGATGGAGTTTACATATCATGCTATTGATTCTTTTCTGTTTAATATTCTTCAGATCATTGCACAGAATTACTGTCTTATAACTCAATGAAAGTATTGGTATGTCAAAACATCTGCTGCAGGCTCCATGAATACATCTTTAGGATAATTCCAGGAGACAGGACTGTGGAAATGACATGTTCCTCATACTGTTCCCACATAGTTTTTATTTCTTTCCCTGGGTCTCCGTATGTTGAAAGCTTTTCATCTATGCACCTTAGAGATTAGGAACACTTGGTAGTCTATCAAAAACATTGTTCTTGAATTTTTTTTTGGATCAGTGTTTTGAGTAGGAGATGGTGGTGATAGTTGTGTTCTATGACAGTGGTCCAGTTCCAGTAAAATTTATTTTTGAATTTTCAAGAATATCCTGAGCTCTCCATTTGCAGTATGACCATGTGTCATCTGTTCACTTTTGAGATACTGAGCTTCTTGATGGATAGTTCCAGCCACCAATTCATGTCTTTCTAAGTATTTATTAGGTACTAATATTTTACAACCTTCAGTGAAGTGTTGCTCAGTTTCTACCATTTCCTTCCATAATCTCTGCTGATTATTAAATCTGGCCTCCTTAAGCATAATCTTTCTATTATTTAAGCTGACAATGATCTGGTGAGGGATTGCCAACAGAAACCCCCTCCATTTCTATAAACAAACTCACTTGACCAGCATGTTTCCTGTGGTTCTCTGTTCATACACTGTTGGTTGAATTCATGTGGAATGTTAGCTGTGGAGTGTATTTGGTTGCACTTTTAGATCTTTTCTGTTTTATAGGATTTCCCCAGAAACTGACCACTTTCAGATACACTGGACATATCCAGGGGTGAGTATCTAATCTACTTCTTTTTAAAGCTTACTTTTACTCTTGCTAAGTGAAGTGTTACAGCACTTTGTTCCAAAATATTTCTGTCAGTTTTAAACTTGTTTAATATGTGCATTGAGAACATCCCTCAATCTCTCCCTTTTTTTTAATGAGAAATGTTGATCTCTGTGTTTCATTATTAGGTAGACTTTTATTGAGGGACTTTCCAAGTCTGTTCTTGTCTATTTTTGCAGAAAAGGAGAGGGCCTTTCTACACTAGGCCCTATCTAAGAGGGTGTCTAAGAAGGCCATCTTCTGCAGCTACACAAAAATTGACCATTTACTAGGGCACAAAAAACTCACTATCCAATGCAGAAAGCCAGAAATATTAAAGGCATCCTTTTCAGATCATGATGCAAAAAAAAAATTATATGTAATAAAAAGCCATGGAAAGATAGACCAAAAATTAATTGGAAATTAAATACTCTAATCCTAAAGAATGAGTGAGTCAAGAAACAAATCATAGAAACAATCCCTAACTAAATCCAAGAGAATGACAATAATGAGACAACATACCAAAGTATATGGGATGCAGTGAAAGCAGTTCTCAGGGGAAATTTAATATCTCTAAATGCTTACATGAATAAAATAGAGAAAGAGGAGATCAATGAATTGGGCATGCAACTAAAAAAAACTAGAAAAAGAACAAATTAAAAATCTCCAATTAAATACCAAATTAGAAGTGCTGAAAACTTAAGGATAGATTAACAAAATTGAAATCAAGAAAACTATTGAACTAAGAAATAAAACTAAGAGCTGGTTTTATAAAAAACAAACAAAAAAACCCCAAAACATAAAATAGATGAACCTTCAGTTAGTTTAATTAAGAAGGCCATCTTCTGGGAGGGGGACTGGGGTGCAGTCAACATTCTCACTGATTTGGCAGGGAGAGGGTTCTAAGGGATGGCTATATGACTGTGAGAGTTACAGGTATGGCTGTAGCTGAGGTGCTATTTGGGCTGCTGTGGTTCAGGCCATATAAAACAAGTGCTGTATGGAGCTCCAGTCAAGGTAGGCTTCCCATTAGAAAAGCTCTCTCAGCATGCTCAGGAGACACATGAGACTTTCATTTCACCCAGGCAGACTTTAGGAACAGAGAGAAGGAATTGTCACCAAAATACAAGGACTTACTGGAGGTCTTTAACCAGGAGCTACTCCTGATTTTTTTGGTCCATAAACATTCTACTGGGACATCCCTCCATTAAGAAGGGGTTCAGTTGGTTTCCTTAAAGGACATCAATAAAACATTTTTTTTTTCTGTTGGGGGTTAAGTTACTGTTATCACTATGGATGCCCAAAGGCCAGAGTACACACCAAATAAACATACAAGTATACACAGGACTATCTTCATTGTTATGCTGCACCCTTGTAGCAAGATTGGGACTTCTTGCCAATGGCAGAGATTTCCAAGAATGACACATCACACTCCACCCTCTGGAGTTTAATCTTTTGAATGTCTTACACTTTTTCTCCAAGAATATATCTGGCAAATATCCCAGAGATGCAGCAGATGCCAGCCCTGCTGAAATGGGAACAAGATCTGGAAAACAGAATCTGGGCTGCTCAGCATTAAGGCAGCCAGAGTTCTAGGGGAAGCAACGAGAAGGCAATCAATATCAAAGGCCTCATTGTGGGAACCCTTGACTGGGTCTAGCAAAATCACACACATACCCTCCAAGCACACTGGATCCTCCATGCTTTATATCATACATATTCAAGAGCTTTTGCCCCAATTCAATAAGGAGAGCAGTAGAAAGTGTTTTACATATGTTATCTCATGTAGTTAGGATCACCACAGAATTGGAAGTTTTACACCTTTTTTCATGATTCATATCTCAAGCTAGAGTGTACACAGTGCAAATTTCTGCAATAACAGTAAGAATGATCTCCTCTAGTGCTGAATGGGACAAGATGTGAATATGAGGAAATGGTAGAACCTGATTTTAAAATGGAGTTGCTAGCTAAATGATGTAGTTGAAGGGACATAATGTATAAAGAGATTAGTCCATCTACCATTCACTTCATCCCACCTTACTTGAGGAGTTCCACCAGATGCATCTGTACCTCTAGAGAGGCCCTGATTGCTTTCCCTATGCCTCCATAGGAGGGGGATATTTTCAGCAAACTAGACAAGAGCAAATGGGAGGATGTTTACTCCAAGCCAGATCAGCACTCTGCAAGGGACAGCTCTATGCAGCTGATTTCTTGTGACCTAGCACAAATTTGCTAGGAGGGGAACAATATGCAGTGAGCAGTTGAAGGAATAGGAAGATTTCCTCCACATCTCCAGCCCAGTGCAGGGACTTCTAGGGGAAGTAATTGGTTCAGGGGAGGGGCAGTGGAGCTGGACTGAGGAAGTTCCTCAAGTCTGGGATGTCAATGACCGGCTTGAGGGAATGGTCTGGGTGCTTTGCTATGCACAGAGTAGCATAGGAGAGTCAGGGATTGCAATAAGATACAATCTAGGTGTCTGTTTGCAAGAGAATGTAGAGCAAGAGAGGCAGGTGGCAGAGTAGGGACCTTGGAAATCAGAGCAAGGTAGGTTGAGAGGAGAGGGTAGCTTAAGTGGGGCAGTAGAGGAAAAGAGTTGGTTATTAGACGTGTGAACTAAAGTTTGTCCAGTATCCCTCTACCACCAGGGTACAGCAAATGTCACCAAACACCATGTGCTAGGTTCTATACCCAGTTATAATATTTACCCTGCCAAGCCTAAACATAAGCAAAGTGAGACAGTCATGGCTGTGATATTATTTGATGAACTGAAAAGCCCTGCTGCCCCTAAATATCAAGCCACAAGAATTTATTAAGCACCTACTATGTACCAGACACTGTGCTAGGCACTAGGGATACAAAAATACCAACCAATACCTTCCTTTGAGGAGCATATATTCTATCATGGAAGACAAAATATACCTTTTATATGTGTGTATGTGTGTGTGTGTGTGTGTGCATGTGTGTGTTATACATATATATGTACACATATATACATACACATATTTATACATATATGTTGTGTGTGTGAGAGAGTGGGTTTCTGTTTCTGTGACTTTGTGTGTGTTTATACAAAATATATTAATTTTATATATACAAATTATATAGAAAGTAAAACCAAAGTAACTTCAGGGGAAAGACACCATCATCTGGAGAGGGACAAGAAAGTCCCCAGTAAGAGCATGGATGGCCTCTTACCTCCTTCTTCTTAGAATCCAGGCCTCTCTGAATCTAGACCAAGATTCCATTTGCAGTTTTTTCTTGTGATATCATACTTCTGCCTCATATCGCACTTGCAGTCTACTAAATCCTCTGATTTTTTTTTTGTAAAGAAATCACCACATAACTATGCTTCCCTCCTTCCTGTATTTGTAAAGTTGATTTCTTAATCCCAAGTACAAACTTTATGTCTTTCCCAGTTAAATTTAAGATTATTAGATTTTGCACAATTCTTTAATCTGTCAAGATGTTTTTGGATCTTGACTCTCTCATCCAATTTGGGGTCATCTGCAAATGTGATAAGGATGCCATCAATGCCCTTTCTCCAAGTCAGTAATAAAAATGTTAAGCAATAAAGGGCCAATGACAAACTTTTTGGGCACTCTGCTACAGACTTTCTTCCCAGTTTTTACTCCTTTTTACTCCAATCATTCAGGCAATTCCAGGTCCAATTTCACTCTCATTTGGGCCATATCTCCATACCATTTCTAAAAAAAAAAAGAGCAATAAATAATTTATCAAATTTTTTGCAGAAATCTGTGTAAACTATAGCTGCCAAATTCTCCTGATTGACCACTTTATCAACCCTGCCAAAAATGGAAATGAAGTTTTTCTGGCTTGGCCTATTTTTGATGAAATCATACTATTTTTTTTTCTCTTCACAATTCTCTTTTTCAGATGTTCACTATTCATCTCTTTAATAAGATGCAGCATCTGTGGCACCTCTACTTCCATTTAGGGTCCCCAGAATACTTGCCCAACCTTCAAGATGCTCAGTGTGTCTACAGACACACAAAATGAGAGCTCAGGAGCCCCCGTTTTTCTCTAGTCAAAGGACACAAATTGTTCAAAGCAAAGACATTTCATTACATAGCAGAGTAAGATCCTCAATAGAACGTTCCCCCATAATGTGCGAAGAGCACATTCTCCCAGAAATTGATCCCCATCAGTGGGGATGGGGTGGGGAATGGGTATCCATAGTAATCACAGAAGAAGAACTCCACAGGTGTGGAAGGGTAATTCATACCTCCAATGATGCTTCTGGTGATGGCATCAAATTGCTGTCACTGGACTGGACACTTCGCACATTGCTCCACTGGACTCACCACACAGTTTCTTCTTTGAGTGGCTCTGTTGCTCTTTGCCCCTATCTTGCCAATATTCATTTCTTCATAGCCAACTAGCTAAGTCATCTCAGCTACAGTCACCTAGGCTGTGGTGCTAGAACTTCTCCATGATAAGGGAAAACTGATGTTTCTTTTTTTTGGATTTTTTTTTAATTTTAGACTTAAATACTAAAACAAGTAATGTGAAAAGAAAAAGAAACGTATTATAAACTTAAATATTAAAACTTAAATATAAAATAAAAAAAGAAAAAAATGTCATGTGGACAGCAGAATGTAAGAGAGGATTCAGAATATATAGAATAAATTTCCATTTCAAGAAAACCTTTATAATAAATACTCCCTGTTGTGTTGAGAACTGTCCATCTTTTCTTTGCTTGTAGGATTTGTTTTGTTCTTTGCTGTACACTTTTTACTTTGTTATTTTTCCCCTTTCCTGCCCATCACAAGGCTACAATTAAACATGAATGTATTTATATATGTATAAATATAGATATATATGTGCACATATAAATATATACACATACATACATACATAAACATATACTTTCCCTAACAGATTCTACTCCTAAACTTTATTTTTATGTTTGTGCATATCTCCTATTTCCTACTCTCCTGACTCTTCTGCTTTACTTCTATCTTCAACCTTGCCCTCTTATTACTTAACCTACCCCCCTCAGCAATCCCTCCCTTATCCTCCCATTCCCATTAATCTATATACCGTGTTATATTCCACTTTAACCTATTCCCTCACCCTCCCCTCTAAAGATCTCTCCCTTATCCTCTCCTTACTCCTTATCCTTTTAGCATTTTATTTCTTTCTAAATTTAGAAGACTTTTAGACTTTTCTAAATGTATATGTATTGTTTCCTCTAGAACCCATTCCTGATGAAAGTAGGTTTCCAGAACTCCCAGCCCTCCTCCCCCATCTAATCCCTCTGTATCAGTTCATCCTCTCATACCTCATTTGTATAAGATAATTATTCTTTTTAGCTGTTCCTAAATGGTTTTATTTTTAAAATTAATTAATTTATTTGCATATTTCAACATACACTTCTATGAGATTTTGAGTTCTAAATTTTCTTCCCCCCTCCACTCCCCTCTCCACAAGATGGCATGCAATCTGATATAGGCTATACATATACATTCATATTAAAGCTATTTTCACATTAGTCATGTGAAGTCAAAGAAGAATTAGAACCAATGGGAGAAAACATGAGAAAGAAGAAACAATAATCACAAAAAAGGTATCAAATACTATGCTTTGATCTGAATTCAGACTCCATAGTACTTTTTATGGATATGGATAACATTTTCCTTCATGAGTCTTTTGGAGTTGTCTTAGGTCCTTGCACTGCTGAGAAGAACTAAGTCTGTCAAAATTAGTCCTTGCATATTGTTGCTGTTGCTGTGTACCAGGTTCTCCTGGTTCTGCTCACTTAACTCAACATCTATTCATGTAAGTCTTTACAGATTTTTCTAAAGTCTGCCTGCTCCTCATTTCTTATGGAACAATAGTATTCCATTACATTCACATACCACAACTTGTTCAGCCATTCTCCAATTGATGGGCATTCTCTCAATTTCCAACTTTGACCACCACAAAAACAGCTGTTATAAATATTTTTGAACATGTGGGTCCTTTTCTCATTTTTATGATCTCTTTTGGATACAGACCTAGCAGTGGTATTGCTGGGTCAAAGAGTATGCACAGTTTTATAGCACTTGGGGATAGTTCCAAAATGCTATTCAGAATGTTCGGATCAGTTCACAACTCCACCAATAATGTTTTAGTGTTTCAGTTTTCCCACATCTTCTCCAACATTTGTCATTTCCCTGTTTTGTCACATTAGCCAATTTGATAGGTATGATGTGGTACCTCAGATTTTTTAAAATTTGCGTTTCTCTAACCAATAGTGATTTGGAGCATCTTTTCCATGACTTTAGATAGCTTTAATTTCTTCCTCTAAAAACTGCCTGTTCATATCCTTTGACAGTTTATTAATTGGGAAATGACTTGTATTCTTATAAATTTGAATCAGTTCTCTATATATTTTAGAAATGAGGCCTTTATCAGAGACACTGATTGCAAAAATTGTTTCCCAACTTTCTCTTTCCCTTCTGATCTTGGTTGCTTTGGCTTTGTTTGCGCAAAGCCATTTTAATTTAATGCAATAAAAATTCAGCATGCCTCAGGGACCAAGACAACAGAATGAAAGGCACTGATCCCTCCAATCAAAAAGGAGAGTGTTTCTGAGATATGGGTTACAATGGTTTTATTAGAAAATCTCACAACTGAGATACACTCTTGACTCCAGAGGAGGGGAGTGAGGAAGGTAGGGCTTAAAACTGAGAGTGTGACACTGGTATCAACTAAAGAAGACACCACTTGCCCCTGTAGGTGCAAGGAGACATTTCCAACAGGAGTCATGGAGATGGACATGGCCTATACATCCCCCTCCTTCTGCTACCCCTCCTGCCAGCCCTGTCTGGAGCCTAGTCATGCTGAGTGATCCAGATTTCAGGGAAGGTCCTGCAGTGCTTTCTGGGGTGATTTCTGGCATGAACTCCTAGTGTCCCTTTTCTTAACTGGGACAAGCATGGGATGATACGGATCCAGATACCCAGGTCTGTATGAACACAGGGTGAGTTGGAAATTCTCAGCAAAGCCTATGGGATCCCCCGCTTGGGCTGGGATACTCCTTGGCAATGGCCTGAAGTTCTCCATACTGCCAGGGCTTGAGACCACAGTTCCTGATCAAGACACTATCTTCAGAGTTCTCCTGGGCAAATTTGACTTGCACCTTGAAAAGGAACATAGAAGCTGGGAGCTCATGGAGTCTTTTGGTAAAGGTGAATATATTCTAGGTACCTGGGTAGTTTGGGAGATGTTAATAAGAGGGTTTTCAAATGATTTAATTCTTTCTTTCTTTGGTTCTAATTTGGACCTATGCTATTTTTCCTTTGCCTTTGAGCACCATTTATTATAGGTGTTACACTCAAGAGGCTGTGTTTCCTTATTCATCAGTTTCTGCATTAAATACTCTAATTTGTTCTTATCAAAGCTGTCCCAACAGGGCTAGCAAAGTTTAGGGTCATCACTAGTCAAATTAACACAATCCTGGCAATATGAGGGACAATCAAGACCTTATTTCTTATACATATAAAAGGCGCATATTTGTTCTGGGTGTTTTTTAAATTTTTTTTTTAATTTTAATTTTTTTTTAAATTTTTGACATGTGTTTTTAAAACTTTGGGTTACAAATTTTCTCCCTTCCTCCCTCACTACCCACCCTCATTGAAAAGGCAAGCATCTTGTTACTGGTTATAGATGTATAGTCATGCAAAACACTCCCATAGGAGTCCTGTTGTGAAAAACTAAGCATATTTCCCTTCATCCTATCCTACCCCCCATTTATTCTATTCTCTCTTTTGACCCTGTCCCTCCTCAGAAGTGTTTGCTTTTGATTATCCCCTCCCCAATCTGCCCTCCCCTCTATCAACTCCCTGCTCTCTTGTCCCTTTCCCCCCTTATTTTCCTGTAGGGCAAGATAGATTTCCATACCCCATTGTGTATGTTATTCCCTCCTTAAGCCAAATCCTATGAGAATAAGATTCACTCATTCCCTCTCACCTTCCTCCATTTCCCCTCCACTGTAAAAGCCTTTTCTTGTCTGTATCATGTGAAATAATTTACCCTTCTACTTTCCCCTTTCTCCTTCTCCCAGTATAATCCTCTCTCACACTTTAATTTTATTTTCCAGATATCACCCTTTCATCTTCAACTCACCCTGTGCCCTCTATGTATCTATCTATACATACATATAATTTTTTCCCCTCCCATTACCCTAATACTGACAAAGGACTCATGAGTTACAAATATCATCCTTCCCTGCAAGAATGTAAACAGTTCAACCTTAATAAGTCTCTTATGATTTCTCTTTCCTGTTTACCTCTTCCATGTTTCACTTGAGTCTTGTATTTGAAAGTCAAATTTTCTATTCAGCTCTGATCTTTTCCTCAGGAATGCTTGAAAGTCTCCTATTTCATTGAATAACCATTTTTTACCCTGAAGGATTATACTCAGTTTTGCTGGGTAGGTGATTCTTGGTTGTAGTCCTATCTCCTTTGCCCTCTGGAATATCATACTCCATGCCCTCCAGACCCTTAATGTAGAAACTGCTAAATCTTGTGTTATCCTGATTGTGTTTCCACAATACTTGAATTGTTTCCTTCTGGCTTCTTGCAATATCTTCTCCTTGACCTGGGAATTCTGGAATTTGGCTACAA
This sequence comes from Vombatus ursinus, assembly GCF_900497805.2. Lineage (NCBI taxonomy): Eukaryota > Metazoa > Chordata > Mammalia > Diprotodontia > Vombatidae > Vombatus > Vombatus ursinus. Next base: position 131,257 of record NW_020939824.1, on the reverse strand, counting down.
CATTCCTAGGTATTTTCTTTTGGGATCTCCTTCAGGAGGTGATCGGTGGATTCTTCCAATTTCTATTTTGCCCTCTGGTTCTAAAATATCATGGCAGCTTTCCTTGATAATTTCTTGAAAGATGATGTCTAGGCCATTTTTTTGATCATGGCTTTCAGATAGTCCAATAATTTTTACGTTCTCTTTCCTGGATCTATTTTCCAGGTCAGTTGTTTTTCCAATGAGATATTTCACATTCTCTTCTAATTTTATTCTTTTTGATTAGTGTTACAGGGCCTTGATTTCTGAAATTGTAACTAGCTTCCAATTGCTCCATTCTAGTTTTTAAGGAAGTATCTTTTTCAGTAAGCTTTTGGACTTCCTTTTCCTTTTGTCCAATTTTGCTTTTTAGGGCATTCTTCTCATTATTGGCTTTATGGACCTCTTTTGCCATTTGGGTTAGGCTATTTTGTAAGGTGTTATTTTCTTCAGTATTTTTTTGGGTCTCCTTTAGCATCACTCTCAGTTTTTCTTCTACTTCTCTTACTTGCTTCTCAAAATCCTTTTTGAGCTCTTCTAATGGCCTGGAACCAATTCATATTTTTCTTGGAAGTTTTGGATGTAGGAGATTTGGCTTCATTGTCTTCTTCTGGTTGTATGTTTTGATCTTCTTTGTCACCAAAGTAAGATAATATTGTCTGACTCATTTTATGCTGCTTGCTCATGATCCTGGCTGATTATTTGAGTTATAAACTTTGTGTTAAGGTAGGGGTCTGTTTCCAGTGTGGAGAATGTACTGTCCCAAGCTTCAGGGGTTTTGCACAGCTGCTTTCAGAGATCCTTCTAGGGACCTATAAATTTTCAGTTCTTCCAAGGTGCTATGATCAAGGGAGATGGGTTTACTCTTTTCCTGGCTTGTGCTGTGATCTATGAGTGACCACAAGTAGTCTTTTCTGTCTTGGAACTGTGAGGATTTCCTCTCCACAGCCACTACAAGCTCCACTATGCCAACGCTCCTCCTCGCCCCAGGACCGCCACCCAGAACTGTGACCCAGATCCAAGCACGGGCAAAGCAAGAGATTCCGCACCAGCAGAGAGAGCCCTGCAATCCCACTGTGATCAGCCACTCGATTCCCCAACAGTCTGTGGGCCAGAAGCTCAGGAGGCTGCTGCTGCCCTGGGGCCAAGCTCAGGGAATGTGGCTGGAACCCCATCGTGCCTCTCTCTTACCACCGCAGAAACAGACTTTTCCCACTGACTTTCTAAGTTATCTTTGGCCTTCATGGGTTGAGAAGTCTGGAAACTGCCACAGCTGCCCGCGATTCAGTCCTCTGAGGTCCGCTCCAGGTTTGCTGCAGCTTGCGTGCCCACACCAAACTGCGCTCCACTCTCCACCCAGAGCGATATACCTTTCTGATCAACCATCCAGGCTGTCTTTGGCTGGACATTTGTTTCACTCTTTATTTTTGTGGGTTCTGCTGCTTTAGAATTTGTTCAGAGACATTTTTTGTAGGTATTTGGAGGGGTTTGAGGGAGAGCTCAAGCAAGTCACTGCTTTCACTTGAGTGTTTCTTAATAGGAACTTCTGTAACTTCCTCCATGACTTTACCATATGTCTGTCCATTGTGGAAAATGTGGTTGTGGATGTTGCTTCTGCACATCACTCAATCAAGGGGTTAATTCCTATGTGACAGCAATGGAGTCAGTTTAAACTGGGAGGGAATGTGACAGGTAGCTAGTTTTCATTTCCAAAAAGATGCAGTCTAGGGGCTAGGTGGAAGTTGAACAAAGGATGCCATAAAGTGGAGTTGGTGAGTGAATGAACTAACCTGTGGAAAACTGGTTCTGAGATTAGGTAGAGATTAACACATCCATATCCCAAGCAGAAGGGGTGTGAGAATACTCAGATAAGAGCCGGGGTCACCAAATTTTGGTGAATGGGAGATGTAATTAGGGTCAGAGACTCCAGTGGGGAAATTAGGCACTTCTGATAGGCTGTAATCTCTATAGTATCCAGCCAATGGGGAAACAGAGGAAGGACATTTGAATAGGGAATAGGAAACAAATACGTGTGTATCTATCCACGCAAGTGCTCTCACAAGCATGCTCTCACACATGTGGGATGCCTGGCCTTCCCATTTCATTAATAAAGCTTTTTTCCTGGTTCAACAATGACTTCGTGGAATTTGTGTTAAAGATGACAGATAGGGGCTCCTCTGGGATTTGGAAAAACAACAACAACAACAACAACAACAACAACAACAACAACAAAATACCTCCTGAGTTGAGGAATGAGAGAAGTCCATTGACTTCAATGATCCTGTGCATCCTGGGGGGGTCTCCTAGCTCATTGAGGGTTCAAGATCTTAGGACCAAGTTAATAAGAGAAGCCATGGCTGAACCAGGAACAAAAAAAGGGGGAAAGTGGAAACCATGGCCACTGTATAAGCTTGTATACAATACAATTTAAGAAAAATTGGACTATTAGTATTCCCTTGTCAGTTGGGGAACATTCTACAGGTGTAGAGTTGAATAAATATCAAGGTAGTCTGGGACTATGGGAGCATAGAGAAGATTCATACGGGAGGTTTGTCAAAAGGGAGATAAGCACCAAGTTAGATATTTACAAGAAATCCTAGGGAAGAACATAGGAGGGGGAATAAGGGGCCAGGGAAACAATAATGAGACTGCTGAGAACACTCCTCCAGACAGTCTCTAGGGAGGATGTGGAACATAAGGATAAGAAAAAGGACCAGCACAGGTGTACGATAGGGTTATTTTGATTGGTCAAAGTTACTTTAAAAAGCCAACAAGAAAATTAGATTTGTGTGTCCTTTGTCTTTTCAAGCTGTCTCTGTCTGTGTGTGTTTGTTAATGTTTCATGTTTGTGGTGAAAATTCTAAAATGCAGTCAGAAAAACTTCTAAGGAACTACTAACATCTGTAATTAGAGAGAGAACATTGGGGATAAACTCCCACTTTAGGCTTTCAGTGGGAGATCAAGATTTTTTTTCTGTAGCCCAACACTGGCCAAGTTGGGATTCCAGAAAGAAAGAAGAAAAGTTGGATAAAAGACTAATGAGAAAGCAGGAAGGTTTTCTCTGGAGGAAAAATCAGAGTGTTAAGCAGCCTGTATTGCTAAAGGTCTAGAGCATTCAGCTCAAGATAGCAAGGACTGAGGGAGAGGGAAAAAAAGCTAGAAGGTTTTTCTGTCTTTTGATCATTAACATTATAAAAGCTGTTTGTGAAGAGAGTGGGGGAAATACAGCTCTCTTGATTTGTAAATTGTTGGGCTTTAACACACTCCAGATTCTAACAAGGTG
>NW_020939824.1:83171-127946 GCF_900497805.2 Vombatus ursinus | reverse complement strand
AAATTCTTTCTTTGGGTTGAGGGGCACAAGGTTTCAGCTTGAGCCTGTATCCAATCAGTTGAACTATGGAAGAAAAGTTAAAACTAGAAAAATCATACTTCTATAGCCCATACTTACTAATTACCTATAGGTAATCTTCATGAAGCTAAAAGTTCCGATCTCAGGAGGCAAGGAAATGTAGTTTTTCATCCAGTTTTCTTCTGGAAATGGTTAAAAATTGGCTGTAAAAGAGTATTGTTTGTTTCTAAACAATCATTAGCTGCCTTACAACACTTGAGTGATTGTTGGGGGGCAACAGCAAATTTAGGGTTAAATCTTCAATGGAATAGAAATTACATTGTTACAGAATTAGAAAGAAAAAAATCTTAAATTGATAATGGGTTGTTTCAAGTTCCAAATATATTATAAGATGTAAGAAATTGTTACATTCCTAAATTGTGCAATTTGATAAACAATTATATCACCTATTGTGTTAGAAAAGCTCTTTCTCTTATAATGTAGAATGCTGTTAGATTAAGAATTGTACTATTAGAGAAAGAGAAAAAGGAATGGATAAAGAAGCTGTTAGGTCATTCCATCTGACCATTTGTTGTAGCATTTTTTTTAAGTACTGTAATTTAAGAAACATGAACTTCCAAGTTTTGTGTATATTTAAAGAGAAGTTTCAGCTGAAATTATTTGGTTCTCATCTATGAAAGTTAAGATTGTTAACTAAGCTATTTGGAGTTATTGTGAAATGGACGTGAAATGGACGGGCCGAGAGTAACCAGACACACGCCAAATTAGAAAATAGAGAGCATTTACTGGAGCCGGCCGGCGACTGTCCCCTGGATGCAATCCTAGGAGAAACAGTGCCAGGCAAGAGAAATAACAAAGCTTTATACCCAACAGTTTTCAATCATAGATACTAATCCTTTGATGTAGTGAAATTTACAATCGTGGATTAGCGATCCTTTGAGGCAGGGGAATTTACAATCGTGGATTAGCGATCCTTTGAGGCAGGGGAATTTACAATCGTGGATTTGCAATCCTTTGAGGTAGGGACTAAGGAGGTCAGGCTAGGTTTGTGACAACTCAGTCCACTTCACTCCCCCCTTTTCATGGACGAAAAGAGTCAGACGGGGGACTCATCAGAGTTCAGAGGAGCATAGGATCGACGCAGGACAAACAACTGGAGTGCTTGCACTCATTTCTGGACATAGCGGGTTATGCATTTTATGAAACAAGGGGCCACGAGTAACCCAAGGAGGAGAAGGGCCAGAGGGCCCACCATTCCGGAGATTAGGGTGGTTAGCCAGGGGGACCAATTATACAGGGTCTGATACCAAGAAGACCCCGTTGCCCGTGCGCGGTCCCTCTCATCTAACCGCTGCCTAAAGGCTTGCAAGGACTCCCAAATAACTCCAGACCGATTGGCGTAGAAACAGCAGGTTTCTCCCAACGCCATGCATAAGCCTCCCTGTTTGAGGAACAGTAGGTCCAAGCCTCGGCGGTTCTGGAGAACCACCTCGGCCAGGGCGTCTAGGGAAGTCTCAAGGTGTGAGACTAGCTCTTCCAAGGATCGTAGGTCCCTGTCTACCTGTGCACTCAAGGCACCGTAGTTGGCTTTCCCCTGTATCAGGGCTGAGGCCCCAACAGCAGCGGAGCCGGCCACTCCGAGTCCCACCAATATAGGAACCAAGATAAGTACAGCCCTCCTGGAGCAAGTTAGGCCAAAATGCTCAGCTGCCCCTTCCTCTGAGTAGACATACACCTGAGGAAAGACACGCACCACTACGCAGAGCTCGGTCGGGTTGAGGAAACGAATGTCCCGTATGCAGGTGGTGAGTCCTCTGGTACAAGCGAACCATACTCCAGGTGGGGCGGTTAACAGGAGGTCAGAGCTTTTGGATGTGGGGGAAATAAGAATGACTGAAGTGCACGTAGCGTTGAACGGGGAGGACCGCAGCGGGTAGTCAGGCCCGAGCAAACACATTCCTTTGCCCTGGACATCGTCTAGGGTAAGTCTAGGCTTGTCTGGGTTACAGCAGGCAGGTATGGCAGAGGGTCGTTTGGACTTACTTAAAGACAACTTTCCCACAGAGGTGATGTTAAGTTCGATAGCAATTCCTACGAAATAGGAGGGGGCTGGATTCAGACACAGCCAACAGGAGGTGGTTATGTTTGGATCAGACAAATTTAGGAATGAGTGGACAGCAGAGAGTGTATCAAAAATGGGGGAACCTACGTTAGTGAGGGTCTCTGGATTTTCGGGAGCCTCTGGTACCAGGTCCCTAACAGATGGTGGGGCAAGAGTCAATATGGCTTGTGGATTAAGGATGGGATTCGGACCTATTGGGAGTGTACGGGTGGGAACTGCGATTTTCTGAATGGTAAAAAGGACCCCATTATCCCACCCAGTCATGTATAACCTTAAACCCCAAGAATGCCCGAGATTCCAAGAGTCATCAGTGTCCAGCTTGACTGTTAGAATCATAGGGTTACATTTCCCAGGCCAGCAGGAGGTGGGGAGGGGGCTTTGTCTCTCCAGGGTGATTAGGGGGTCCCGGCCGCCCCTAGGAATCCACCTGGCCACAGTCTCACAACCCCATTCTGCGCAGTGAAAGTGATTACTACCCTGACAGGAAGGATTCCCCGTGGCCGGACAAACATAGAATTCAATACTTCTGATTCTCACTTCCCCTACCCCGGGTATGGTTGGAGTGGTGGGAAAAGTGGGGCAGTATCCCCATCCCCCAGCGATAGGGTCCCGCATAGCCCGGTTTTGATTCCATCCTGGTCCCAAGAGGGCACAGAGGTCAAACCTGAAAGTGGGGGCTCCGTAACTGGTGAGAGCTTGGACGGTGGTCCCATCGTTAGTTCGGGAGAGAATCCAGCTGGATGGGGTAGGGCTATAGGGGTCACCCAAAGTCATCCCACAAGCAAAAAGAAAGAGAAGAAGAGTCAAGTTCTGGAGAGTCGAAGCTTTAGGTCGGACACTGCTTCTGCTGTCCAGGCGGTGGAGTTGGGCTCTGGGGCCTTCTTGATGTGTGACCGATGTATCCATGCCTTGTGGCCGGCAACCTTGACGGCAGAGGGGTTGCAGAAGATAATTTGATACGGGCCCGTTGACCGTGGTTCCAGGGCTGGTCCAGCTGGAAGCTTGCGAGTGAGGACCCAGTCTCCCGGTGACAGGGCGTCCGATGAAGTTGCAGGGTCTGGTTCTTTCCCCGCAGCTTTCAGGACTGAGCGCACAGCGTTCTGGATCTCACGCAAAGCCTGGAAGGACTTAAGAAGAGTCGGATTAGTGAAATCTGGGGCTGGAATAGCTGCAGATACTCTTGGAATAATAGGAGGGGGGGGCTCCATAGAGGATCTCGTATGGAGATAAAGAGAGGGTTGAGGAATTGGGAGTACACCGGGCCCGGAGGAGGGCGAAGGGAAGGAGACTGACCCAGCTATCGCCAGTTTCTATTTTAAGTTTAGCAATGTGCTCCTTTAGAGTTCTATTCATCCTCTCTACCTGCCCTGAACTTTGAGGCCTATATGCACAGTGCAATTTCCATTTCAATCCCAGCATCTTTGATAGGCTTTGAATTGTTGCGGATACAAATGCTGGGCCGTTGTCAGAGCCTATCGAGGCCGGCAGGCCAAATCTAGGAATAAGTTCAAAGAACAGCTTTTTGGCCACTACGGTTGCAGTTTCAGTTTTGACTGGAAATGCTTCTGGCCATCCAGAAAATGTGTCCACGAATACAAGGAGAAAACGGTACCCTCCCAACCCAGTTCCCATGTCAGTAAAGTCTACTTCCCAATGGTCGCCAGGAAATGTCCCTCGTGGTCTATCAGTCGGTATCCTTGATTGTGATGGCGGGTTGACTTTGGCACATGCAAGGCATCTTCTTGCGGCTTCCTCGGCTGCCTGCTTCATCCCAGGGCTGTAGAAGTGTCGGCTCACCAGGTCGTAAAGCCGGGTTCCACCTAAGTGGGTAAGGCTATGAAGAGTCATCAACAGGGGTAGCAACAGTGCCTTGGGCAGAATTAGCAAGCCATTTGGGTGTCTTCTCCATCCCCCCTTTTCAGGGGTGCCATCCGGATCACTGGATTGATAAGACGGTTGGACAGGCAGCATCCCCTCAGGTTCCACGACCATAGCGGGTATCAAGGGCTTGCAGGCAGCCGCTCGGGCAGCCCTATCCGCTGCCGCGTTCCCTAGAGACGGGGAGTCAGTTCCACGGGTGTGAGCAGGAACATGAATTACCGCCACCTCCTTGGGAAGCCAGACAGCATCCAGCAGTTCCTGGATCTGACTCTTGTTCCTAATCTCCTTACCCGCCAAGGTTAACAGTCCCCGTTGGAGATATACATATCCATGGACATGAACAGTGGCAAAGGCATAGCGGCTATCAGTGTAGATGTTTACTCGCCTGCCTGCAGAGAGTCTAAGGGCTTGAGTTAAGGCAATGAGTTCAGCACGTTGAGCAGATGTGCCGGGGGGTAGAGAGGTCTCCCAGAGGGTCTCAACCAGAGTGACCACGGCTGCACCCGCCCTACGGATCCCCTCCTGAACAAAACTGCTGCCGTCCGTGAAAAGCACTAGGTCTGGGTTTGTTAAAGGAACATCAGTAAGTCCAGGGCGGGACGTGTGGATGGAGTCCAGTGTGTCCAGGCAATCATGTATAGGGGAGGAAGGAGGGGAGTCAGGGAGCAGGGTGGCCGGGTTGAGTGTGACCGGAGGAGCAAAGGTGATGCGCGCGGGATCGAGGAGTAGGGATTGGTAATGAGTCAGGCATGAATTTGAGATCCATCTTGTCGGCGGGGAATGTAAAAGCTGTTCCAGATGATGCGATGCTGAAATCTCAAGAGGCTGCCCGAAGGTGAGCTTAGCGGCTTCTCTAACCAACATGGCAACGGCCACCACAGTTCGCAGGCAAGAGGGCCACCCGGAAGCCACAGGGTCCAGCTGCTTGGAGAGATAGGCAACAGGATGATTCCAGGGCCCCAGGGGCTGGGTCAGAACCCCTTTGGCCACAGCTCGAGACTCAGACACATAGAGGCGGAAGGGCTTGGACAGGTCTGGCAGGGAGAGGGTAGGCGTGCTGGACAGCGCCTTTCGAAGCTTGTCTAATGCTTCCTGCTGCTGTGGTCCCCAAACAAATTGGGTGGGTTCACCTGTCAGAGCTTCATATAGGGGTTTGGCAACCTCGGCAAACCCCAAGATCCAGAGGCGACAGTATCCAGCCATCCCCAGGAATTCCCGGAGCCCGCGGCGGTCCCTCGGGGCAGGCATGCCCAAAATGGTAGCTACACGCCCCCGAGACAGTAACCTTTGACCGGAACGAAGAGTGAAACCCAAGTAAACAATGGATTGAGAGCACAGTTGTGCTTTCTTTCCAGAGATGCGATAGCCGGAAGCCTCAAGCAACTGGAGAAGGTGGAGAGTTGCATCTTTGCATATTGCCTCAGAGGAGGTAGCCAACAAAAGGTCATCAACATACTGGAGGAGAGTGACCTCCGGATACGAGACCCAGAAGGCGGCCAAGTCGGAGGCCAGAGCTGACCCAAAAAGTGTAGGGGAGTTCTTAAAACCTTGGGGAAGCCGGGTCCAGGTGAGCTGAGAGGATGTCCCAGTGTTAGGATCTGTCCAAGTAAAAGCGAATATAGGTTGGCTTACTGGTGCCAAGGGAATGGAAAAGAAAGCGTCCTTCAGGTCCAAAACAGTATACCAAGTCCGAGCAGGGTCCAGGGAAGACAGCAACGTGTACGGGTTTGGTACAGTAGGATGTACAGTTTCCACCCGGGCGTTGACTTCTCGTAGATCCTGGACAGGACGGAAGTCTCCAGACCCGGGCTTGCAAACTGGAAGTAGGGGGGTGTTCCACGAGCTCTGGCAGGGTCGTAGAATGCCTGCCGCCAAGAGTCGATCGATGTGAGGCTTGATGCCCAAAAGGGCAGCTCGAGTCAACGGGTATTGTTGGACACACGCAGGGGTTGCTGTGGACTAGAGCTGGACCACCACTGGGGGCTGGTGTCCTGCTAGACCAAACGGGTTGGTCTCAGCCCAGACCCCAGGAACCAAGCCTTTGAAATGGTTCAACAGAGTTAGGGAAGTAGGGGTGGAGGTGGTCGAGGGGCGGTCTGGGGAAAACGTTAGGGGGAGGAGGTGAGACTCCTCCGACAACGGGCAGGTGAGAACAAGTTGTGGCAGGTTGAACCCGAGAGTGGGGTTAGGTCCCTTAAAGGAAATGATAGCCTGAAGTTTGTGCAGGAGATCTCTGCCAAGCAAGGGGTAAGGGCAATCGGGCATCACTAGAAATGAATGGGAAACTAGGCCCTTCCCTAACTGGACTTCCCAAGAAGTGGTGAGGGGTACAGACTGTTTTCGTCCAGTAGCTCCCTGGACCTGCACAGTGGATGATGAGAGGGAGCCCAGTGGGGATTTCAGGACCAATGCCGCAGCTCCAGAGTCGACTAGGAATGAGACAGGTTGACCCCCAACACTGAGAGTAACCCTCGGCTCCAGGGGGTCAAGAGTCACAACGGACTTTGAGCCGGGGCACCCCTAGTCTGTATTCAAAGTCAATAAAGGCTCTGCCTTCTCTTTCAGCCCACGATTAGGGCACTCAGATTTCCAATGGCCCATGGCTTTGCAGTAAGCACACTGGTCCCGAGCTAAAGGAGGCCTTCCCAAGCCTTTACCCTTATAGGGGCGCCCAGCGTTTGGCCCCTCCCGCCTTCCTTTCCACCCTTGCTTCTGAGCCTCCCCTGGAACCTGTGCTAAAGCTGCCACTACCGCCCTTGCGACCGTGCGAGTTTGCTTGTCTTGAGCCTCTTCACGATAGTCAAACACCCGCTTGACCACTTCCATGAGTTCAGTCAGATTTTTACCCTCAAAACCTTCAAGTTTCTGTAGCTTCCGACGGATGTCCGGAGCCGAATTGGTTACAAAATCAATTACGATGGCTCTCCGGTTATTGGGATCCTCTGGGTCGATAGGGGTGTAGGTTCGATATGCCTCGTAGAGGCGCTCCAAGTATGCAGCTGGGGACTCATTCTTGCCCTGTCTAACCTCACTGACTTTGGACATATTGGTTGGTTTATGTGCTGCTGCCCATAACCCTCCCAGCAACAACTGGCGATACCTGTCCAGTGCTTCCCTACCGCGATCAGTGCTGGGGTCCCAGTCGGGCCGGTTCTCAGGGAAGATGTGGTTGAAGCGCGCCGGGTCAGTAGAGGGATGTCCATCTGGGTCCAGAACTCCCTTCCTGGCTTCTAAAAGAATCCTGTCACGCTCCTCGGTTGTGAAAAGAACCCGGAGGAGTTGCTGGCAGTCATCCCAAGTGGGCTGATGAGTATAAAAGACAGTCTCTAGGAGGGAGATTAGGCTCTGGGGCTTATCAGAGAAGGATGGGTTTTGCTGTTTCCAATTGTACAAATCACTGGTGGAGAAGGGAACATATACCATGAACGGTCTCCCTGATTCTCCGGGAGGGGAAGGAACTTGCCGCAGGGGAAACGCTGACACAGTGGAATCTGGGGTCAAACTGGAATTAGAAGGGCCATAAGGAGCACCTGCTCGAGTATGGGGTGGACTTATCAGAGGAGGGGCTGAGGGGCTCAGAGACCCTGAGGTTGGGTACGGGGGTGGATCTGAAACCTGGGACTGGGAGTACTCGGCTGGATCTAGGGGGTCAGAATCAGGGGGTGGTAAGACAGGAGAGAGCTGTGTGACGACCTTAGGACTTTCGGGAGGCTTGCAGCTAAAGGTCGTCTTTGATTCCGTTCCTGGTCTTAGTTTTGAAAGAGCCTGGACCTGTAGTGGTCCCGAAGGGGGCTTGAAATCAATCCAGGCGGTGATATAGGGGACCTGATCGGGGTGGCCAGGTATACCATAGACAACTCCCCTTACCCGGCCGGCCACCGAGACGTCAAACGTACCCTCCGGGGGCCAGCCTACCTCGAAGGTGGGCCATTCCTGTTGGCAAAAGAGAGCTAGTTTCTTCTTAGTAACCTGAAACCCATAACCTTCTGCTATATGCCGATATTGCTTGAAGTTCTGTAAGACAATAAAGAGAGGGGAGCCTGGCTTAGGGCTCGAGGGTCCCTGTCCCATGGTGGATTAAGGACTGAGAAAGAAAAGAGTAACAAATAGACGTGCTCACGTAGGCAAGGACCAAACACGGACACAGGGAAGACACAGTCAAGACAGGGTAGAGGGGAATCAAACTGCCTCAATTCCGAACAACCTGGACAATGAGACAGGAATTTACACCCCCCTCCTCACGGAACAAATAGTAGATAGACGCACACACACAGTCGACACAAAAACGGGAAAAAAAAAGACACAGTCAAAACCCTGGATGCTCCTGACACAGTAGCGGGGAACAAACCCGTCTCAGTTCCAAACAACCTGGAGAATGAGGCAGGAAGTCTTCCCCCCCCACCCCGCCACGGAGCGCACAGTGGACACACACACACACACACACACACAGTGACATCGGCGCCGGACAGACACAATCAGACAGGCAGGACTCTCACACGGCGTCCCGTGGAGGTCAGTAAGGGCGTTGCAGCTGCGTCCAGCCTGGCCACTTACTTCAGAAGAGTACTCACCAGAACAGACAGATTACAGATTGCTCTATGCCCAATTGAGGATTTGTGGTCCGGGCAGCCTGGTGCGCACGGGCTATCTCAGCATTCGGGGCCAGGGAACGTCTTCCTGGTGGCCACCCGCTGGACAGTGAGAAGCCTGGCCTTCCAGAGATGCCCGTGTCTGGTGCCCAGAGGGCGATCTCGGTGGGACCTCCAAATGAAATGGACGGGCCGAGAGTAACCAGACACACGCCAAATTAGAAAATAGAGAGCATTTACTGGAGCCGGCCGGCGACTGTCCCCTGGATGCAATCCTAGGAGAAACAGTGCCAGGCAAGAGAAATAACAAAGCTTTATACCCAACAGTTTTCAATCATAGATACTAATCCTTTGATGTAGTGAAATTTACAATCATGGATTAGCGATCCTTTGAGGCAGGGGAATTTACAATCGTGGATTCGCAATCCTTTGAGGTAGGGACTAAGGAGGTCAGGCTAGGTTTGTGACAACTCAGTCCACTTCAATTGTTTAAATTAAGTATTTCTAAAAAGTATTTTTGTGAAAAGAAACTTGGTAATTGTGCAAAGAAAGGAACATGTACAATCTCCTTATAATTAATTTAGTTTGCTATAATAACTGGATAAATTATAAGCTGTTTTTAAGAAAGAGAAATACCTTTATGAAGAAATTTTTGCAAAATCTTTTGTATGACTTTTAGAGGGCCTACTAAATTTCTATTTGCAAGCTAATTTTGTTACAAGTAATAATTTGATATTGATGAAAATTATGTTCAAACCTACTGTGAATTTTGAGTTTGTTTTCCTAGGTTTGTTGTGTCCTTGGACTGGTCTTAATGAGTCTTTTTGAGAAACACAGTCAAAATCAGCAACTCAATGGGAGCAGTATCAGAGATCTAAGGCTAGTGATTAATACTAAAGCATCTAAATTTCTGTAATGAGCTGTAAGTGGCGAAGATCTTACTGTTTTGATCCGAATTCATTTCATGATTTGCAAGGGTTAGAAATAGTGTTTGAACTTATCATATGTATAAGTTTCAATCTCTGAAAGTGTCTCATCCTTTCAGATTAAGTATGGCTAAAGAAGAATAAATATGTTTGAGAAACAGTGATGCAAATCTATTAGAGTAGCAACTTATGATCTTAATGGAAATTTGATTTTACTCAGGGTGTTATTTAATTAGGAACTGGAACATGTGTAGGAATGCATGCAAACTACTTAGGGCTGTGAGGAATGCTAACAGTTTGGTTCCCACAGAACTGATAAGAAAAGAGGACAGGGGGAGATTAGGTTATTGATCAACTGATTTCTTGGTTTATTGGTTTACACAAATATGTAAACAAGATAAGGGAGTGAATGGGATAATATAGGGTGAAGCCTCCTCAGGGAGTTAATTGCTTCTTGTTCTATTGCAACACTTGCAGCTGGTTGATCTTGTAAAGAAACATGCTTTTCAACTTTATCAGACCTCCTGCTCCCTCTCTAAAACTATTTACTCTAAAAAGAAAAAGAAAACTTCCTGTCTCCAGGCAGGTTGTAAAAAGTGTCCTTGTTCTTTTGTTGCTGGGGTAGATTGGAATAGATTGTACCCTCAGAGCTTGCATTAATGAGCCCTGAGGAAGGGGGGGAGGGGATTGCACTAGGACTTATATAACCTTTTGATCTGAACACAGCTCTGCTCTCTTCAGTCAGTGCCAATTTTTTGGTGTTCTAAGGGAGCCCTTTCTCGAGAAAGCTAATAAATGAATTTTTCTTTATGCTAATATCTCTGAGTCTCTGATTTATTGATAAGGGTCTCTGTACCCCACACAGGGCTCACTTTAGAGATGTTCCCTAACTAATATGAGATTATAGTCACATCTGAAACCCTGATGATGGGAATTTGCTATTGAAGATTTTGGGGGCTGCTAATGAACTATTATTCTGAGTCTAACTCCAGATATTGTTATCAAGGCACTGATTGAGCTACTGACTCATGATGCCAGCAACCCTGTGGGGGGGTCTATGAGCTGCATCTACGAGCTGCAGAGGGTGTTCTTATGATAAGGTCAGGAGAACAACTATTCTGCATGGGCTGAGGTAGGATTCTCCTGACTCGATTTCCTCACTATGACACCTGGCAGACTTTAAGCCTGCCTCAATGCAGTTGGCCATTATATAATTTCTGTCTGAAATTGACATGAAGCTAGGGAAGCATTGTTCTCTTTAGCTATGTCATGGCAAATTTCTCCAATCAAAAACTATTGTAAGCATGATATCAAATCTATTAAATAATAGATTGATGCGAGAGGTGGGAAGGTGGGTTACCAATAATCTTTCCCTGGGCCAGAGTGGTTTCCCACAACCAGTACACAAGTGAAAAGCAAATACAGTAATCCTGGAGTCCTGTTGGAGTTATGTTGTTCAAGTCTTCGAAAGTTGTTACTTGGTGGGTCACAGGACCATAGTTTTGTGATGGGAATAGGTTCTATCATATTTTATTTACTTCACTTAAGGTACACAGGCACAAGAGTGCACTGAGTGAGAGCAATGCAAAGTTTTGATTGATCATTTCAAGTTGCATTGTTAATTTTGGTTCCTGAGTCAGAGAGGCAGCTCTTGAGAAATCTAAATCATTAGTAAATTCATTACACATATAATATTTATTAATATTAAAATCATAATTCCCTTCACACCTTTGTAACAACTCTCATATGTGTGTCCTTATCTCCTCTGACATTTCCACCACCTTGGAGCAGGCCCTCATCAATTCATGCAATGGACTACTGAAAGCCTTCTGGTTGGAGTCTCTACCTCCAGACACTCCCATTCCAGTCTGTCCTACACCCAGTTCTCAAAATCATCTTCCTAAAGCAGAAGTCTGACTGTGTTCCCTCCCTCCAACCTCTGTTTTTCTACTCAGTCAAATCCAGTGCCTCCCTATCAATTCAGGATGAAATATAAATCCTCTCTGGCATTCAAAGCCTTTCATAAACTACACACCCTCACCTTTCCAGTTTCCTTACACCATAAACACTCCCCTACACTCCCTTCACCTTTTCCTACCAGCAACACTGGCCTCCTTGCTGTTCCTAGCACAAGATCCTCCATCTCCCAAATCTGGGCATTTTCTTTCAGTGGCTGTCCTCCACTCCTGAAATATTCTCCCTCCTCATCTCTGCCACCTAACTTCATTGGTTTTCTTCAAATCTCAGCTAAAATCTCACCATCTATAGGAAGATTTTCCCTTTCTCCCAGATTTCTAGTACCTTCCTCATTTTGCTTATTTCTAGTATTTCCTGTATGTGGCTTGTTTGTTGATGGCAATTTGCATGGTGACTCCCCTGTTACTTTGTGAGCTCCTTAAAAGATCAGGAACTCTCCAGGTTTTTTTTTTTTTTACTTCCATATTTCCAGTGTAGAACAGAGCCTGGCTCATAATAAGCAGCTTAAAAAATGTCTACTGACTGAATGGTACCTGGTTGGCCCTTGTTTTCCCTGACATAGCTTCCTGGTCCCCTTAGGGCATAAAAAGTCCCACCAATGGGCAGTCAGAACCTCTGACCTTCGTGGATTTCTGAAGACCACTCAAGTCCTCATAGTTTTTCCTAGCACCCTGCTCTGATAATGTATTTATATGAAGATGAGATGGGCTGTGTTCAGAGAAACTGTGTCACTATATCGTTGTTGTATTTCTGTGCTGTGTTAGCTCAAAGTAAACCTGCTACTGTTAACTGTCCAATGACATCCCACTACTTCATTTCATCCTGACACTGACCCTGAGATGCTCAAGTCTCCTCTAACAGCCTGGTACACGAGAGAGACTCAGAGACTTCTTCTGTTCAAAGAAGTTTCCTCTTGACTGTAGGACCTGCAGGGCCAAAACTTTTATTTTATGTTAGAGTCAGAGAGGAAGATAAATCATAAAAACAATTTTATGCACGAAAGAGTTGGGAGAATTGGGAACACCATTCCTAGACTCAAAAAAATTGAGGAAGAGCAGAGATGATCAACAAAATCTGAGTTAGGCATTTCCTTGTTTATTAGATTTTAAGTCAATTTACTTTAGAACAAGCCATTTGTTGAGCACTTACTGAACATTCAGCATAATGTTAGTCTGTGCAGAGGAGTGGCAGGGAGGAAAACAATGAAGAAGGGTGGAGATTAGGGGGAACAATACCCCATGGGTAACTTCCAGAATTAGCTGTTCTGTTCTCCTTTCTATTTCCCTTCATTCCCTTTGGATTGGAAAGGACAGTTCCACCAAATTAGACACCCCTTTGGGATAATGACATTGAATACATGAACATAGATTTGTGGGGTTCACAAAGTGGAAGTGAAGACTGGCAATGGAAATAATGTACTACAGCCCTTAGTACAGAGCTTTGCACATAGTAAAAGCTTAACAAATGCTTTTTCATTCATTCATTCATGGCTGGCAGTACAGAGCTCTTTTTGAATAGATGATGGGTTTGAGAGCTGTTGAATAATCAAAATCCTCCACAATTTTTTCTCTGTAACAAATCTAAAGGCAATGTCAAAAATACCATGAAAATGCAAGTGGAATGAGAACTTGAGAAGATGGATTTGTCACGGCAACCCTCTCCATGACTATGTTGAGGATTATATACATAGTGAATGGTAATCGTCCATCAAGACCTGCTCTGATTGCTTCAGGAGGTCTGTTTACAGTTTGAGACAGTGGTGGCAATTGCCTTTCAAAGGCATCTGTGGGAGAGATGGGGGGGCACAGCATGTGCCCAACAAGTCAATACATCATCATCACCACCTTGTCTAGCATCTCCCCACACACCCAGATGGTGGCAGACTCATGTCCTGAACCCCAGAGTCTTGGAAAGAACACCCCCCCCAGGCCATCAGACCTGCTTTCATCCCAGGCTCCACAACAATCATTGAGAAAAAAAATCATTGGAAAGACAGAGCCCTCTTTCCTCATCATTACCAGCAACAACTGCTGACCAACTGTCACCATACACACAAAAACATACAAGAGTCCTTGGAGTGGCAGCATTCTCCAGAAAAGCAAGTCTGCATCCAGCCCATCCCTCACAGCCATCAGTTGGAGAAGCAACTCCTACAGAGAAGGGACCAGCCATCTGCACTAAACTGTCAACTACTTACTATTCACAAGGCAGGCAAACCAGACTAGCTGAAGACAACCTGACTATCTATTCATCAATCAATCAACCATTATTAAGCACCTACCATATGCCAGGCACTGTGCTTACCTCTTTTACAAATATTATCTCACTTGATCCTCAGTACAACCCTATGAGGTAGATGATATTCTTCTCCCCATTTCACAACAAGGATATACAGTTGAAGTCATTTGTTCCAGCATCACACAGCTATGAAATCCCTGAGGCCATATGTGAACACAAGTCTTCCTGATTCTAGGCCCAGTGCTCCAGAGGGATAGTGAAGTCTCCACTATGACAGAAGTCTCCTGTCATTTCTCTGTTACTGTCTATGTCTTCTTATAGGTCAATTAATATTTCCTTTATGAACTGGGATTCTAAGGCATCAGGAGCATAAAAGTTTATTATTACTGATAATAGTTTAGTGTTTGTGGTTCCTATTAGTCTAACATAGTTTTCATATTTAACTTCTTTGTTTTTTGAATATATGCTTTTGCTTTGTCAGATACCATGACTGTGCTGTCTTCTCTTTTGGAATCACTTGAATACAAAAATCACTACATTATTTTTTTTCCCCTCCATCTGCTCAGTTTTGTTTAGTTTATGACTTTGTATTATAAATTTGTTTCTTGTAAATGACATATTGTAGAATTTTCTTTCTTCTCCAATCTGGCACTGTTTCTCATTTTAGTTGTTTCCATTTTCCTCTATTTGCCTCCAATTATAAGTGGTAGCTCATGCAGGAAAATGTAAGCTCCTGTAGTGGACTGTAAGATCCCCCATTAGATGGTTAAGATTTCCAATTAGACAATAAGCACTCTAACTAGACCATAAGCTCCCCCTTCAGACTCAAAGCTCCTTGGGGGCAGGGATTGTCTTTTGCCTCTTTTTGTATCTCCTGCAATGAGTTCAGTGGCTAGCACACTGATGATGCTTAATAAATATTTGTTTTTTGATTGATAATATTAGGGGGCTTGAAAGATATGATTTTTCCCCTCTTTGGCTGTAAACTCAGTACTATGTTCCTTGAATTACTTTAATATATTATTTTTAACATGACCCTTTTCCCAACAACTCTTTTCTCCTCACATTTGATCATCACCTCCTGTGATCCCTTTCTCTTTGGGGTATTGCTTATTAGTTCCTTCTTTCTTCTTACTTTTTTATGGTTATTTACTTCTTCTCCCACTCCCCCCATCTCAGTAATCCCAGGAGATTCCCCCTGCAACCTCCAAATCAAAGGCCTCCCTTCTTCCTCCTTCCTCTTTTCCATCCTGCCCTCCTGCTCACCTATTCCCCTGAAGGCTCTTCGCTTCCTGAGGCCACAAGGGTTAACTTGCCCTCTTCTCTAATCCTCAATTTGACTGACACATATCACACATTCCCCTTTATCCCCTTTTCATTCACCATCCCATTTGTACTCCCACAAATATCACTGATTCACTGATAGGCAGGGTATGAGTAGCATCTGTCCATTGTTTATAGAACGTGGTGTATCTCAATTGAATCAATTGAATTATTAAATTCAAACACAATGTGTCTTAGAAATTAAACCTTTGGTGTGGTTTCTTTTCTAGAGGTGATATATGCATATTTTTTTCAATTGGTATTTCAATTTCTATATTTGGAAAGTCTGGGCAGTTCTCTTGTATAATTTCCTGCATCACAGTGCTAAGGTTTTTGATCCTATTAGATCTCTCTGGGAGACCTCTTATCCTCACATTGTCTCTATGAATCTTGTCTTCAAGTTTTATTTCCTGTGTAGTGAGCATATTTTCTTTAAATATTATTGGTTTTTGCTTCTCTTCTTTTGAACTGTCATTCACTTCTTTATAGATTTCAGTTCATCAGTTCTGCTCATTATTTTTATCATGCAGGCTATACATTCTGCTCTCATAATTTTCATGCACAAATCAAAACAACCTTGAGGTTTCACCCTACACTCTCAAATTGGGAAAAATGACAAAAGCCGATGTTAGAGGGATTGTGGAAACATAGGCACTAGAATACATTGTTGGTGGAGCTGTGAAATGGTATAACCATTTCAAAAAGACATTTGGAATTATGCAAAGATAGTGACTAAAATGTTCACATCCTTTGAATCAGAGAGTCCATTACTGATCTTATACCACAAGGAAACCACGATGAGAAGAAAAACCCCATATTCTCTGAAATATTTATAGCAAGGACTTTTGGTTATAGCTAGCAATTGGAAACAAATAGATGCCTATGGCTAAGGGGGCATGGCTAAACAAATCATGGTACATGAATGTAATATAATATTATTGTGGGAAAGGATTCTAGGAAGATGGCAGAATAGGTTAGAAAATTCCAAGCTCTCAATATTTCCCCTCACAAAAGATATGAAATAGCACCTCAGGGCAAACATAGAGCGGTAAAAATAAATAATAGTAGGGGCAGGGGTCCTTCTGGGAAAATAGGTGAAGATCTAAAGAAAAATCCCAGGATGACACCCTATGAAGAGTAAACATCTCCAGGCCAGATCCTAAGTCCCGTTAAACAACAAATGGAAAGCCCTGGGCTTATCTGGGTTGGGAGGCTGCCTCAGCACCAGACACAGGAACATTTACCCTGGTCAGTTAGGATGGTTGGGTGTCTGAGCTCAGGAAGATCAAGTACACCTCTACTGACATGGAATGCCAGAACCAGCTGTACTGGGATGAGGTGGCCAGGGGGTGAGAAGCAACCAGTACACACCTGGTGAGTACAGAATCAATGGGAC
Source organism: Vombatus ursinus (assembly GCF_900497805.2). Classification (NCBI taxonomy): domain Eukaryota; kingdom Metazoa; phylum Chordata; class Mammalia; order Diprotodontia; family Vombatidae; genus Vombatus; species Vombatus ursinus. The sequence continues at coordinate 111,476 of NW_020939824.1, read as the reverse complement.
AGGGACACTGCTGGCTGTGGGCATTTACAGGAGGCTGGAGGTCTTGGTTTCAGTTCCAGGCCAGAGGGGACAACTGAAGGAGCTTCTGAGGGCAGAGGCACCATCCCCCATACCCCAAGACTAGAGGTGATTACAAAAACTTTGCTATGAGAGATTTAAAAAAAATGCACAGGCAAAGGAGAATGAGTCCAACCATAGAGACTAACTATGGGAATAAAGAAGACCAGTGTTCATTTTCAGAGAAGGATACGGAAGCAAAGAAATTCTCTTCTACTCCAAAGGGTAATGTCAAAGGGTCACCTGCCCAAAAAGAATTCATAGAAGAATTTTTTAAAAAGACTTTAAAAATCAAATCAGAGAGATTGAGGAAAAAACTGGAAAAAAAGAATTATCCAAGAAAAACAAGAATATTATGAAAAGAAAGTCAGACAATAAGAAAAGGAGATCCCCAATCTTAAGGAATAAAATGACTCCTTAAAAATTAGAATTGGGCAAGAGGAAGCCAGCAAAGTTATGAGAGATCAGGAAATAATAAAACAAAATATAAAGAATGAAAAAGTAGAAGAGAATGTGAAACAGCTCATAAGAAAAACAACTGATCTGGGAGAACAGATCAAGAAGGGAAAACATAAGAATAACTGGACTACTTGAAAGCTATGCTCAGAAAAAGAATCTTGACACAGTAATACGAGAAATAATTGAAGAAAATTGTCCTGAAGCATTAGAAGAAGTGGGGAAAGTAGAAATAGAAAAAAATCCACCAATGACCACCTGAAAGAGATCCTATGAGGAAAACTCATAGGGATATCATAGTCAAATTCTGAAATCCCCAGTTCAAGGATAAAATATTAAGAGCAACAAGAAAAAAGCAATTTAAATATTGTGTCACAATTGCAATCACACAATACTTAGCAGTGGTGACATTTAGAGACCACAGGTTTTGAAACCTATATATTAAAGAACAAAAGAATTGGGCTTCTGCACAAAAATATCATACCCAGCAAAGTTAAGCATAATTCTGAATGAAAAAAAAATGAACATTTAATGAACTGTTTGACTTTCAGGACTTTGTTAAAAAAAAAAACACAAAAAACTGAACTTGAGAGAAGATTTAACATACAAGAGCCAAGAGACATATTAGGTACATACCAAAGAGTAATTGCAAGGGACTCAATTAGGACAAACTGTTTACATTTGTGTATGTAAAATGCATGTCTGATTCTTACTAATAATTGGATAATTCATAAGAAAGATTTGGGTAGACCTGAATACAATATGATGTTAAAAAGTAAAACCATTTAGGAACAGCTGAAAAGTAATTATCTTACACAATGTGAGAGGAAGAACCATCACAGAGAAATTAAATGGGGTACAAGGGCTCTTAGTTCTAGAAACCTACTTTCATTGGGAATGGATTCAAGGGGAAACAATACACACACACACACACACACACACACACACACACACATATATTTAGAAGAGTATAAAAGTCTTTTAAATTCAGAAAAGAATAAAATTCTAAGGGCATGGGGAGGGGGGGAGAGAATAAGGAAGGGATATCTAGAGGGGAGGGTTAAGGAATAAAGGGCTGTCCCTATGTTTGTTATGTTATTAGCCTGATTGCTCACATGCAAGCATAAGATACTATACCCTTTCTCTGTGGAAAATTAAAACTCAAATTCTGACGTCCCCGGGGGAAACCAAGGTTTGGTGGCAAAAGCTGCTCTGGGAAGCTGAATTGTATTCTGGAAAGAACTTTGGCTGCTATGGAGTCAGAGGATCTGGGTCCAGATGCTGCCTCTGATGTGTATGACCCTGGGCAACTACTTAACCTTATTGGGCCTCAGTTTCTTCTCACCTGGCTAGGAGGAGATCAGTGAGGTCACCAGAGTGACTGGGATGGTGTTTCTTCCCTTATCTGATGCATGTCCCATAGCAATAGCTGCTTGCTTTCTGTGTCTTCTTGTGCATACTGTTCTGCAGTCAGCACCTATAGTTCTCTGTTTCTGGCTCTAACTCTGCCTGTCTCTGTCTCTGCGTCTCTATGTCTGTCTTTGTTTTGTTTTGTTCTCTGTCTCTCAATATAGACAATATACACAGTGCCTGTGTGTACATATGTGCACTTGTGTGGGTGTCTCCTGATAATTTTTAGCCCCTAATGATTTATATCTGCTCCTAGCTGTAAGTCCAGGACAATGCTGAGAAGAAGCCCTCCTCTCCTCTTGGCCTAGAAATCATAATGGAGGCCTGATAAGGAGGTAGCCTGAGTGCCAGCGACTCAGGATTCTAGGTATTCTTGGCAACAACCAGTCACCATGACAACCAGTGATTTGAACTAGCTAGGGCTGCCTTGCTACACACTAAATTTTGGCTTTAAAGAGATTATACTCCATCAAAGGTGAGGTGGGTAACTTGATTTGGATTTCCACTGGAAAAGGTGTGAGACTCCCATCATATTCCTTGCTCTTTGAAGAAATTACAGGCAAGCATCCTGGGGCCCAGTGGTTGGGCTTTTTGACACAGAGGGTTTCAATGCCTGTTTATGCTTTCACATGTACATTGACTAAATGATTCAACTCATCAGCAGTTAGCAGTAATTGAGCCAAACTAGCTAGCATCAGTCACTCATGCAATGGCAGGGGATTGACTTCTACTGGGCTTACATGAGTTTATTTGTGCTACCTGACAACTGAAAAATTCCTTTTTGCTTTTTTATTCAGTGATTGTGAAAAATCACTGGGTCGAGGACTGCACTCCAGAATTAGGAAGACTACATTTGCACCACACCACAGCTCAGGTTCTGGTAGAGGTCAGAAGGTGTGAAGATCTTAATTAGATTGAAGGATCAAAGATCATTAGCAACTATATCAATAGACTTGATCTCAGTTCCACTCCCTAAATGGGAAGATCTTTAGCATAAACTGTGTGAACTTAGGCAAATACCCTTCCAGAAATGATATTCAGTGTTTTGAAGACCCTCCCAGTTCTGTCTGTCTCTATACTTAGGACTCTTCTAGTGTGGCCAGTCTATATAGAGTCAGAGGAGTGACTCCCCCTGGAGCAGTGACATTGTGGGTTCCAAGGTCCCTTTCAGCTCTGGCATTCTGTCATGCCAATATGATCCTCCCAATCTCTGATGTTTTGTGTTCCAGGGTCCCTTTTAGGTCTAACATTCCATATTCTCTGCTCTTGGATCCCCCAAGATCTCACATCCTGTGATCTAAGGATATTCCCAGCCCAGACATTTTGTGATCTGTTATCTAAGTATAGTATCAACCTTACAATAATGAGCTCATTTTAAAAGTTTGTCTAGGAGTAAGATAATTCCCTGTCTCAGTCCACATGGTTCCCTCTTCTGCAGCTTTAAGGAATTTCTTTTAGATGAAACATTATGGGTTTGGAAAATTCCTAACATTTAGGCAGAGGTTGGGCTCTCTGCTTAAAATGACATTTGTATCTGTCTCTATATAACCCCTGCCCTCTTTGTGGCTGAGGCAAAATACAGGTTACTGGATACCTTTGTGTAACTAAAAAGCAGATTATGATAGTGTCTCTGATTAGACAGGTATTAAGATGGAATGTTGGGGAAAGAGCAGACCTCTTCTTGGAACTTTCCTTAGGCCTTTAGTAGGTGGGTACATTGGTAGCATCAGCCTGGGTGTTCTGCTCTGAGACGTTCAGAGCCAGTATCCATCTTTGATATTTTCCTTCTCTTACAGAGCTCAGTCCCATCTTCTCTTTCTCTTTTTCCTAGTTGACCCAACTGTCATAAATAGGCCCACCAAGCCCCTCCCCACAAAGTAAGTAGGCTTTGTTACCGGCCAGTAATGAAACTATTGTCCAGAGTGAAAGAAGAATCGTTTAATTACGTTTCTTGCAAGAGACGGACATGTTCCCTTCAATGAGAGAAAAGCGTCCCCATATAGAAGCAAGAGCAAGCTTTATACTGTTATTCTATCCAGTCTCTCCCTTAGAGCTTGGATTGGTCCAAACTCTTCTGGATTGCAACCTTCCAATCCTGCCCATTTTCATGTTCCTCCTCGGATATGTTCCACCTGCCCTTGTCATATTACGTCATATTTTGTCACGCATCCTGTGTGATACAAATGAATAAAAATCCCTCCCTGGGGTGTGTTGGATAATATTTATGAGGTTTATTAAGCCTGAGTACTAACAAAAAGTCAATGACTGTCCCTTGAACCTGAGCAGTTTGAGCTAGTTTCAGCCTAAGCCCCCTTTATCAGAAACTCTGCGATTAGCCAGCTTCTCCTTCTAAAAGCTGTTTGGTCGATGGTGCTTGCTATCTTAGCCACCCTAAAACTGCAACATCCTGTGGAAACCTAACTTTTTAGTATTAGTATTTCTCACACAACTGTGCCAGTTCTTGGCACTGTGCTCCTTCCTCTACTTCCAAACCCTATGATTCTCATTTGTCTTCTGAGACTAGTCCTCTCTTTCATACAAGTTCCTAAAAGCAGAACAGGCAGTATAGGTATTCTTACATATCTGAAGGACTGTTACAGAATAAAAGGATTGGAGCCAGGGGTGAGGAACTTGTGACCTTGAGGCCACATTTGGCCTCAAACCCACAGGCTGCCCACCCCTGGATTAGACTTTGCTGTGGATTCAGAATAGAGAACTAGAATCAAAGGAAAATATAAATCACTTGACACATAGTAGGGGCTTAATAAATACTCCTGGGTTGATTAATTAGTGGATTGATGACAGGGATGCAGGTTTGTCATAACATAATGAAAAACTGAACTTTCCAAAGGAATGGCCTAGGTTGGGAGGTAGTGATTTTCCCATTACTGCAGGACTCCAAGGAGAGATTGAGTGGCCTCTTGTCAGGGATATGATAGAGAGGATTCACTCTGTCTCAGGGATGAACTGAGAAGCTGAATCTCAGTCCTTTCCAGGTCTAAGATTCAAAGCTCCTGTGAACTGTCTCCTTTGACACTGCTTTAATGGGGTTGGGGAGATGGGCATCTCCATTTCTTTACTCTTCTCTCCTAGAAAGTTGGCAACATCTCTTTCAAGAGCAGATACACTAATGTTCAATCTCTTCTCCATAGGGGACCTGGTGATGGGCCCCTGACATCATTCCCAGGGGGGCTTTGTGTTGCCCATGGGGCTCTTTCTGCAATGTCTTCATGATCTCCTAATTACCAGAACTCTTTTCTGCCTTTCTCTTAGACAGACATCACTTGTATAATTTCTGCAGGCTCTATGTCCCTTTGGGCTCACCAATGTCTCCCCTCTGGTGGAGGCAGGCTTCTTTTCTCCACGTCTTGCTCTCTGGCTCCCTTCCTTTGAGTGGTTTGCTAAATCCCTTTTCACCTCTCTTGCTCCACTCTCACCTTGCCATTCTTCTTTCCTGCCCAGACTCCAGGCTTCCTTTCCCACCTCCCTGTGGAAGCTATCTTTCTCAGGGCTCAGTCTCCCCTCATGCCTAGTGTTCCCTAGTATTTGCTATACTTAGGGTACTCAATTTTTGGCCATTCCTGGTTCTTACACAAGCTTCCTCTTAGTTGCCTCCCCCTCCTTTCTCTCCTAGGCCTAGGACAGAGATCCCTTTAGATGATAATAATGATAGAATAACTCATATTTGTGTTCAACTCTGAGATAGACACAGTACTTTCCTTACAAAAGCCCAATTAGGTAGGGAATGCCAGGATCATTACCATTTTACAGATGAGGAAACTGAGGCTGAAAGAGGTTAATAGGCAAGAGGGTCAGGGACCTGCATGAGGAAATGGAAAAGAAGTTACCAATCAGTGCTACTAGAAGGAATGACCCCCATCAGAACTGAGCCCTCTGACTCCCTCCCATTCATTCTAAGAATCTTGACCAATAGATGATTCATGTCTATAGTGCTTTACTGTAGAAATGTCAGGCCAGGTAGGAGGCTCAGTGGGTCTGGATCACTGGGTCTGGAGTCAACAAGATCTGAGTTCAAATCCAGCCTCATACAGTTACTAGCTGTGTGACCCTGGGCAAGTCACTTAATTCTGTTTGCCTCAGTTTCATTATCTCTAAAATGAGGTGGAGAAAGAAAGCAAACCACTCCAGTATCTCTACCAAGAAAACCCCAAATGTAGTCATGAAGATTCTGACATGACTGATAAATGACTAAATACCAAAAGTGTACAAGAGTGCCTTTCCTACAGAAGAAGAAAAAAAAAACTTTTAAAGAAATATTCAGTAAAATGAATCAAGACACTGAAAATGTTTGAAAATAAATCCATGCTGTCATCCCTGTGGACCTTGCACTTCTGGAAAGGAACAGTAAGACTTGTCTTCTTTCTCTTTCGAAAGGCCATGCTTACGGAGTTTTGTATTACTCAGACCGAGTTGGTCTGCATCAATAGGATGTACTTTTCTCTGAGGGCAGGGAATGTTTCCTTTTTATCTTTGACTCCTAGCATGCAAAGCAGGGTGTGATCCATAGAAGACATGTAATAATTTTTTTAGCCAATTTAGTGCCATTGAAGATTGTGTCACAGTCTTTCGTTGACATCTGACGGTTAAAAAAAAATGATACTGTAGAATATTTTAGCACGATCAACATTGCAGAATTTAGAAACGTTTTGGTTCCCTCTTGTGGACAAACGGGAGATTGCATCGCAATGGAAGTTTTCTGCCAGAGAGTATATTATGCAATTGAGATCCCTGTCTTGTAGTCAATGCAGATATTACACTTTTAGTCTGTCATCTCGTGTCCAGGCCTCCGATTCATTTTAAACTATAGTTTTATTAAATTTAAGCCCATCTTACAGCTTCTTTCAGATTAAGCAGGTAGAATGGAACAAATAAAATTCTCACTTTATGAAATGAAGAGAGTACTGAATTCCTTCAGTGTCAATATGAATACAGATGAAATCATCAGCATCAAAAGTATCTATTTAAATTCCCCATCATATCAAAAGTCGCATGATACAGGATAAGCCTTCAAAGCAGTGGTGACAGCATTGAGCTGATTTTTTACCCTCCAATGTGGTTAGGTGGATAAAGTCTTAATGTTGTTAAAACAAAGGAATAAAAAATTTTAAGGATATAAATGCAAAAGAAAAAGACTGATCTTTGTTTTGAAGGAAATTTAAGAAAGAAATATCAAGTTTGACTCAGACTTTGAAATCAGGCATTCAGGTAAATATTTGCCCAGTTACCCAATTTAGTTACTCAGTGATGTCCAATTTTATGTGATGCCATGAACTTTACCCATAGGATTTTCTTAGCAAAAATACTGGAATGGTTTGCTATTTCCTTCTCCAAAGTGTTCCCATTTTACCCCTGAGGAACTGAGGCAAATAAGGTTTAAGTGACTTTCCCAGGATCACATAGCAAGTTTCTAAGGCTAGACTTGAATTCAGATCTTTCTGGCTCCAATCTCAATATTCTATCCACTGCACCACCTAACTGCCCTGTCTAGGCCTAGTTAAAAAAAAATCAATAACCCTGGGAATATACTAAATGAGAGGGTGAGGATACATCTGTAGTCATTGGCCTCAGTAGTAGGATTTGGATTTCAATCAGGCCTTTCCATTTCTAAATCTCATCTTCTTCCTGAGAGAAGTGATTTTTTTTCTATTATATTAATAGTCAGTTATTAAATTAAGATTAAGATTTTTCTCTATTTCCTCATTTAGGGACCAGTCCCCATCAGTCAGTCAGTCTCTGAAGGACATTGCTGATAAATGAGATTTTCAAATCCTCAGGGAACATGTTACTTGATCTTGGGCAGGACCTCAACCAACCTTACTTCTGTTTAGAGTGTAAACAGAATATAATCTAGGTGAATTCCAGCCCTAAAGTATTAATTCTATGCCCTTGCAGCCCTCCATTGTGATTTAGGGTAACCTAGCTCATGAAGGAGAAAACCATCCAGAGTGGTCTGGATTCCTATGTCCTGGCTGCTGGAGGTGGCTGAGTTTCATAATCAAGCCATTTTCTCAGCAAGAAGAGCTGAAGACTTTGAGCCCACTTCCTCATTAATTGTTCACCAATCAGGGTTGTTTTTCACCTGTCAGGAGCACCACCTATTCCAAAGGTATTTAAGCATTCAGTGATCTCCATGGTTTTGTCTTTGGTTATGGAGTGTGACCACCGACCATCAATTTATTGACTATCAGCTAGCCTAATTAATAAATTGATTATCAGTTACACAGAAACTCTCTCTCAGGCTTTTCATTCTTGTCATTGTCCCTGAAGCATGTTCTCCAACCCTCTCCAAATCATTCTGAAGAAAGCAATTTTTCTCCTTTCAGGGACTACCAACATTCACAAATGTGTGGTGTATATCTGTGGCCTTACTTCTCTCTCTACCCAGTCATTCCTTTAAGGTTTTCAGTGGGTCCACAAGATCATACCCTAGATCTGTAGATAGGAGGGACCACAGTGACCATCTAGTCCAATCCCCTCATTTTACAGAGGTGATTTGCCCAAGGTCAAGAAGCACAAAATTTTAGATCGAGAGCTGCAAGGGATATCATAAATTATCTAACCAACTGATTCAATTATAGATGAGGAAACTGAGGCTCATAGAGAAGTGACTTACTTAAAGTCACACACAGGAATATAGATCTGGTGCTGAAAGGGATCTCGGGCTACATAACGAGACCCTCTTATCTTACTGATCTGGGAACTGAAGTTCAGAAGCCTTAAGTGACATGTTCATGGTTACACAGGTCATCAGTGTCAGACCTAGTATTGATCCCATTCCTCTTTGATTCCAAATCCAAGGTCCTTCTATTCTACCACAAAATGATATAGTTGCCAATCCCCACTTCCTCTTCCTGTGTCCACATAAGGAGTGTTGTTATTAAAAAGCAATGTCTAGGGGGTGGAGCCAAGATGGTGGAGTGAAAGCAGTGACTTACTTGAGCTCTCCCCCAAACCCCTCCAAATACCTGTGAAAATGGCTCTAAACAAATTCTAGAGCAGCAGAACCCATAAAAGACAGAGTGAAACAAATTTCTAGCCCAAGATAACCTGGATGCCTGATTAGAAAAGTCTATCATGATGGACTGGGAGAGAAATGCAGTTTAGAATGGGCACTCAGGCCAAAACTAGACCTCAGTGAACCTGGAGCAGGCCTCAGAGGACTGAATCACAGGCAGCTGTGGTGGTTTCCAGATTTCTCAACCCACAAACACCAAAGACAACTTAGAAGGTCAGTAGGAAAAGTCTGTGACCACAGTGAGAAAGAAGCTTGGTCCCAGCCCCACTCCCTGAGCAATCCTGGGGAGTCGGATGCTTCCAGAGCTTCCAGCCCACAGACTGATGGGTAATTGAGTGGCTGATCAGAGGGGGATTTCAGGGATCTCTTTGCTGGTGCTGAGGCAGGATTCATTTGCTTTGCTTGTGCTTGGATCTGGGTCACAGTTCTGGGTGGCGATCCTGGGGTGAGGAGTTGCTGGCGTGGTGGAGCTTGTAGTGGTTGTGGAGAGGGAAACCTCCTCACAGTTCCAAGGCAGAAAACAATGCTTGTGGTCACTCATAGACCAGAGCACAGGCCAGGAAAGGAGTAAATACCTCACCCTTGATCGTACCACCTTGGGAGAACTGAAAATTTATAGGTCCCTTGAAGTATCTCTGAAAACAACTGCACAATATCCCCGAAGCTTGAGACAGTACATTCTCCACACTGGAAACAGACCCCTACCTTAACAAAGAGTTTAAAACTCAAGTAATTGGCTGGGATCATGAGCAAATTGCCCCCCGCCCAAAAAAATCAGACTATAGATTCTTTCTTTGGTGAAAAGGAAGATCAAAACGTATAACCAGAAGAAGACAACAAAGTCAAAGCTCCCAAATCCAAAGAAAAACATGAATCAGTCCCAGGCCATGGAAGAGCTCAAACAGGATTTTGAGAAGCAAGTAAGAGAAGTAGAGGAAAAACTGGGAAGAGAATTGAGCGTAATGCAAGAAAATCATGAAAAACTAGTCAACAACTTGCTAAAGGAGACCCAAAAAATACTGAAGAAAATAACACCTTAAAAAATAGCCTAACCCAAATGGCAAATAGAGGTCCAAAAAGCCAACGAGGAGAAGAATGTCTTAAAAAGCAAAACTGGCCAAATGGAAAAGGAAGTCCAAAAGTTCACTAAAGAAAATACTTCCTTAAAATTTAGATTGAGCAAATGGAAACTAGTGACTGTATGAGAAATTAAGACAATGTAAAACAAAAACAAAAGAATGAAAAAAAAGAAGACAATGTGAAATATCTCATTGGAAAAATAACTGACCTGAAAAATAGATCCAGGAGAGACAATTTAAAAATTATTCAACTATCTGAAAGCCATGATCAAAAAAAGAGCCTAGACATCATCATTGAAGAAATTAGCAAGGAAAACTGCCCTGACATTCTAGAAGTAGAAGATAAAATAGAAACAGAAAGAATCCACCAATCCCTTCCTGAAAGGGATCCCCAAAGGAAAACTCCCGGGAATATTGTAGCCAAATTCCAGAGTTCCCAGGTGAAGGAGAAAATATTGCAAGCAGCCAGAAAGAAACAATTCAAGTACTGTGGAAACACAATCAGGATAAAAAAGATTCAGCAGCTTCTACATTAAGGGACCACAGGGGTTGGAATATGCTATCCTGGAGGGCAAAGGAGATAGGATTACATCCAAGAATCACCTGCCCAGCAAAACTGAGTATAATCTTTCAGGGGAAAAAATGGATACTCAGTGAAATAGAGGACTTTCAAGCATTCTTGATGAAAAGACCAGGGCTGAATAGAAAATTTGACTTTCAAAATACAAGAATCAATAGAACCATGAAGAGGTAAACAGGAAAGAGAAATTATAAGGGACTTATTAAGGTTGAACTGTTTACATTCTTACATGGAAAGATGATATTTGTAACTCATGAGACCTTTCTCAGTATTACGATAGTTGGAGGGAAAAATTATATAGATAGATAGATAGATAGATAGATAGATAGATAGATAGATAGATAGATAGATAGATAGATGGGTAGAGGGCACAGGGTGAGTTGAAGTTGAAGGGGTGATATCTGGAGAATAAACTAAAGGGGTAAGAGAGGATTATACTGGGAGAATGAGAAAGGGAGAGGTAGAATCGGGTAAATGATATCACATAAAACAGACAAGATAAAGCTTTTACAATGGAGGGGAAACGGGGGAAGGTGAGAGGCAATGAGTGAATCTTATTCTCATCAGATTTGGCTTAAGGAGGGAATAACATACACACTCAATTCGGTGTGGAAATATGTCTTACCCTATAGGAAAACAGGGGAGAAGGGGATAAGAGAGTAGAGGGGTGAAAGAAGGGAGGGCAGATTGGGGAAGTGGTAATCAGAAGCAAATACTTCTGAGGAGGGACAGGGTCAAAAGAGAGAATAGGATAAACAGGGGACACGATAGGATGAAAGGAAATGTAGTTAGTTTTTCACAACATGAATATTATGGAAGTGTTTTGCATGACTACACATGTATAACCAGTATCGAGTTGCTTGCCTTCTCAATGAGGGTGGGTGAGGAGGCAGGATAAGAGAAAATTTGGAACCCAAAGTTTTAAAAACAAATGTTAAAAATTCTTTATGACACCATATTTGTGTCATAAAAAGAACTTGGTCAGACTCCTTCTTCACATATTTTTCCAAACAGTTTATACAGTATTGGAATTAATTGTTTTTTAAATGTTTAGTAGAATTCTCTTGTAAATCCATCTGGCCCTGGCAATTTTTTCTTAGGGAGTTCATTGATAGCTTGTTCAATTTCTTTTGTTGAAATGGCATTATTTAATTATATTATTTACTGTTCTGTTAATCTGGGCAATTTATATTTTGTAAATATTCATCCATTTCACTTACATTGTCACTTACTGGCATATAGTTGGGCAAAATAGCTCCTAATTGTTGATTTGATTTTGTCTTCATTAGTGGAGAATTCACTCTTTTTATTTTTGACACTAATTTGGTTTTCTTCTTTCTTTTTTTTAAAATCAAGTTAACCAAAAGTTTATCAATTTTATTGTTTTTTTTTCATAAAAAATAGTTCCTATTTTCAATTATTAGTTCAGTAGTTTTCTTCATTTAAATTTTTATTAACATCTCCTTTGATTTTCAGAAGTTTTCATTTGGTATTTAATTGGGGATTTTTAATTTGTTCTTTTTCTAGCTTTTTTAGGTGCATGTTCAATTTGTTGACCTGTTCTTTCTCTGTTTTATTGATATAAGCTTTACAGATAAAAAATAAAAAATTCCCCTAAGTGCTACTTTGGCGGCCATACCACAAATTTTGATCCATTTCCTCACTGATGTCATTCTCTTTGATGATTTTTTTCTCTTCACTGATGGTGAACTAACCTTTTTCATTTTTGAAGGTTTTTTTGGATATCTTCTTTTTTTAAAAAAAATTAAATTAATCAGTTGTTTATGTTTTTATTTATTTAAGAAAACCAGTTCTTCAGTTTACTTATTAGTTCAATGGTTTTCTTAACTTTCATTTTTTTTATAACTCCTTTTATTTTCAGGATTTCCAATTTCTTGTTTAATTAGGGATTTTAAGTTGTTTTTTTTCTAGCTTTTTTTAGTTGCATGCCCAATTTATTGATCTCTTTTTCTATTTTATTGATTTAAGTGTTTAGAGATATAAAATTTCACCTAAGTACTATTTTGGCTGCATCCCACAGATTTTGGTCCATTGTCTCACTGTTATCATTCTCTGATTAAATTATTAATTGTTTATGTGATTTGTTCTTGACCCACTTATTCTTTAGGATTAGATTATTTCTTTTTCAATTAATTTTTAAACTCTTTTTATGACCCTTTCTTAAATGTAATTTTTATTGTATCCTTATCTGAAACAGATGTATTTAATATTTATGTGTTTCTGCATTTGATTGTGAGGTTTTTATGCTCTAATACATGGTAAATTGTTATGTAGGTGTCATGTACCATTGAGAAAAATGTATGTTCCTTTCTCTATTTAAAAAACTTCAGTGTCTCCCCTGTACATCTGGAATCAAACAGAGACTCCTCTCTTTGTCATTTAAAGCCCTTCACATTTTAGTTACATGCTACCTTGTTAGTTTTACTACATACTATTCTCCTTCATGTACTTTATTGTAATTACCTACATATTGTTCCTCACATAGGACACTTAATTTCAAAAAGTCCCCCATTGACTGCACAAATTGCCTCAGACAAAGTAGGTGATCAATAAATGTTTATTGAATGGAATTAAATTGAAAGTAGGTGCATAACAAATGCCTGTTGACCAATTAATTGCCATTGAGGAACATAGCACAGTCTTTCATTGACATGTCATATTCAAACAGGATACTACAGTTAACTTAAAAGTTTATTACAAGGAAAAATACTTCAAAACTCATCATTTAATGTCATAGAATAATATCATCATGTCATGGTTACTTTAAGGCTGCTATCTTGAGTACAACTCCTAATACTAAATTCAGACAAATTGCAGAGTCTACTTTTATTGGATTTTAACCTATAAGACAGTTTCCTCTTGGTTAAGGAGAAAAGAATGGAGCTAAATGAAATCCTGAATCTATGACAGGAAGTGAGTAATAAATTCCTTCAGTTCAAATAGGAATTGAGGCTAAACCATCCATATCAAATTACCTTTGAAATTCTTCATTACAGCAAAGGTCATTTGATATAGGATCAGAATACATAGCAGTGGAGACACTATTGAGTTGGTTTCACCCTTCGATGTAAATTGAGTAAGACATTGACATTACCCACTTACAAGAGCAATATTCAGAGAAAATAAATACAAAAATATGGGTGATCTTAGGTTTATTTTTTTAGTTTATAAAGCTCTTATTTATGAATATTAAATCCATGAATATCATTTACTAAACACCTACTTTGAAGTCTGTATTGTGCAGAAGAACATTACTTCTCAAGCATTAAAACAGCAGAATATAAGCTCTAGCAAGTCTTACCAAGATGGAAAGAGCTTCAGCTATGGGGTTGGCAACAGCCGTGTGTCTACTGTTAAGTGACCATCTTTGCTGGGTTTAGAGATTGGCTACTGAGTTAGGATTTCTTGTTGTTAGAGAAATGAGGTCTTTATCAGAGAAACTTGCTGTATTTTTTTTTCACAGTTACTATTGCTACCTGTATTTCCCTCCATCCTATTCCCTCTACCCCCATTTATTCTATTATCTCTCTCCTTTCACCCTGTCCTTCCTTAAAAGTGTTTTGCATCTGATTACCACCTCCCCCAATCTGCCCTCCCTTCTATCACCATCCTCTTCTCTTATCCCCTTCCTCTTCTATTTTCCTGTAGGGAAAGATAGATTTTTATACCCCATTTCCTATGTATCTTATTTCTAGTTACATATAAAAACAATTTTTAACATTTGTTTTTAAAATTTTGAGTTCCAACTTCTCTCGCTTTGTCCCTCCCCACCTTCTCTTTGAGAAGGTGAGCAATTCGATATGGGTTATGCATGTGTAGTCATGCAAAGCACTTTTATAAACGTCATGTTGTGAAAGACTATATTTCCCTCCACCCTATCCCCCCTCATTTATTCTATTCTCTCCTTTCACCCTGTCCCTCCTCAAGTGTTTGCTTCTGATTACCCCCTCCCTCAATCTGCCCTCCTTTCTATCATCCCCTCTCTCTTATCTCCTATGTTATTCCCTCCTTAAACCAATTCCAAAGAGATTAAGGTTCACTCATTCCTTCTTACTTTCCCCCTCTTCCCCTCCACTGTAAAACTTTTTCCTGTCTCTTTTATGTGAGATAATTTACCCCCATTCTACCTCTCCCTTTCTCCTTCCCCCAGTATATTCATCTCTAACCCCTTAATTTTATTTTTTTAAGTATCATCACTTCATATTCAACTCACCCTGTGACCTCTGTCTATATATATTCCTTCCAACTACCCTAATAATGAGAAAGGTCTGATGAGTTATAAATACAATCTTTCCATGTAAGAATGTAAACAGCTCAACTTTAATAAGTCCTTTATGATTTCTCTTTCTTGTTTACCTTTTCATGCTGTTCTTGAGTCTTGTATTTGAAAGTCATTTTTTTTTCTATTTAGTTCTGGTTTTATTTTCTCAGGAATGCATGAAATTCCTCTACATCATTGAATGTCAAATTTTTCCCCTCATTGATTACATTCAGTTTTGCTGGGTAGGTGATTCTTGGTTTTAATCCTAGCTCCTTTGACCTCTGGAATATCACATTCCAAGCCTTCAGATCCCTTAATGTAGAATCTGCTAAATCTTGTGTTATCCTGATTGTAGTTCCACAATACTTGAATTATTTCTTTCTGGCTTCTTGCAATATTTTCTCCTTGACCTGGGAACTCTGGAATTTGGCTATAATGTTCCTGGGAGTTTTTGTTTGGGATTGCTGTTAGGAGGTGACCAGTGGATTCTTTCCATTTCTATTTTACCCTCTGGTTCTAGAATATCAGGGCATTTTCCTTGATAACTTCTTGAACGATGATGTCTAGGTTCTTTCTTTGGTCATGGATTTCAGATAGTCCAACAATTTTTAAATGATTTCTCCTGGATCTATTTTCCAGGTCAGTTATTTTTTTCAATGAGGTATTTCACATTGTCTTGTTTTTTTGTTTTTTTTTTTTTTTTTTTTACTATTTTGGTTTTGTTTTATAATTTCTTGATTTCTCAAAGAGTCTTAGCTTCCATTTTTTCCGTTCTAATTTTTAAGGAATTATATTTTTCAGTGAGCTTTTGGACCTCATTTTCTATTTGGCCAGTTCTGCTTTTTAAGGCATTCTTCTCCTCATTGGCTTTTTAGACCTCTTTTGCAATTTGATTTAGTCTATTTTTTGGATGTTCTTTTCTTTCTTTCTTTCTTTCTTTCTTTTTTTATTTTGCAAGGCAATCAGAGTTAAGTGACTTGCCCAGGGTCACACAGCTAGTGAGTATCATGTGTCTGAGGTCAGATTTGAACTATCCACTGGGCCACCTAGCTGACCCTAAGGTGTTATTTTCTTCAGTATTTTTTGTGTCTCCTTCACTGAGCTGTTGACTTGTTTTTTTGTGATTTTCTTGCATCATTATAATTTCTCTTCCCATTTTTTCCTCTATCTCTCTTACTTGATTTTCAAAATCCTTTATGAGCTCTTCCATGGCCTGAGACCAATTCATATTTTTCTTGGAGGTTTTGGATGTAGGAGCTTTGACTTTGTTGTCTTCTTCTGAGTGCATGTTTTGATCTTCCTTGTCACCAAAATAAGTTTCTGTAGTCTATAAAACTGGGGTCCAGAGTGATCACTTACAAAAAAAAACTCCTTCTTCCTACAACTACTAGGCTAAGGAAACAGAATAATGGAACACAGGAGCCCTGTTGCCTTTGTTGCCAGGTGACCAGTCTCAAAATGCCACAGAACCATTGACAGTGAATCAACTATGTTTAGAAAGTAGCTGACGTGAATTTCAACAGAGTATTTTGTCCTACTTTCTATTCCAAGGCCTGGCAGGGGACAGAAAAAGTTGGAAAATCTTCAAGAACTTTGTCTATGTGGAAGAGTTGCATCAATTAGCAAAGATTTCTTAGGCTCAAAAATTTTGAGAAAGTGCTGAGTAGGTAATGGCCAAGGAAAATCTGAGTTGTCAGTTTCTTGTTCATTGGTTTTTAAATCAGTTCACTCTAGAAAACCCCATTGGTTGAGCCCTTACTGCCTGTCCAGTACAGGGCTAGACTCTGTGAAGAGGGGAAGGTAGAGCACAAGACAGAGGAAGGGTGAGGATTTAGGGAACAACACTCCCTGGAAAGTGCTATCTCGGCTTGTGTCCCAGAAGTAAATGAGCTTGTTCTTTTGTTCTTCTTCCTATTTCCCCTTAGCTTGTAGTCACCAAATACAGACTTTTTTTGGATAACAACACTACTTACCTGGACCAGAAAGAGGAAGTAGGGATTGGCAATGGGGTCATTTTGTGGTAGAATGGAAGGAATTTGTAGTCAAATTGCCCTGGGCTCAAATCCTGCCTCTGTCACTGATGACTTGTGTAACCGTAAGAAAATCGCTTAAAGCCTCTGAGATTCAGTTCCTAAATCAGTAAAATGAGGTTTCATTACATAGACTTTGAGATCCCTTTCAGCACCAGATCTATATTCCAGTGTTTGGCTTTAAGCAAATCACTTCTCTCTGGGCCTCCATTTCCTTATCTGTAAATTGAGTAGTTTGCACAGATAGCCTCTGATATCCCGTGCAGTTCTCAGTCTAAAATCTTGTGAATGACCTTGGGCAAATCACCTCTGTAAAAGGAGATTGGATTACATGGCTACTGAGGTCCATGCTATCTCTAGATCTTGGGTTGTATGATCTTGTAGACCCATTGAAGGTCTTAAAGGAATGACTGGGTAGAGAGAGAACTAAGGGACAGCTATAAACTGTACATTTGAGAATGTTGGTAGTGCCTGAAAGGAGAAAAATGGCTTTCTTCAGAATGAAGTATATCTGTTGGAGAGTGATTCAGTGGTAATGAGACAAATGAAAAGCCTGAGAGACAGAGTTTCTGGGTAATTAATAGTCAATGTACTAATTAAGCTAGCTGATAATCAATAAATTGATGGTCAGTGGTCTGTCTCCATAACCAAAGACAAAACCACGGGAATCATTGAATGCTTAAATACCTTTAGAAAAAGAGGTGCCCCTGACAGGTGAAAATCAACCCAAATTGGTGAACAATTGATGAGATGGTGGGCTAAACATCTTCAGCTCTTCCTGCTGAGAACATGGCTTGATCATAAGACTCAGCCACCTCCAGCAATCTGGACCACTCTGGTTGGTTTTCTCCTTCATGAGCTGGATTGCCCTCAACCACAATGAGGGGCTGCAAGGGCATAGACTTCATGCTTTAGGAGTGGAATTCACCTAGAATACATTTAGTGTACATTCTAAACAGAAAGAAAGTTGGTTGAGGTCCTGCCCAAGATCAAGTAACCTGTTCTCTGAAGATTTGAAAATCTCGTTTATCAGCAATGTCCTTCAGAGATGGACTGACTTAAAGGGATGATCCCTTAATGAGGAAATAGAGAGAAAAATCCCTAATCCTAATTAAATAATTGGTTATTAATATAATAGAAAAAAATCACTTCTCTCAGCAAGAAGACAAGATTTGGAAGTAGCAAATCCAGAGAAGAATCCAAGCCCTTCTACTGAGGGCAGTGACTATAGCTATTGCCTCTATCTGATTTTGCATACTCCCAGGGTTATTGTTTTGTTGTAGTAACATGTTTCTTTTTATTAAGCCTGGACAGCACAGTTAGATGGTGCAGTGGATAGCACACTGGGCTTGAAGCCAGGAAGATCCAAATTCAAGTTTGGCCTTACTGTTAACTATATGAATCTGGGCAAGTCACTTAACCCTTATTTGCCTCAATTCTTCATTGGCAAAATGGGAACACTTTGGAGAAGGAAAAAGCAAACCACTCGAGTATCTTAGCTAAGAAAACTCCATGGATAAAAGTCCATGGCATCATTTCATGTCAGGCATCACTCAGTGACTGAACAACAAGAAGCCCTGGGCAACTGGGCAAATATTTACCTGAATGCCTGATTTCTCACTGGTAAAGTTTCTGTCAAACTTGATATTTCTTTCATAAATTTCCTTCAAAACAAAGATGAGTCTTTTTTTTGCATTTCTGTCCTCAAAATTTTTGGTTGGGTAACATTTATCCACCTATCCAAAATAGAGGGAAAAATTAACTCTACGGTGTCACCACTGCTCTGAAGGCTTAACCTGCATCAGGTGATTTTTGATATGATGGAGAGTTTAATAGATAATTTTGATGCTGATGATTTAGTTTTAACTTATATTGACCCTGAAAGAATTCAGTACTCTCTACATTTCATATATTTAGGATTTTATTTAGTTCTATTCTGCCTGCTTAACCAGGAAGGAGCTATAACACTGGTTAAAATTCAATAAAAATATGTTTTAAAATGAGTTGCAGACTTGAACACATGATGGCATACTAAAAGTGTAATATCTGCATTGGCAATAAGACAGGGATCTTAATTGTATGATATATTCCTCTCTGGCCTAAAACTTTCCTTACAATGCATAGTTTGTCTAAATTCTGCAATGTTGGCTTTGACGACTAGATGTCACCAAAGACTAGGATATAAAATTCTTCACTATCTTTTTTTTTTGAACCACTAGGGGGAAGCAAAAGACTGTTACATAATTTTCAGTGACACTAAATTGGGCAAAAAACATTTATTAAAAGCCTACAACATGCCATACTGTGCTCTGGGTGCTATGAGTCTAAAGATAAAACGGAAACAATCACTACCCTCAGAAAAACTATAGAAGTATGTTGAGGTTCTGAGGCAGAGAGATGAAAGTATATAGGAGAGAGGAAGAAAAGGAGGGAACTGTCTCTACTGGTTTTATCTCTCCCACTTCTCTCCTGTTCTCTCTGTAGCACAAAGTCACCCGTTTTCACACACACCCTCCCATACCCTCAAACACACAGACACACACACACACACACACACACACACACACACATGCACACACACACGCACAAACAGTGGAAGAGCTATACACATTGTCTCAGTCACTCAGAACTCTGTGCCTTCTAAGAGACCTCATTCTCTTGATCTGCCCTGCAGCTGAGGACATAGTCCCAGTATCTTTTGGAAACTTGAGTCTGTGAAGGGTTTACTCTGTCACCAAAACAGATCATAGGAGAATGACTCTTGTTCAACAGCTCCCTCTTGTTATGAAGGATATAGATACTGTCAAAGACCTTTCATGTCTTTCGCCAATTCTCTCTTCTCCCAAACCCACACTTCCAGATGATATGGGAACTTCAGCATTTGACAATCCACTTCCACCTCCACCAGCAGTGTCAGCTTTCCTGACCATCACACAGGCTGACAAGACTCAAAGAACAAATAGTTTTTATTTTTTTGAAAAACAAATGAATGAATAAATGAAAAGCACAGGTTAAGTGTTTACTATTTGTCAAGAACCATGCTAAAACCTGCCATTACAAATGGATAAAGAGAGTCGGTGCTCTCAGGAAGCTCTCAGTCTAATTTGGGACAACAATGACCACAGGAAGAGTCGCCTGCAGGGTGGATAGAAAGGTCTGAGCCACTAAGGGTGAAAGTGGCAGGGCAAAGGACAAGGCCCAGGACTCCCTAGAACACATCAGAGAGCCTGCCCTGCAGAGTCAGGAGTCTTGAGGTCAGAATGGAGCAGGGACTCAGGGTTCCCCCCAGCAGGGCTGGGGCATGGCAGCACTGTCAGAGAGGTTGGGGCATGGTACCCTGCTGGGTACCAGCTGATATACAGTTAATACAAATGAACAATTACTAACACTGAGCTATTTCCCTTCTTCCTCCCCATTACAACCCCTGGACCAGACTCAATAGTCTCCATAACTTACAGTACGGTCAGATGTAGGGCTCTAGAAGTTGATGTCCAAGTGTTGCTTTCCAACACTGGCCCTTCCATCCACATCCTGTTTCAGTGGAGGATGACTTGCTTCCTGCAATAAAATAAAATTAAAAGCATGAAAAAAAGAAGAAAATGTGAAAAATATCATCAGAAAAAAAAATTGGCCTGGAAAATAGATGGAGGAGAGGTAATTTAAGAGTTATTGGACTACCTGAAGCCCGTGATGAAAGAAAGAGCCTAGGCATTCTTTTAAGAAATTACACAAGAAAATTTCCCTTCTATCTTAGATCCAGGCAGTGAAATAAAAATTGACAAAAAAAAAATCCACCAATCATCTCCTTAAAGAGAACTCAAAATGAGAACTGCCAGGAATATTATAGCCAAATTCCAGAGCTCCTAAGTGAAGGAGAAAATTTTACAAGAAGCCACAAAGAAATGATTCTAATATTGTGGAGCCACAGTAAGGATCACATAAGAATTAGAGGCTTCCACAATAAAGGACTAGAGAGCTTGGGATATGATACTCAGGAAGACAATGACCCAGGATTACAATGAAGAATAAACTACGTAGTAAAACTGAACATAACCATTCAGAGGGGATAAATGGACATTTGATGAAAGAGAGAAATTTTAAGCATTCCTAAACAAGACTCTAGAGGCATAAAAACATAAACAAAAAAGAGAAATCATAAGGAATTCAATATGATTAAATTAAGCACATTCCCATATGTGAAAATGATACATGTAACTCATATGATTTTTATCATTATAAGAGCAGTTAGAATGAGTCTATATAGACAGAGACCATGAGTGTGAATTAATTATGTTGGGGTCATCTCATAAAAAAAAATAGAGTGAGAAAGAGGGGAGCACTGGGAGAAGGAGAAAGGGAGGGATAGAATGGGGAAAATTTTCTCACATAAAAGAAGCATGCAAGAAAGAGCTTTTACACCGGTGAGGGAAATGCAAGGGGAGTTACTGGGCTATACTTGAACTTTACTCTCATCAGATTTGTTTCAAAGAGGGAAGAATATATACTCAGTTCTATATAGAAATCTATATTACCCAATAGGGAATAATAGGAGAAAGAGAAAGGGATAAGAGACAGTGGGTAGAGGCTGACAAGAGGAAGGACAGATTCAGGTAGGCAGTGGTTAGAAGCAAAATAGACCTTTGAGAATGGAGAGGAGCGAGAGAGAGAGAGAGAGAGAGAGAGAGAGAGAGAGAGAGAGAGAGAGAAATGGGATGGAGGGAAATAGGCAGTGAGTAATCATAACAACAAATTTGAAAAGGATGAGCTCACCCATAAAACAGAAGTAAATAGCAGGATGATTTAGAAACCAGAATCCAACAATATATTATTTACAAGAAATACAGCTGACACAGAAAGACATACACTCAGAGTTAAAACAAGAGACTGGAGCAGAATCTGTTATGTTTCAGCTGAAGAAAAAAGACAATGATCTCAGACCAAGCAAATGAAAAAAACTCTGAGGTACCACCTCACATCTGTCAGAAATGACAAATACTGGAGGGGTTAAGAGGGAATAAGTACACTAATAATTGTTGGTAGAGTTGTCTACTGGTCCCACCTTTAAGGAGAACAATTTGGAACTATGTCCCAAAAGCTATAAAAATGTATACCCTTTGACCCACTAATACCACTATCAGGTCTGTAACCCAAAGAGATCAAGGGAAAAAGGAAAGTACTGATACATACAAAAGTGTTTATAGTAGCTCTTTTTGCAGTGGCAAAGAATTGGAAATTTAGGGGATGCTCCCCAACTGGGCAATGGCTGAAGAAGTTGTGGCATATAATTGTGATGGAAAACTATTGTGCTATAAGAAATGACCAGGGAGGGAGGTAGTTTCAGAAAAACATGGGAAGGTCTATATGAACTCACGTAAATTGAGAAGACCAGAAACAAGACATCATTTTGCACAGTAACAGAGATATTGTAATGATAATCAACTGGGAAAAACTTAGCTGCTCTTGTCTGTACAATGACCAAAATGATTCCAAAGGATTTATGATGAAAAATGTCATCCTCCACCAAAGAGAGAGCTGATGAACTCTGAATGTAAACTGAAGTATTTTTTTTACTTTTTTAAATTTTTTTTGCTTTTTTGATATGGCTATTATGGAAATAGGTATTCATGATTTCACATTGATGACTTGTATCATATTGCTTGCCTCTCAGTAGGTAGAGGAGGGGCTAAGAGAGAGAAAATTTGGAACTCAAAATTTAAAAGAAAAAGAATGCTTATAATAAATAAATAACAAGTTTATTTTTTAATTGATTCATTTAAAAAAGAAGAAGATAGAGAGAGGGAAAAAATGCCCAGACTAGATTATTCTCTCTAGGGATTTTGACCTTTCTGAGCATAGTCAGTGACTTTTACCCTCAGGAGAAATTGTGTGGGTTTCCTTGGTTGTGTCCTGCTGGAGACACAGCCTGATTGCATGTGCTAGGAGAACAGTTGGCCAAAGTAGGGGAGACTACCAGCTTGTGTTTGGCTGTAGAAAGCAAGAAGAAACCAGGAATCAAGCCTGGGCTGAGTGTAGTAGAAAGTATTGGGAGTCAGGACAGGACTCCACGTCCCTCCTCCTTTTTGCAGTGGTTCAGATTGTTCGTTCAGAGCAGGGGTTCACTACCTTTTCAGGCCCCATACCTCTTGGCTTTTCAGTCAATCTTCCCATGCTTCTTACTCATTGTGAAATGCAATAATTTCTACTGTATTTTATCATTTTAACTAAAATAGAGTGATCAAATTTCTTTCTCCAAGGGTACACCAACACCTTTGTAACATCATTGATGGGCTGATATCATAATCTGCTGAATATTCTGTGTATCCCCTTGACAAGCTCCTTCTTTCTGAGGTTAAGATGATCTCCAAGGACCTCCTCCAGTTTAAATCTATGAACTTGCAATTCTCCTCCCCTACTCTCCCCCCATGGAGCTCTCCAGGGGTCACTGCCTCATTCATTAAGACAGGGCTGAGCTGCCAGGCTACCTGGGACGAGCCCTGCTACCCACTCCTCAAATGAACTACTCTGCCTACAACCACCCTGCCTGGCCTGATTGATCTCTGAGACTTGCTCCTGGAGGAAACCATGGTAACACCTGATTTTATGGAGAGGAGGACCTTACTGCAAGCACCCGCACTTCCTCCTCCCCAGTGCTATTCCTGGCCAATGTTTCCTATGTAGATAGAGCCTCTACATCTGGACATTATTCAATACTATTTACCTGTTCCTCCACTCCCTGAAGTGACAGACAGCTGCCATGTAATGGACAGAATACTGTGACAGGAGTCAGAGTGCTTGATTTGGAATCCTGGTTCTTACTTTCTAAGGCTCTAGTAACCTGGGTGACTATGACAATTCATTTGACCTCTGTGGGGTTTCAGAACCCCCTCTGACATTACTTTCAAGACTAGGTCCTCAGATGGGTCCCTGTGGATAGGCTGCCCTGATAGCCAGATATGTCATTTCTACCGCTCTATGGTTGGGAGAGGGGATGGTGGATTGAGATGCTTTGATGACTCTCTCTATTTGGGAGTAGGGAGAGGATCAGGCTGATATCACTGCTCTCCCTCCATGAGGCAGCTGCCCCAAAGCAGAAGAGGCTGCCTCAGGAGGAAAGGACTGAGTTCTGCAGCACTGGCTGGATGCCCATGAGTTGTTGTTGTGCAGGGAATTGATGCTCAGGCCTAGGTTGGAATGAGGCATTTGCAGTCCTCTCCAAGTCTGTGGGTTTCTGATTCTAGGACTGCAGCTCTGGCAGCTGAAGCTCCTCATTGCCCTCCCAGCCCTTCCCTACTCTCCAACTATACCACCAGCCTGGGCTGTCATTCACAGGGATTAACTTGCCCTTCCCCTAGTCCTCTGCAGATTTCAAGCCTTTCATCAAGGCTACTCCCTGCTGTTTCTCTCAATCAGTCCAGGCAATTTTCTCTTCCCAGAGATGCTCAGTTGGACTTTATTCACCCTGCCCAGACCTAGTTCACACAGGAGCAGCTCTGTGGGCAAGATTGCTGGGTAGGCTCCTTCAAATAATCTTCCCTTAGTACAAACTTTAGCATATGTAAACCAGCACAACAATACTGATTGCTCATGCCCCAGACAGACTAGGGAACTCCAGCATCAACTTAGAGATTTGGATATTTTTTGCCATATTAATGAATTCAGGGACACTAGAAACCTTCTCTCTTTCCCAACAAAAATAATGAAGCCCGCTTTACCTATAACATCCCCTATACCCCCCAACCCATATCCACCTATACCAGGCCCCTATGAGAACCTTTCTCCCTATTAGAAGCATTGCCCTCTTCAGATGGTCCATTACCATTCTCAAAGAACTGCAGTGAATGAGTTTCTCAGCTCTTCCAATAATGCTGGCTTTGGAGCAAAAGAGCGGTCCAGACTGTGCCTTCTTTTTTTCCTAACCACAGAACAGAGTATGTCCAAGTTGAAAAGGGCCTTTAACAGAGAATGTCCAAACTGAGAGGAGCTTCCAGACATACAATATTAAAGATGGAAGAGCCCTTTGAGCAGAGGCGCAACTGGAGAGGCATAGAGTGAGCACAGAGGATGTTGAATGTTACACCTTGAAAGGACTTGGAACATAGAATGATAGAGGTGGAAGGCATGTTAGAGATAACTGGGGACAAATGGCCCATTTTTGAATGAAGAGACTGAGGCACAAAGCAGGACGTACTTTTTGAGGAATCACAACCTCAAGTTACGATCCCAGGTCCTAATGACTAGTCTGGGGCTCTTTCTTTAAGAAGGCTTTTGGGGTCAGACATCATAGCCAGCTTCCCCTTCAAGAGAGGGTGAACCCCTAAGGTAAGTAACTAAGGGGATTTGTCTTTCCAGGAGGCCTTTCAGGAGAGACTGGTCCCACTCATTGTCTCTTGCAGTTATTTTTCTTTCTCTCTTCCACTTTCTTCATGTTTGTCTGATGCTTTCTCCAGCCAGTTGGTGATCATAATGGGGCCTTGGCCTCCAACTGCAGATCTCAGTGGGAATCTGGCTTCTGATTGGTGACCTTCAGGGACATCTAGATCCTGAATTGTGGTCTTGTAGGAATTGGCAGCAGCCTTCATTGCAATGACAAGAATTTGGGATTGGAAGAATAAATCAAATCACAGTCTCTTCTCCTCTCTCATAATCCCAGGAGCTGTCAGACTTGCAAGGCAGGGGTAGTGTCTGTCAATGACATCTCACTCATGGAGAGATAAGAATTTTTCCCTTGCCAGGTAGCACACATGTACCTATGTAAGCCCAACAGAGCTTAACCCCCTGCCATTGTATGACTGACTGATGCTAGTTGTGTTGTTTCCATTACTGCAAATTATTGATGAGGTGAATCATTTAATCACTGTAAATGTGAAAGCATAAACAGGCATTGAAGCCCCTTGTTCCAAAAAGTACAATCACTGGACCCCAGGATGCTTGCCCCTGGCTTGTTCAAAGAGTAGGAAGTAAGATGGGGATCTCACATCTTTTCCAGTAGAAATCCAGATCAAGTTAGCCACTCTACCTTTGGTGGAAGATAATCTCTCTAGAGGCACAATTTAGTGTCCAGCAAGGAATGGGCAACTAGTTCCTATTGCTGATGGACATGATCACTGGTTGTTGCAAAGGGTACTGGGAATCCTGAATTGCTGGCATTCAGGCTACCTCCTTATCAAGTCTCCATTGTGATTTCTGGGCCAGGAGGAGGGGAGGGCTTCTTCCCAACTTTCTCCTGGTCTGCCAGCTGGGAGCAAATTGAAATCACCAGAGGCTACAAAATAATAGAAGATAACCACAAATGCATATATATGTACACACAGGCATATATATTGTGTATATTGAGCCACAGAGAGAAAAAAACAAAGACAGGCATAGAGATGCAGTGACAGAGACAGGCAGAGGCAGACAGGCAAAGAGAAATATAGATTCCAACTCCAGAACAGCATCCAGAAGAAGATACAGAAAGCAAGCAGCTGTTGCTATGAGACATGCATCAGGTTAGGGAACAAACATCATCCCAGGCACTCTGGTGACCTCACTGATCTCCTCCTAGCCAGGTGAAAAGAAACTGAGATGCTGGGGAAATGTACGCTGCTATTTTCAAAGCTGGTTCTGGGGGTTTGGAAGATTTCAGTGGTTGCAAGGTAATTTGACTTCAGGAGAGGTAAGGTCACTGTTCTCCTGGCCTGTGCTTTGGCTCTTACCCCAAAGAAAACCTGAACCCTTGTTACTACAATCATTACAGCTACTCAGGGTCCCTGATCCCTTGTGACTGAAAACAATCCTGCTCCTCAGAGTCCCTACTCCTTCTTGCCTTCTTTATGTGTCCAGTACATGTGAAAGCTGTCAGTCTCTGGGGGAATCCTAAAGAACAACAAAGATCCAAGAGTGGAGTCTAAATGCACTCCATAGGTGAAATTCCACATGAATTCAACCAACAAGATATGTACAGAGAATCATTGAACACATACTAGTCATAAGGGTTTGTTTATAGAAATGGAGGGGAGTTCTGATGTCAATCCCACATCAGTTCACTGTTAGCAGAAATTATGGATTGTTCTTAAGGAGCCCAGATTTAACAGTCATCACAGACAGTGGAAGGAAATGGTAGAAACTGAGCAACACTTCACTGCAAGTTGTAAAACATTAGTAGTTAATGAATACTTAGCAAGACATAAACTGGTGGCTGGAATTATCCATCAGAAGCTGAATATCTTTCAAGAGGGAACAGATGACAGATATTCAATATCCCAGAGAATTAAAAAATAAATTATACTGGAAATAGAATGTTGCAGAACAAAACTATCGCCCTCATCTCCTAGTCATTAAAATTTCAAGAACAATGTTTTTAATAGCATACCAGGTGTTCATAATGTCTAAGCTACGTGGATGAAAAACTTGCAACACATAGAGACCTAGGGGGAAGAACTATGTGGGAACAGCCTGAGGAACATGCCTTCCTCACAGCCCTGCTTCCTCCTAGAGTTGTTCTAAAGATGTATTCATGGAGCCTGCAGCAGATGAGTTAAGATTCTGGTACTTTCAATGAGTTACAAAAGACAGTGATTCAGTACAGTGATCTGAAGTACACTAAAGAGAAAAGAATCAATAGTGTGATATGTAAACTCCATCAAAAAGACTATCAGAGATGAATAATAACGATAAGAATAAAGACTCCTATGGTGCTTCACGGTTTGAAAAGCACTTTGCAAACATCTCATTTCAACCTTAAGACCATCCTATAATTTACTTAGCAAAGGTATGATTATCACCCCCATTTTACAGATATGGAAATTGAGGTTTAGAGCATGTAAGAGGCTTGCCTATGGTCATACCATTAGTAAGTCAGAACTTCAGTCTAGGTCTTGTGACTCCATTTCCAGTTGTCTATCCTCGATGCCAATTCACTAGTGGCAGGGCAGCTGGTGTTGGAGAGGATAAAACCCCAAATGTGAAATAGTTTTAGAAAGAAATTAAGTCCCTGGGTAGAGGAGACTGAGCCAGAAAGGAGGGTGTGGCTACGTCTTCTCTGGGTTCTGGAAGGTTTATATTATATAGGATTTAGACCAGGATACTCACACATAAACATCAGGGGTAGACGCGTGCGGGGCTTTGGGTGCCCACCGGTCCCTCCCCGTCCCAGCCTGATCTTTGTCTCCTCCTGCCTGGAGAAAGGAGGCTGAGACTAGCCCCTTCTCCCCTTTCCTCCTTTGCTCTGGGGGTGGTGAGGAATCCAAGTCCCATTCAAGGGCTGCTGGTTTGCAGATGCTGCTGCTGCCACTGTGCTCTTCCCTTTTGTGGAGCCCAGGACACCCCTCCCTCGACCGCCCCCCTTCCCCTCTTTGTCCTCCCTCTCCCAGTTTCCGTAAAGGGTCCGACCCTCC
>NW_020939824.1:51813-58171 GCF_900497805.2 Vombatus ursinus | reverse complement strand
TACATTCACCTGCCTCTCTTGCTCTATATTCTCTTGCAAACAGACACCTCCATAGTATCTTATTTCAATCCCTGAATCTCCTTTGCTACTCTGTGTATAGGCCATTCCCTCAAGGCAGTCATTGACATGCCAGCCTTGAGGAACTTCCTCGGTCCAGCTCCACTGCCCCTCCCCTGAGGCAATTGCTTCCCCTAGCAGTTCCTGCACAGGGCTGGAGATGTGGAGGGAATCTTTCTATTCCTTTAATTGCTCATCAAATGGTTCCCTCCTAGCAAATGTGTGCTGGGCAGAAGAGCTCAACTGCATGGAGCTGTCCCTTGCAAAGTGCTGATCTGGCTTGGGGTTCTCATCCTCCCAATTGATTTTTCTAGCTTACTGAAAATAGCCCTCTCCTATGGAGTCCTATGGAGGAGACTAAGGCAGAAAGGAGGGCATGGCTCTCACTTGTCAAAACACTAGAAGGGTTATATCTTATAGGATGTAGACCCGGGTACCCACACATAAACATCGGGTGCATACCCTCTCCAGGTGCCCCCCGTTCTGCCCTGCCCGGCCTGATCTTTGTCTTCTCCTGCCTGGAGAAAGGAGGCTGAGACCCGCCTCTTCCCCAGACGTCACTTTTCATCCTCTTCTTTGTGTGTTGTGATGAATCCAAGTCCCATTCAGGGGCTGGCAGTTTGCAGATGCTGTTGCAGCTACTGTGCTCTTCATTTTTTGTGGAGCCCAGGACATCTCTGCCTCGAAATCTCCTTTCCCCTCTTTCTCCTCCCACTTACAGTTTCTGTAAAGGGGTGGACCCTCCCACAACCCCAAGCTGAGCTCAGTTGCTGCCCCCCAGCCCCAACCCCAGCAGGCTGCGCTCAGGAACCTGGGACCTTGGTCTGCCATGGACCAACCTCCAGGTGGAGGATGCACTGTGGCCCCCTCCTCTAGCCAGTTTAGGTGATGGAGGCTGAAAGAAACAACCTGGAGGGGCACCCCACTGCTCTGTCAGAGAGCCCCATCCCCTGCCTCTTCCCTTCCCTCTCTGCTCTGGGAGGAGAAGATCCCTGCCCTGCAGTGGAGTCACAACATCCGCCCCCTCCCACCTTCTATTCAGTATATCTTCCTTGTCTCTGCAGGAGAATGTGAATGCGGCCCTAGCAGCTTCCTTCACCCACCTACTTTCCACTCCCCCACCCCTGCCCCCTCCATTACTCCCATCTTAAACTCACCTTCCAATCTAACAGACCCTGAGGTTCCTGCGGGTGCCTTAATGGCTGTGTGTGGGGTAAGTACCCCTTCCCCTGTGCCTGCGTCAGCCCCTCCTTTTCTTTTCCTTATCTTCTCTTCCCTTCACCCTTCTTATTATGAAGCACACCCCTCCCCAATTGGCTTTTCTTAATGCTCAGAGGGATGTGTGTAAGAGTGGGTGGAAAATCCTGGGAGTATCAACACCTTTGTTTATGTCTGAGATGTGTATGTTGGTAGGATCATCTCTAAGAGTGAGTGTCTGTGTTGGTGTCTGGATATATGTATGGGTGTGTGTGTTCAGAGGTGAACATGTGTTGGCCTGCTATTTCAAGGCTGCTCTTGCCTGGGGCTTTGTATCTGGCCTCTGTATGGAAGTCTGGGGGCTTGGTGATCATGAGATGGGGTGAGGGTGCTTTGGAAGCCAATAGAGAGAAGACATTTTGGACATTCCCTCCCTCCCCTCTGCAGGTGGATGTTTCCAGTCCTTCTTCCTCCCTTCCTCCCATCCTTGGCTTGGCCTTAGGGCTGGAGAGAGAGCAGACAGTCTAGGAACTCTTCCCTTCCCCTTCTACATATCATATCTTTTCTTTGGTGTCCTTTAATGATATTTTTTTTTCTGGTTTTAACCTCCACCTGGTAAAAGGGGTGTTTCCATATACCTTGTTGTTCAACAGAAAAGTGGGACTATCCCTGAACCTGTGGGTCTCTATTATTTATAGCTTGAAAAAAGAGAGTTGTTTTACTGTGCACTTCTGTCATTATGAGGAATCAGGAGCATTTTGTCATAGGGATGTTGATAGCTTAGATTTCTTCCTTTGAAAACTTCCTGATCATATCTTTTGACGTACTGGAGAATGACTCTGAAGCTTAGAAGTTAGAATCAGTTTCTTCTTTATCTTGCATATGCAACAGTCCTTAGAGCACTTTATTTCAAAGATGTTTTTTTTCTTCACTTAACTGTTACCCTTCTCATTTGAACTGCATTCGATCTGCTTGTGCCAAAATATTTCACCTACATAGAAACAGAATCTTGCCTTTTATTTTCTGTGGTTGTCTCTGTAGCTTGTTCTGTCATCACTACTTTCTCTGTCCATAGACATTAAAATTTCCTCCTTTCTTCTCTAATTTTCTATTTATTCCCTTTTTGCATCTAATTAATGTAGATTGTCAGTTTCGCTATCATAAGATTGAGCAAAATAACTCCTAATCATTGCTTTAATTTCATCTTCATTGATCATGCATAAACCCTTTCATTTTTGAGACTGATAATTTGGTTTTCTTTTTTTGCTAATTGCATTAACCAATGGTTTATCTATTTCATTGGTATTTTCATAAAACCAGAACCTCCTTTTATTTATTAGTTTGATTTAAAAAAAACTTTCTTAATTTCACCTCTGACTTATGGATTTCCATTTTCATGTTTAATTGGAGATTTTTCATTTATTCTTTTCCTGCTTTTTAAAGTGTCATGCCCAATTCATAGATCTCTTTCTTTATTTTATTCATGTAAGCATTTAGAGATATAAAGTTTCCCCTAACTACTGCTCTGGGTGCATCCCACAAATTTTTATATGTTTCCTCATTGTTGTAATTCTTCTAAAGGAAATTATTGATTGATTCTATGATTTGTTCTTTGATCCACTCATGTTTTACAATTAGATTATTTAGTTTCTAATTACTTTTTAATCTATACTTCCACATCTCTGTAATTTATATTGTCTGTTGGAGAGGGATGGAGAACATGATTCCGGAGCAATGAGACAAATGAAAACCCTGAGAGACAGAGTTTCTGGGTAATTAATAATCAATTTATTAATTAGGCTAGCTGAAAATCAGTAAGTTGATGATCAGTGGTCTCTCTCCACAACCCAAGACAAAACCATGCAGATAATGGAATTCTTTGGAATTCCTTTGGAAACCTTTGGAAAAGGAAGTGCCCCTGATAGGTGAAAATCAACCCTGATTGATGAACTATTAATGAGAAGGTGTTTTAAAAGTCTTCAGCTCCTTCTGCTGAGAACATGGCTTGACCATAGGACTCAGCCACCTCCAATCTGGTTGGTTTTCTCTTTGATGAGCTGGGTTACCCTCAGCCACAATGGTGGAGGGGGCTTCAGGGACATAGACTTAATGCTTTAGGGCTGAAATTCACCAAGATTACATTCTCTTTACACTCTAAACAGAAGGAAAGTTGGTGAGGACCTGCCCAAGATCAAGTAACCTGTTCCCTGAGGATTTGAAAATCTCATTTATCAGCAATGTCCTTCAGAGACTGACTGATTTAAAGAGGATGGTCTCTGAATGAGGAAATAGAGAGAAAAAGCTCTAATCCTAATTTAATAATTGGTTATTAATATAACAGAAAAAAATCCCTTCTCTCAGCAAGAAGATGAGATTTGGAAGTAGGAAAGCCTGATTGGAATCCAAGTTCTTCTACTGAGGGCAATGACTACAGCTATAACCTCACTATTTGATTTTGCATACTGCCAGGGTTATTGGTTTTCTTGAATTTTGTTTTGTTTGTTTGTTTGTTTGTTTGTTTTTGTGGCCTGGAAAGGACAGTTAGGTGGTGCAGTGGATAGCACACTGGGCTTGGAGCCAGGAAGACCTGGGTTCAAGTCTTACCTTCCTACTAACCATTTGACTCTGGGCAAGTCCCTCAACCCTTATTTGACTCAATTCATTGTTGGCATAATGGGAACACTTTGAAGAGGACATAGCAAATGACTCAAGAATCTTTGCTAACAAAACTCCATGGATAAAAGTCCATGGCATCATCTTAAGTCAGGCATCACTCAGTGACTGAACAATAAGAAGCCCTGGGCAACTGGACATTTATTTACCGGAATGCCAGATTTCTCACTGGTAAAGTCTCTGTCAAACTTGATAATTATTTCATAAATTTCCTTCAAAACAAAGATCATTCTTTTTTTTGCATTTATGTTCTCACAATTTTTGGTTGGGTAACATTTGTCCACCTAAGCACAATAGAGGGGGAAATAAGCTCAATGCTGTCACCACTTCTATGAAGGCTTATCCTGTATCAGGTGATTTTTGATATGATGGAAAGTTTAACATATAATTTTGATGCTGATGATTTAGTCTTAATTCATATTGACCCTGAAAGAATTCAGTACTCTCTGTATTTCATAAATTTAGGATTTTATTTACTTCCATTCTGCCTGCTTAACCAGGAATAAGCTATAACACTGGATAAAATTCAATGAAAATATGTTTGAAAATGAGTTGCAGACTTGAATACATGATGACAAACTAAAAGCGTAATATCTACATTAGCCACAAGAAGAATCTCTATTGTATAATATATTCCTCTCTGGCATAAAACTTTTCTTAAAATGCAGTCTATCTAAATTCTGCATTGTCAACATTGACTAATAGATGTAAAAAAAAACAGGATATAATATTCTTCAATATCTTTTTTTTGGACCATTGGGGGAAGCAAAAGACTGTTACATAATTTTCAATGACACTAAATTGGTCAAAAAGCATTTATTAAAAGCCTACAACATGCCATACTGTACCCTGGGTGCTAGGAATCCAAAGATAAAAAGAAAACAGTCTCTGTTCTCAGAAAAACAGGGGAAATATGCTGAGGTTCTGAGGCAAAGGGATAAAAGAATGGTAGGAAAGAGAAGGAAAAGGAGGAAACTGTCTCTACTGGATTCATCTCTCCCACTTCCCTACTGTTCTCTCCATAGCACAAAGTCACCCATTCTCACGCACACCCTCCCATATACTAAAACACACACACACACACACACACATGCACACACACACATACACACACTCACAGTGTCTCATTGTCTCAGTCACTCAGAACTCTATCTTCTAGGAAACCTCACTCTATTGATCTGCCATGCAGCTGAGGACTTAGTCCCAGCATCTTCTGGAAGCTTGAGTCTCTGATGGTCTCACTCTTTCACCAAAAGAGGTCATAGGAGAATGACTCTTGTTTAATGGATCCCTCTTGTAATGAAGGATACAGGTACTATCAAAGACCTTTCATGTCTTTGACCAATTCTCTCTCTGCCCAAACCCATACCTCCAGGTAATATGGGAACTTCAGTATTTGACAATCCACTCCCACCTCCACCAGCATTGGTCAGCTTTTCTAACCAGCACACAGGCTGACAGGGCTCAAAACACAAATAGCTTTTTTGAAAAGTAAATGAATAAATGAATGAAAAGCACAAGTTAAGTGCTTAATATTTGTCAAGAACCATGCTAAAACCTACCATCACAAATAGATAAAGATAGTCAGTGCTCTCAGGGAGCTCTTGCTGTAATTTGGGCCAACAATGACCACAGGAAGAGTCACCTGCAGGGTGGATAGAAAGGCCTGAGCCACTAAGGGTGCCAGTGGCAGGGCAAAGGACAAGGCCCAGGACTCCCTAGAACACATCAGAGAGCCTGCCCTGAAAAGCTGGGAGTCTTGAGGTCAGAATGTACCAGGGACTCAGGGTTCCCTCCAGCAGGACTGGGGCATGGGAGCACTGTCATAGAGGTTGGGGCATGGCATCCTGCTGGGCACCAGCTCATATACAGTTAATAAAAATAAACAGTTACTACCACTGAGCTATTTCCCTTCTTCCTTCCCATTACATCCCATGCCATAAACTCAATAGTCTCCATAACTTACAGTACTGTTGGATGTAGGGCTCTAGAAGGTGATGACCAGGTGTTGCTTCCCAACACTGGCCCTTCCATCCACAGCCTGTTTAAATGGAGGATGGCTTGTTTCATGTAATGAAACAAAATTAAAAGAATGAAAAAAATAGAATAAAATAGGAAAAATCTCACCAGGAAAAAAAATTTGGCCTGGAAAATAGATAGAGGAAAGATAATTTAAGAGTTACTGGACTACCTGAATAGGGAGGGGAGTTAGTGGGCTATGCTTCAACCTCACTCTCATCAGATTTGGTTCAAAGGGGGAAGAATATATACTCAGTTGTACATACAAACTATCTTATCCAATAGGGAATAATAGGAGAAAGAGATAAGAGAGAGGGGGTAGAGGCTGACAAGAGGAAGGACAGACTAAGGGAGGCAGTGGTTACAAGCAAAATAGACCTTTGAGAAGGGAGGAGAGGGAGAGAGGGAGGGA
>NW_020939824.1:34612-51803 GCF_900497805.2 Vombatus ursinus | reverse complement strand
CAATATATTGTTGACAAGAAACACAGCTGAAGCAGAAAGATACACACCCAGAATTAAAATAAGGAACTGGAGCAAAGTCTGTTATGTTTCACCTGAAGGAAAAAGACAGTGAGCTCCGACCAAGCAAAAATAGATGTAATTAAAAGAGATAATCAAGGAAACTATAATTTTACCAAAAGGTACCAAACATAATAAAGTAATATAATTTTTTTACAATGAGTTTCAAGGTGTTCTTTCCCTTTCATTGTGATTTCCAGATGCCAGTATGTCTCTTAATATATTCAGCTCCTTGTAAAGTTTTTACTCTTGCCCTTGAATAATGTGGGAGTGGGGGATGCCATTCACATACACATTCCATATTCCTATGAAGATGTCCTACAATGCATTTCCTGGAAAAGATTTTTCAAGGTCTTTCCAGCACATCCTGCTCAGCACAGTCTTGTCCTTCTCTGCAATTGTTGCCATGTAGCCTTTTGAACACAGGAAATTTTGCTGGCCCTTTCTGGATCCTAGTTTCTCAGTGAAGCTGTGTTTTAGTTTTGCAACATCTTCAGGCTATTGGATAATGCCCAGAACCTAGGGTGATATGAGAGATGAGTAATTCTATGATGTAGTAATTTCATAGCAAGTGTAAAAGCTAAGTTGGGTGCTTGGGAGAGAGAGGAGAGAGGATGAGGGAAAGAGGAGAGAGAGAAATAGAAAAAGAAGAGACAGACTGATGAAGAGAAAGAAACAGAGAAGATGTGTTTCTCAAGAGGTTCTAAACTAACCCCTGCAGCCATAAATGAAGGCAAAAATCCCTGGGTAGAGGGAGTCCACCTTCCCAACCATCCTCAGCAACAGCTGCTCACCAACTGCCAAATGCAGGCATGGAAACAGAAGAGCCATTGGAGTGGCAGCAGCTCCCAGACCACACATTTTACTTCCAGATGAGCCCTCCCAGTCACCATCTAAATAAACTACTCTCTGGAGGGAGTCCCATCATCGCCACCAACTACCACCCAAGGGATAGAGAAGCAGCCAGTCCAGCTGAAAGAGCAAGGCCCCTGGGGGGAGAGAGGAGCCAGCATGTGCCAGAAGGGTCAAGCTTCCATCATCACCATGACCACCATTTCCTCTCAGATATTGATGGAGACAACTCAGGACCTGAACTGAGGAGCAGCCCAGTCTCCCCAGACATCATCATGGGAAGCAACCCCCGTGGAGATGCAGCCTGGACCACAGGCTCCTACAGGGGCCCCAGCCACAACTACTGAAGAACCAGAAAAGAAAGCCATAAACAATATCAAATGTTTCAACCTCAGTAATAGTTATAATTTTATCAGTAGAAAAGACATTTAGGAAGAGGCATTAGCGTCTGCTTTGCTACTGTACCCTAAGGATCATGGGAGCTCTACAATAGAATTGCATCAAAACCCTTCCCTTAGTGGTTTCTCCCCAATGAGGATTTAAGATCCCTGAGAGCAAGAATAGTGTAGCTTTTCTGCCTGAAACCCAGGGCGTTGCACATAGAACCAGTTTAGTCAATGCTTTATTCAGTCATTCATTCAATAAAGACACAATCTCTGACCCCTTTCATTTACTTTATTTGATGATCTGAATAAAGGGAGCCCTGTTCCAGATCTGTAGGGTGATGAACGATGCAAATACACCCTTGACTTGTCTCAGTAAGTGCTCTAAGGATGGCAGTGGCTGCAGCTCTCTTCACCTGGAATCCTCACATTAGGGCAAGCTCTGCTTCACCAAAATAATAGTTGACAGTCACCTGTGTGGATCACCACCTGTTTTTTGAAAGTTTTGGTGAGCACCGTGCCTCTCTAAAAGGATGTATGCTGGAGCTCTCTTCATGGAGGCCTCTGGAAAACTATCTTTACGCACTGGTTGGAGCAGTCAATAAACATGGCATCGGGGCCTTTTTTTTTCAACCTACCATGGGAACCCAGATCTTCCAAAAAGACAGCCACCTGGAGCTGTCTTCCTGGGTATCTCTGGGAAGCCGTCTTTGCTCACCAGTTGACAAGACAAACTGTCTGGGGACCTGGGCCCCATTGTACTGGATCAGCCTGCAAATCACCTGTAAGAGAAAGTCTTTCAGCAATAATTCTGGGTCAGTGGTCTATTTTTGTACAGTCTAGCATGCTTCTGGAGTGAGTAACAATCCTCAAAGATGGATGAGGGGGAGTAGGACAGCTGTCCAAGTCAGCCATGGAGAAGCAAAGTAGAGGAAGGTAGATGTTCATCCAGGGCCTCTGATAGAGGATGAACTGATGTAGATGCCATCTCTAGGGCCTAGGGCTTCAAAGGGACACAGGGTTTTCAGAGAGTGGGACACTTGCAGCCCTCATTTCTGGGCTGGTGAGTGTCTGCGCTTCAATTAAGGTTGGCCTCCAGTACACTCTCTAGATTTCCCTAAGTCATTATGACCTGTCTGCCATGAAACAATGGGCTGTACCAGCTAAAACCAGGATAGACCAAAAAAGCTTTTTGTGTGAGTGATAATAGAAGGAAACCCAATGCAAAGAAGGTACAGGTAGTAGTCTACGTTATGGCAGCAAGTGGGCAGAGGTAGGTGCTCAGGGGATGATAATGATGGTGATGTTGAAGCAGGAGTGTTTGGGACTTTTAACAGGACAGATCAGATCCTTCCCCAGTAACAAATCCTCACATCTTTCTCATCCTTAGCAATAATGATTGCAATACAGGCAGATCTTATTTTCACCAACAATAAAGACAAGGAATCTTTGAACCCATTCAATCCCTTTATTTCATGATGTGAAAGGACCCCAAGTACATATCTGTAGGACAACAAGAATTTAAACATACTCTTGACTTGGTTCAGCAAGTGTCCCTAGGATGATGGCATTTGTGATTCTTTCCCTGCCAAAACATGCTGTTCAGAAGCATCTCTCCGGTGTTAAAGTCCAGTCTCCACGGTCTTGTAGGTATTTGAGCTCCCCTGGTCGGCGAGTGTGTATCCTTTCTTTTCTTATTCCTCCTTTTCTTGATTTTGATTATTAATTATTGCATTGAACGTTATTCTTATCTTTATATGCTTGTGTTGCCTTAATCATTGTTAGTCATTGTAAAATTAATGTGATAGTTAAGTTTATCCTGAGTGTATGTCATTATATCTTGAGATCTGAACCTAAAGTGAAAGTACTGCACAATAAGTAATCCTTTTGAGTATATTTGGCTTCATGAACAGGGTCTTGAGGTATAATGCTGTTTCTCAGGAAAGGTAGGGTGTTGCTAACTGCATACAGGAAAATATGTCAGAATAGAGGCAGAGTTATGGAAGAAAAAATTGCTTATGAGAGGGAGCTGTCAGAATTACAAAGCAAGCTATCTATGGTCCAGTGCCAGCAGGGAGTAGCAGAAAAAGCTGCCATTAGAGTTGCACCATATAAATATTGTAAAAAAAAAAAAAGGAAAATTATTGAGAAAAAGGTGTGTGCAGTACTTCCAGCCATGACAGCCAAATGGGACCCAGATAGATGGGGCAGAGCAATCTGGGATGAATCTGATGGGGAGGAGGAGGAGTCCTTAGATGGAAAAGCTTGGGAGGAACATGAACAAAAATATTCAGATGTGAGTATAGAAGTCAGACCAATCACTCGTAGGATGGAGGAGGATCAGGTAGGAAATAAAGTGTTTAAAACCATCACTGAGGATTTTACTCAGCAAGAAATAACTGATATTCTGAATAGATTTACTCAGAATCTTGGTAAGTTTTTGATCATGTGTAGATACATATTCTGGAGTTTTGGTGGCATGTTCGTGTAAAAATGCAACTCAGAAAATTACCATATGGACTTTAGATATCATTGAATTATATTATGGCACTCCTACCCAAATTTAAAGTGATAATGGAACCTGTTTTAATGGAAAAGAAATAAATTCATATTGTACTTTTCATAATATTGAATGGGTATATACATCCCTTCCTTATTACCCCCAAGCTGCTGGATTGATAGAATGAATGAATGGATCATTAAAGGAAAATCTCTGATACTCAGGGAATAATTCATATCAACAGTGGAAGGATAATCTGTTTGAAGCCTTGAAGCAATTAAATAATAGACCCCTAAATGAAGGATTAACTCCTCTGAATCGAATGATGACACCTAATTTACAAATTAGGGCCCAGAGGCCGATGGACCTCACTTTAAAGGGGTGAATAATAAACCCACATTCTCATGCACCATTCCGTGGAACTACAGGCTCCACAGGTTATGACTTACATACTCCAATACCCTTAGATTTGCCTATAGGCAAAATAGATATAGTTGCTACAGGAATTGGTATACAAATCCCTTCTGGATATTTTGGCCATATTTTACCTTGTTCTAGTTTAGCATTAAAAGGTATACATATTCTTGGAGAGGTTATTG
The DNA here is from genome assembly GCF_900497805.2 of Vombatus ursinus. Classification (NCBI taxonomy): domain Eukaryota; kingdom Metazoa; phylum Chordata; class Mammalia; order Diprotodontia; family Vombatidae; genus Vombatus; species Vombatus ursinus. Next base: position 47,412 of record NW_020939824.1, on the reverse strand, counting down.
ACTCTATGTTGGAGAAATTAACAATTTTATCCAAAACTTGGGGGCCGGAACCTGTGGTATGTTCTATGGATTCAAGAATTGCTCAAATAATTGCCATAAAGCACCTTGCAGGAAATTCTGAACAAATATCCGAACCACCTCCTATCACTACTAGACATGGTGGATTTGGAAGTACTGATTTGGTAAAAAGAGCTAAAGTATGGGTTAAACGACACCCTACTAGTATCCCCAAAGCTTCAGAGATCATTGCAGAAGGGGATAATAATGCAGTCATAGTGGCTTTCCCAGGAGATGATAAAATGCATCATTTTCCACTAACCCAATTGTTTGTGCATGAATAGAGCTTTACAGAAATAATACTGTTCTTTGTGACATCGGCCCCTGGGCAATGGCAACGGAATTCACTAGTACGATTGGGACAAGCAGTGGTGGATACGGGACCATGGGACTACTGGGTCTGTCAAATTCACCCTCAAATGTGAGATGGACCACCACAATGTAGAGGAGTAAAGGGAGAGCCTGAAATGACCTAACCATTTCCTTCTCCCTGGTACGTAACACCCTTATTTCAGGTGCAGCCTGAATAAGAGACTTTTAAAAATATACCTTGTTTTAATACTGGACAAAGATTTTATAATCAAACTTAAAATGAAAGTCAACATTTTAGAAGTGTATTAATTACTATAGAAGGAAAAGCACAAGTAGGCCCCTTTACATATATTTGTGTAAATGGCAATATATCCACTTTTACTTCCCCAAATTTTACTCATATAATGTATAATAACTGTACTCAGGCTCAAACGTTTTTTTAAAAGGACAAATATTTTCATGTATGTACCAACTAATTGTAGTTATTGGTTTCCTAATTCTACTGTATTGACAGTAAATAATAGTTACAAAAGTGCCACTAAGTTAATAGCTCCCCACAAAAAATTCCCTTCCTGGCAGATATATGTATACAATTGAGCATAACTAATCTGAATGCTTTCTTCCTCCCCTCTTGTAATGATCCTTCATTACAGGGACAGGCAGTAGAACATTTATGGATTACTACTATTTTTAATAGCATATGTGCCCCTACTGGATATATATTTGTATGTGGAAGATTTAATATTTCTTTAATTGTGTATGAAGCTTTACCAAATTTGACTCATTGGGATATGATTATGACATTAAATGCTTTCTAATGTTTAAGTCCATACAAAAACTATGGTCAATGTACACTAGGAGTAATAAATCCTGGAATGCAATTATATAATTATACTAATTCTGTAATTCATAATAGAAGAAGAAGTTCTTGGGATAATTTATTATGGTGGGTACATAAGACTACTGCTTTTTTAATTCCCTGGGTAGGATATATTGATCATGAAATGGTATTGACTAATATTACCAAAATTATTGAAATTATTGCTAATGAAACTGCTGATGACTTACAGAATATTTGTATCCTTTTTTACTTATATTATTAGTAGTACTATCAATTTTTTATTTTTGACCTTGTATCTTAAGTTGTATAACTTCTTTTATTTCTGCACAACTGCATTCATTTTTTTCTATAAATGAGCTGATGGTTTCCCCTGTAAGGGATGATATGTGAACTTTCTCCACTGGCAGGGTGATAAGTTTTCTTGGCCACCCCTCTTCTTAGGGGATGATGTGCGATGTTTTTTGTTTTTGTTTTTTTTTTTAATTAGAGTAAAGATTATAAGTTTTTTTTTGTATGGTCTCTGACCAGGGTCTGGGTCAGATCTAGAGGCCGAATGTGAGGGAAACTGAGGAAAATCTTCCCCAGCCCCTCATGAAACCACCTCATGACTTGACATAAAGAATGTAAAGTAGAGTTAGCATGCATGGCCGAGGTTACCATGGAGATGGAACATTACGTAACCAACAAGCTATGTTACCGGGAAAGCAATTCTTATGTTAAAGAACATTTTTCTTAAGAGAAGTGTGTAACTGTCCAAGGACTTGAACCCTCCTTGGACATTTACACAACAAACAGGTATTTTGGGCTGTGACCAAGCTCCCCTCTTTGTTAAAATGTGTGTGTATCCAGGATCTGAGCTCACCAAGGATACATACACAAAACAAAATACTAAGATTGTTTTTCCTTGGTTTACATAGATATAAAAGGGGCATCTGAAAGGGGATTTTTTGGAGTACTTTGATGTCAGAGATAGGGATGCCCGAATCTCTGTTGATGTTCAAGGATGGATCGCGTGCACGGTCCTTGTTGTTGTTTAAGAGCAGGACGCTGCTCTTTTGGCCTCCTGATCAGACCTCTTGATCATCTCCAGTCTCCCTGGTCTCGTAGGTATTTGAGCTCACCTGCTCAGTGAGTGTGTATCCTTTCTTTTCTTATTCCTCCTTTTCTTGATTTTGATTATTACTTATTGCATTGAATGTTTTTCTTATCCTTATATGCTTGTGTTGTTTTAATCCTTATTAATCATTGTAAAATAAATGTGATTGTTAAGTTTATACTGAGAAATTGTCATTATATCTTGAGATCTGAACCTAAAGTGAAAGCACTGTGCAGTCCATAATCCTTTCGATTACAGTATTGCTCATCCTGGACTCTGAGGTACCATATCCTGTAAGCATTGAGTCCACTTGCATTTACTTGGGTAACACGTTATGGCAGTCCCTGTGCTAAGGGCCAAGCAGTCCATAGAAGACAGAAAAGCTTGGTCACTGCCCTCAGAAAGCTCACACTCTAAAGGAGGAAGCAACCTGTTAAAAAAACAAACAAAAAAAAACCCCAAAAAAACAAAAAAAACTAGATACATATATGATCTAGGCAGGGTGCAGAGGGATTCCATGTCAAAGTTGAAGAAGGCACTGATATCCAGGGGGGCACCTGGACAGTCCTCCTGTTCCTAGAAGGTGGTATTTGAGTGAAAAAATGAAGTCAGGGAATGACCCTGTTGCTTCTTCCATCCTCACCATCTTTCAGCCCAATCCTCACATCCTTCCCCCTCAACACCCCACCCAACTGTTCTAAGGCCTGTACACTTGTACCTTGGGGGGTGGTTGGAGGAGACTTTAAACACTTTTTCCTTCTGGGAAGGAAGCTTCTGGTCCCCTAGGTAGTTAGATGAGAAGGACACAAACTACACCCTGGACACAACAACCCTGGATTGGGCCCTCTCTGGACTTCCAAGGAATAGGGTGTGGGTTTTTAAAAGGGGGTATTGATAAGGTCAGAGGGAGAGAACTGGGCCAATGAAGTAGCTGACCTCAGCACTCCCTTAGAATACCCACTGTATGTGAATTTTGTGGAAAACCAGAAGAAAGGCCTGGCAAGGAGAGTAGGCTCCTCTGGGGAAAGATACTGTACCCCAAAGCCTCTTAGTGGGGAGTGAGGATAACAGTGATCTCCGTATCATGGGGTAGCATCAGTGAAATATTTTCATATTTAAAACATGTTCCTTTTTCCCTTTTATTTAAGTCATTTTCCTCAAAATCCTCTTTTTGCTGTCTTTATTTTTAGGGAGTAAATATCCATCAATCAATAAAATTTGAAAAGCCTCTTCTTTCAGGCTGACATAATTCTCAGTGATGTCACAGATTGTTAGCTGGTCAGGCCTGTTGATGGATAAGGCACAGGTCACAATTACTGAGGGAGATCCAGAGAGGAGGCTGGAGCCCAGGCTGGACACAGATAAGGGCAAAAGTCAGGGTTGGAACCTTCCACATACCCCCATCGTCCCCCAAGAACTTCATGTCCCTGTGAAACCTGAGTCCCCAGGGGTAGCACACTCATTTCAGAATGAGATCTGAAGATTGTTCTACATCAGATCTTCTGTATGAAAATCTGTCTCTCTCTGTTGTGTTTCATGATGGCCAAATGTGACACAGCTTCCTGCTCATACTGGTTTACCTTCAAGGCTTCCTTCCCAGTCCAGAGCCACTCCAGCCTATATGGACAGTGGCCATAGACCTAGAATGCTTGAAGTCCACCTAGGGCTGAGTGCCCAGGTGACCCTGTGAAAGGAGGCTGCACTACCCAGATTCTGTGTTTGGTCCAACAAGTGGGCAAAAAGGATTTCCAGAGGAGGCAGTGAAGAAGACTTCAGCAGCCACCCTTTTGGGTCAGCTTAGTTTTCACCACCCCTTCAGAAAGGAAGCCCCCATACACAAGCTCCTGGTAGTTATCCATGTGGTGAGTCAGAGCTGCCCTCGGGTGCCAGACTTCAAGGGGAGGAAATCCCCAGCCATGGTCAGCCTTGGGACACTTGCTGAGATAAGTCAAGGATATTTCAGTACCACTCATCATCCTACAGCTCTGTCTTAGGGTCCCCCTTTATATGATCATCAAGTGAAGTTATTGAAAGGGCTCAGAATGTTACTGTGTGTCTTTATGGAAGCAAGGAATGAATAAATTTAACATTTACTGACAAATTCTATGTGCAGAGCTCTGTGCCAAGCATTGGTGATACAGATAAAGAGCTCTTACATTTTCACTTGAGATTCAATACTTAGGGGAATATTGCCTCCAATGGGAAAAAAAAAAGGCGAGGTTAGTATTTCCGTCTAGGGCTGGACTGTCTACATAAAGCTCTAAGGGGAGGTGGTGGTCAAGTGAGTAGCTATGGTTTTGACTACCTAGTACATGCTGCTTCCTGTCTTTCCTTCAAGATATCTTGCTGCTTCAGTGAAGCTGGCTTGCCTTTGATGGCAGTCGGTGTTGGTAAAAGTGGTGAGTCAGAAATGAATAGGAAACCAGCTGTAGGAGCAGGGGTATTTCCAGAACACCGGGACTGGATCAGGAGACGTGATACAGGAAATGCCAGGTAATTGATTATCTAGGTCAGAGTGTCTCCCCAAAATTCCAGTCAGTTTATTCAAATGAAGAGGTCCTGTGGTCCTTTGGGGTATAGCAGCAAAGCAGATGTCAGCCTGTTCTTTATTGCCCTTTCTACTGATATAATCACTTATGTTTCTAAGGTTGACCCATTGAACAGTACCAAAGAGTTTGGGAGTCAGAACTCTCCTGGATCATCAGCAGCTGTGTCTGGAGCCCCAGGAGCCTGTGACAAGGCTGCATCTCCATGAGGGTTCCTTCCCCCCATGATCTTTGGAGATCCTGGATACCATCAGGGTCTATGGGGAGATGGTCCATGTAGTGGCCTGACCCACTGGGAACATGCCAACTCCTCTCTACCCACAGGAGTTCTTGCTCTTTCAGCTGGGCTGGTTTCTGTGTCCCATGAGTATCATAAAGTGGGGATACCTGGACCCCTTTCCATGAGAGTTGTTTCCCTAGATGTTGATTCCTGATGGTTGGTCTTCAAGCTAAACAGGTGGTCTGGGAGGCTGCTACCACTACCAGGTCTCCTTTATTTAGATATATGTTTGTGGCAACTTATCAGTGGTTGGTTGTGGTGGTGGTGAGGAAGGTGGACCCCATCTCTATAATCATTTCTCCCCATTATGTTGTCTGGTCGTGGAGGGAGTGGCCTAGAAGCTCCTTGAGAATGTCACTCTCTCTGTCACTCTCTTTTTGTCTATCTTTGTCAGTCTCTCTATCCTCTACCTCTGTCTTTTTCCTCCTCCTCCTCCTCCTCCTTATCCTCCTCTCTGTATTTCCCTCTCTGTTTGTCCCTTGTTCTCCTCTGTCTCTCCCATCTTTTTTTTCCATCTGTGTATGCCTCTCCACTCTCTCCCTGCCTGCTCTTTTTGTCTGTCTGTCTTTTTCTGTCTCTGTCTTTTTCTGTCTGTCTCTATATCTCTTGCCCTTCCTCTCTTGCCTCTGCTCTCTCCTTTCCCCTGTCTCTTTTCTCTTCTCTGCCCATTTGAAGCCCTTGGCTTTAGCTTTTGCTGCTAAATTGATACATTAAAGAATTCCTCACTATCTCATTCCATGTGACCTTAGTTTTGGCCATTAGTCAGTAGATGTAAGATATTACAAATATATGATACATCTAGCAAATAACCTTGGCTAAGGAGAAGATATGGCCATTATTTCTGAGACCAAGAATGTGCTGGGAAGGATGAGCTGGAAATCCCTTCATAAATCTTCACCAAGGATTGCACTTTTGCATACCTTTGCAAGAGTTTGGGGACCAGGGCTCTCTCCACTTCCTTCCTCATTCTTCTGGGGTTGGAGTAATAAATATACTGGCACTGAACATATTCAGAGCCATGCTGGCCTCTGGAAATTAAGATGAAATGGAAACAACACAGGATAGTGGCAGGGACTGAGGATACTCTGCTGCCCTAAACAGTAGCTGTAGGGTTCTATAAACAGATGGCAGTTGGCCCAAAGCTCCTTCCCCTCAGCAGCCCCCCAGCAGACACCCTGCTGCTGACAACACTGACTCACACCTGAGCCTCCCCTCCACTGCACTGGTCCTTTACCCTGTATGTACTTTCTGTATGTTGCCCAGCAGGTCTGGTGCTGGTCGCAATAATGTGGGGATTGGTGAAGGACGATGCCATGGACCACCTTTCAGCTTCTGGGAGGTGGAGGTGACCAAAGCCCTCCTGACCCTCTTGCTCTTGGGGCAGAGATCTCAAGCAGAGTCTGGCTCTGTGACCCTGAAAGAGCCTCAGAGCCCAACTATGTTTCTAGATGGTCCTGCAAACACTGCCTCTTTTTGATGAAAAAATTCCTCATCTAAGACCAGCCAGAAAGAGTCTGGATATTCCAGGTTCCGTGTGAAATCTGACATAAAAATCTCTGCTCCCAGAAGGATAGGATGGGAATGGCACTTGGTGGTGCACAGAGATAGAACCAACCAGAGTTGCTCTGCAAACAGGGTACAAGTGCTTGGCTACTTTATGTTAGGAGAGAGGTGGTGGTGATGCAAGAGTGTTTGGGAATTTTAATAGGACAGATCAGACCCTTCCCTAGTAACAAATCTTTAAATCCTTTTTATCCTTAGCATTAATAATTATTTTAGAGGCAAATCTTACTTTCACCAAGAAGAGAGGTACCGGCAATTTTTAAAGTTTAAATTTATAAAGGGATCCATTACATAATGTTGGATGACAACCAACACAGAAGAACCCTTGATTTTCCTCATCAAGTGTCCCTAGGATGATGATGTCTGTGACTCTCTTCCCCCCAAAGCATGTGTCAAAATGACAGGGGCCTATTGCATGTGGCAGCATGCAGGTGGAGTGGATAGAGCACTGGGCCAGGAGTACAGAAGACCTGAGTTTAAATCAAGTCTCAAAATTACTAGCTATGTAACCCTGGGCAAGTCACGTTACCTCACTTTATTTCCTCAAATATAAATATGGGATAATAATAGCAGCTACGGAAGCAGCTATGTGGCGCAGCGTATAGAGCACTGGCCCTGGAATCAGGAGGACCTGAGTTCAAATCTGACCTCAGACCACATAGTACTTCTAGCTGTGTGACTCTGGGCAAGTCACTTAACCCCCATTGCCTCACAAAAAAATAGCTGCCTTCCAGGATTGTTTTGAAGAGTAAATGAGATAATGTTTATAAAGCATTTTGCCCTATGTCAGCATACAGTAGGCACTATGTAAATGCAAGTTACCTGGCTTCAAGGGGACAGAGCCCTGGGGTGCTTGCAGAGGCAGAAGTGTTACAGCCCTGATTTCTGGGCTTGTCAGTGTCCATGCTTTGAACAAGCCTGGCCTCTGGGCTCCCGGAGATCTCCCTCAGTAATTGTGATTGCCCCCTCTTTATAAATAAGCCTAAACATCATCAGAGAATGATGTTAGCCCAGAGGAAGAAGGTGTAGCATAATCCATATCTGATTTCTTTTGTTGGGGGTGGGGTAGTAAGGTTTCTGATTTTTTGTTTTTTTTTCCCTCCAAGATGTTTGAAGACTTCAAGAAATTTCAGTAGTCTAAATTCTATGTTCATGTATAAAAATGGCAGCAGAAAGAGGATTTTCAGGGAAACAACTGAACCAAAAGGGAAAGGAAATACATTTCAGTTGGCATATGTTTTTCCAGACTTTCCTATGACAGCCACCAAGATCTCGAGATCACTGTCATCCTCAGGCCTCTGATTCTTCATCTTGTAAGGATTTCTCAGTCCCTGCCAGGGTCGGATCGGAAAGTTTTCCCTTCTCACCAAAGCAGGCTTTCTTCTCCTCTACCAGAAAGTGTAATGTGACCTGGGGCTCCAAGGCAGTGTGGGGCTTTACCCATTCGTTGTCCCAGGTGTCATATAGATCCTTGAAAGCCTCCTTATCCATTTCCCCTCTGCCTATCCCTCCCCAGGGAGTCTGCATTAAGCCTAAAGTTTGTCCATTTCCAGTCAGACCCCCTGCTGGGCTGGAAGCTCATTGCCCTAATGGAAAAATTCCACTTTCCTACTCTGTCTTGCCCAGATTGGTCCTAGTTTTGGTTCCTGTCCTTTTGATGATGGCACATCACTAGGAAAAGATTAAAGCAGGTTTGTGGCATTTTATCCCTGAGGTGGGTCATCAGAGACACAGGGTGTCTAGGCGTGGGGCAAGGATCCACTGAGCTGAGTATGGAATGTGAGACATTGAACTTCTGATGATTTCTGGGGTAACTTGGCCTCTGTTTCAAATACACCCTCTTCCCTGGGTCCAGACCCCTAGGTTTAAAGGAGGGGTTCCTTTGAACCTTGGTTTGTTTATGGATTTTAATTCATTCTGTCAGATATTCTGGGAGTGCTCTGTTGACCCCCTGGTTTGGGAGGAATGGGGTGGGTGCCCTCCTCACCCTGTCCTGGTGCCTGGCAGCAATGAGAATGGCTGCTATGGGAAAGGGAGATGGCTGGCAGTCAGAAGACTTGGTCAGCCTGAAGGTGGTGCAAGGAAATGGTGATTTGGGGGTGCAGGGACTCAAGGTCAGGTCAGAAGAGCCAAAGAGGGGCAGAGGCAGTGATGATAATGGGAGCCTGAATAAACCTTGTCCCACCTTCCTTCCCTCACCTCCATGACACCCGAGTTCCCAGGGGCTGCTCATCAGCAACTTTGAGGTACTATGTTGTGTAAGCATAGAGTCCACAAGCATATATTGGGGGACCATGATATGCCAGTTCTTGTGCTGGATGCTAAGCAGTCCAGGAAAGTCAGAAAAGCTTGGAACCTGCCCTCAGGGATCTCACTGTCAAAAGGAAGAGACAAACCTGTTAAAAAAAAGTAGGTGCATAGATGGTCTAGGCAGGATGCTTAGGGAGTCCATCTAAGAGGAGAAAAAAGCAAAAACGTCCAGCAGCACCTGGGCAGTCCTCAAGCTTTGAGAAGTCGATGCTTGGGTGAAAACATGAATGCAGTCAGGGAATAACCCTGCCCCTTCCTCCTTTCCACCATGATGCAGGTCAACACCTTCCCACCACACACACACACACACACACACACACACACACACACACACACTTCCCCAACTGCCAGGCCTGTGTACTTGCACGTTGGAGGCTGGTGGGAGGGGACTGGCAACCCTTCTTCCATTTGGGCAGGGAGCTTCCGGCGCCCCCAAAGTGTCAGATGGGAAAGAAATGAATGACAACCTGGGTACAGCATTCCTGGATTGGGGCCTCTTTGGACTGGACTGATGGAGTGGCCAAGCTCATCACATCCTCAGAACTCCCATGACAGATGAACTTTGTGAAAAGCCAGAAGGCCTCGAAAGGAGAACAAATCCCTCTGGGGTAGGATCTCATAACCCAAAGCCCCTTAGAGGGGTGAGGAGTGGGAGTGGGGATACCATTGGTCTTCATATCATGGGCTAGTTTCAGTCAAATAGCTTCATACTTAAAACATGTTTATCACTTTGACTTAAGTCATTTTCCTAAAAATCCTCTTCATGATGGCTAATATTTATTTTTGGAAGGTAAATGTCCATCAGTCAAAATTTTCAAAGCCTCTTCCTTCAGACTGGCATCACTCTCTGGTGACGTCACAGATTGTTAGCAAGTCAGGCCTATTGCTGGGTAGGGGGAGGTGCCCTCTGTCCATCCCTCCAATCATCCAGAGACATGAGATCCTGTGAAGCCTGAGTCCCCAGTAACATGATACTTTCATAGTGAGGTCTGCTGATTGTCCTCCATCACATCCCTTAGATGAAAATCTCCCCGGCTCTGCTGTGCTTCTTGGTGGAGGATTAAGACGCAGGTTCCTGCTCCTCCTGGTCTATTTTCAAGGCTTCTTTCCCAATCCAAGGCACACCAGACTGTGTGCACATCAGCCAAAGACCTAGAAACAATGCCTAAAATCCCTGGCCTAGGGAGAAGTGCCTACTCGACCTAGTGAGAGGTGGTTGTGGCATCCCGATTCTGTGGTTGGTCCAACCGGTGCACAAGGATGACTTCACCAATGATTCAGTGATTCCCTTTGGGGCAGTTAGGTGCTCACCCCACCTTCAAATAGAGGGCCTGATTGTTAAGTGACTAGCAACTGTCGTTTGGATGAAACAGGATCACCTCTGACTGCCAGATGTCAAGAACGTGTTTCTGTACTGCTCATCATCCTATAGGTCTGTCATAGGGTACCCCCTTTATACTGCTCTTGAAATAAAGTGATTGAAGGAGCTCAGTGTGTGTGTGTGTGTGTGTGTTTTTAATGAATGAAGCATTAATAACCCTTTCTGTGTGCTGGTGGTCAAGCATTGGGGATACAGATAGAGCAGTAAGGCTGTTCTTGATCTCAAAGATCTTAAATTCTCATTGAGGAGACAACTCTTAGGGGCAGATTCAGCTATAGTTCCATTGGAGAGGTCCCTTGGTCCGTAGGGTACAGTGGCAAAGCAGAGCTTTATGCCTCCTCTTTATTGTCATCTCTACTGATAGACTCATATGCAGCTCTGACATTGACCTTTGAGAGAGGGCTTTCCCTTTTTACCAAACCAAGCCTTTCTTCTGCTCTTCCGGAAAGTGTGTTCTGGGGGTTTCAAGGTCTTGCTGAGCTCCATCAGGTCATCTAGCCAGGAACTACTCACCTCTCCAAAACCTCCCCCCACCCCCTCACTACCCAGGGAATCTGTGTTAACCCTGGAGTGTATGTGTACTTCCAGGCAGACCCCTGCTGTCCTAGGAGCTCACTACCTTGAGGCAGAAATTGTCACCCACTGAGTCCACTGTGCCCAGCCAGGACCCAGTTTGGGTTCTTATCCTAGTCGTAAGTTGTTCCCAGAGAAGTTCTCTGTCTCTCTGTCCCTCCTTCCTCCTGTCCCCTCCCCTCTCTCCCCCTTCTCACCCTCCTCTGCCTCTCTTATCTCCCCCATCTCTCCCTCCTCTGCCTCCTTCATCTCACCCTCCTTTTCCCTCCCTTCCTTTGTATCCTCATTCTTTCCCTCTCCCCACTTTCTCTCTTCTCCCTCCCCTTCCCCTCTCCCCCTCTCTTCCCTCCTCCTGTCCCCTTTCTCCTCTCCCCATATTGCCCTCCCCCTCACCCCACCCCCCTTTCTCCCTCCCTCTTTTCCCCCTCTCTACTCTCCTCCTTCCCCCCTTTCCCTCCTTTCCCCCCTCCTACTCCCTTCCCTCTTTCCCTTTTCTCCCTCCCCTCCCCTCTCCCCCCTCACTCTCTTCTCCATCCCTCTCTCCCTCCCCACTCCCACTCTTCTCCCTCCTTCCTCTTCCTCCTCCTCTCTCCCTTCTCTCTCTCATTCTCCCTCCCTCTCTCCCTCATCTCTCAATCCACTTGCCACCCCCCTCTTCTCCCTCCCTTCCCTCTTCTCCCCATCTTCTCCCCTTCCCTCTTTCCCTCTTCTCTCCCCCCCTCTCCCTCCTATCCTCCCCTCCTCTCTCAAGCACCCTCCTTCTTCTCTCTCTCACCCTCATCTTCCCCATCACTCCTTCTTCTCCCACTCTGTTCTTCCACCTCTCCCCTCATTTCCCTTCTTTCCCTTCTCCCCTCCCCTCCTCTTCTTCTTCCTCTCTTTTTCCCCTTCCTCCTACCCTCTCCCTTCTCTACCTCCTTTCTCCCTCTTCTCCTTCCTGTACTTCTCCCCTCTCTCTCCCTCTTCTCCCTCCCTCCCTCCCTCTTCTTTTGCTCTCTCCCTCTCTTCTCTCCCTTCCCTCCTCTTCTCTACCCCCATGCTTTCTCTCCCTTTCCACCTCCTTCTCCCCCTCACCCTAACTACCCTCTTTCCTCTCTCCCCTCCATCCTCTCCTTTTCCCACCCCATCCCTACCTCTCTCTTTTTCAATATAGCCTACAGAAGATGCTTAAGGGTAAGAGCAGATATTAAACAGGCTCAGGGTCCTGACCCTCAGCCTTATGTCCCTGGGAGGGGGATCAGCAGTGACACAAGGGTGACTAAAAGTCACCAGAGACCCCCTTAGGTGACTAAGGAATGTGAGACCTTGAGCTTCTACCTGGGGATTTCCAAGGTTGCCTCTGTCCTCTCTACACCTAGTTGCCCACATCCAGACCAGTTAGTTTAATGGAGGTGGGGTAAGGGTGTCCCTCCAGAATTGGTGTTGATTTTTTAAAATTTTTCTCTCTTTAATTCATTTTATCCGGAATTCTGGGGAGGTTTTGTCATTTTCCTGGGTGTGGAGGTAGGAGGCAGAGAAAGGGCCCTCCTCCACCCTCCATGAGCAAGTACAGGATAGATCAGATGCCTGAAGGGAGTGTAAACAGCTTCTACAGGAGGCAGTGGGGCACACCTAGGAGGACAATAGGAGCAGGGTTGATGGGCAAAGCGTTGGCTATGGTGGTCATACTAAAGGTGTTACGGGAGGTTAGGGAAAAGGGGAGGCTCAGGGTAAGCAGGGCAGAATGACCAAGCTTGAGGGATGGGGGAGGATTCAGTGGAGACTAAGGAAGCCTGAATACACCTTGCCCAGACTTCCTCCCCTTCCCTCACTGTTGCCACAGTCCCAGGTACAGATGATCC
>NW_020939824.1:0-14612 GCF_900497805.2 Vombatus ursinus | reverse complement strand
TACATTGACCTGCCTCTCTTGCTCTATATTCTCTTGCAAACAGACACCTCCATAATATCTTATTGCAACTGTGACTCCCCTTTGCTACTCTGTGTATAGGCCATTTCCTTAAGGTAGTCTTTGACATGCCAGCCTGGAGGAACTTCCTCAGTCCAGCTCCACTGACCCTCCCTTGAGGCAATTGATTCTCCTAGCAGTTCCTGCACAGGACTTGAGATGTGGAGGGAATCTTTCTATTCCTTCAGTTGCTCATGAAATGGGTCCCTCCTAGCAAATGTGTTCTGGGCCCAAGAGCTCAGCCGCATGGAGCTGTCCCTTGCAAAGTGCTGATCTGGCTTGGGGTTCACATCCTCCCAATTGCTTTTTTCTAGCTTACTGAAAATAGTCCTCTCCTATGGAGTCCTATGGGAGGAGACTAAGGCAGGAAGGAGGGCATGGCTCCCACTTGTCAAGATACGAGAAGGATTATATCATATAGGATGTATACCAGGGTATCCACACATAAACAGAGAGGGCAGACGCTTTCACTCTATGGGTACCCCCCGTCCCTCCCTGCCCGGCCTGATATTTGTCTTCTCCTGCCAAGAGAAAGGAGGCTGAGACCCGCCCCTTCTCCAGACGTTGCTTTTCGTCCTCTGCTTTGTGGGTTGTGAGGAATCCAAGTCCCATTCAGGGGCTGGTGATTTGCAGATGCTGCTGCAGGTAACATGCTCTTCCGTTTTGTGGAGCTCAGGAATTCCCTTTGCCCTCTTTCTCCTCCCGCTCCCAGTTTCTGTAAAGGGGCCACTTTACAACTCCAAGCTGAGCTCAGTTGCTGCCCCCCAGTCCCAGCCCCAGCAGGCTGCGCTCAGGAACCTGGGACCTTGGTCTGCCACGGGCCCACCTCCAGGTGGAGGATGCACTGCGGCTCCCTCCTCTAGCCGTTTTGGGGGATGGAGGCTGAAGGAAAAGACCGGGAGGGGCATCCCGCTGCTCTGTCACAGAGTCCCCTCCCCTCCCTCTTCCCTTCCCTCTCTGCTCTGGGAGGAGACGATACCAGTCCTGCAGTCTCCTCACAATGTCCACACGCTCTCACCTTCTATTCACTATATCTTTCTTGTCTCTGCAACCAATTCTAGCACACGGTTTCCCTGTAATCTCTTTTCTGACCAATTGCCAGGTCCCCTCACTGTCTCTGGCTTCAGAGCTCCCAAAGTATTTGTTGCTTCTGCTGCCACTCCCTAATCCCACCAAAGGCATTTCATCCACATGGACTCCAGGCCAGCCTCTACTCCTATATTACAGAGCTCTTCTTCCAACTTCTTAAATTGTCTTGGGCTAGAAGACTATGTCACCTTGACTTTTGTTGGCTCTGCCTCTTAAGAAATCAATTTGAGCCATTATTTTAAAGTTGTTTGGAGAGGAATATTGAGAGAGCATGACTTAGTGCTTCTTCTCGTTTGCCATTGAGACAATAACTTCTTGAATTGCATTAGTAATTATTGGATCCTTCATGAAATAAAGGAATCAACAAGGGGAAATGGGCATTTTCTCCTGACTTTGAGCATTTTGCACTGGCTGCCCACCATACCTTGAATGTTCTCACTCTTCTTCTCCCCTTCTTGGCTTCCCTGGCAGCCTTCACATTCCAGAAAAATCCCATCTTCTATTGTAAGCCTTCTTTGATCCTGCCTCTAGTTCTCACCCCTTCTCACTGCTTTTTCCTTCCACTTCATCCCATCCCTAGCATGGTTCTCCGTGGTTAATTGCATGCTATTTTTTCCATTACACTTAGCACCTGTAGCACAGAGAATGCCTTTTGCCTTTATTTGTATTCCCAGCATTTACTTAGCTCAGTTCCTGGCACTATTCTTCAATATATAGATGAGAAAAGTCATTTTTTTCAATTCTGGAATTTGTTCATAATAGCTCCCTTTATGTGTTAGTCATGCATTCATTTGGAGAATATCTTGGTTAATACTGTGAGATGTTGGTCTATATCTAATTTCTGCCATGTTGTTTTTCATGGTTCTGAGAAGCTTTTGTCAAAAAGTAAGTCCTTACTCCCAGTACTTATGGTCTTTGATTTACAGAAAACTAAACTATAAGGTTCACTGGCTTCTCAGACTATGCCCAGATTGCCTCTCCTTTAACACAAACTCTGGGATCAAGTGGTCACTTCCTCCCAGCACTCACATCATTTCCACTCCAGTATTGAGTTCCTTCTTATTACTGAGAATCTCATCCAGAATAGTCAGTCAATGAACTTATGTCAAGCACTTACCATGTGCCAGGCATATTGCTGAGAAAGTGCTGGGGATGCAAAGAAAGGCAAAAGACACTCTCCTCTCAAGGAGCTCAGTCTAATGGGGAAGATAACATGCAAACAACTATGGAGGAACAAGCTATGGACAGAATAAAGTGGAAGAAATAAGCAGTGGGCAGAGGCTAAAATTAGAGGGGGGGGGATTAGGAAAGGCTTCCTGCTGAAGGTAGGATTTTATCTGAGATTTAAAGGATGCCAGGGAAGCCAGAAAGTGGAGATGAAGAGTGAGAGCATTCTAGGTATGGGGGACAACCAGTGAAAATGCCCAGAATCAAGTGACAGTGCCTTTTTCCCTTTGTTGGTTTATTTCATGGAGGATCAAATGATCACTAATGCAATCCAAGAAGTTATTAGCTAGAAGGATGAGGAGAGGAAGTGCTAATCCAAACTCTATAAATACTCCCCTTCAAATAACTTTAAAATGATGACTCAACATCAAATTCTCAAGTGGCAGAGCCAACAAATTTCACGTTGAGACATTCTTCCAAGTCCAAGACAACTTGAGACGTTGGAAAGTGTTAACAACAAAAGTTCCAAGAAGCCTTTGGTGAACCAGGAGAAAACAACAACAACAACAAAAACCTTTTTATTAATTGCATAGCAAGGCTGAGTGTCCCATATGTGGGCACACTTTACAGAAGGGAGAGCAAAGGTTTTTATTGCTTGATCTGAATTGCAGTTCCCTCCCCTGTTTCCCCATTTGTTGGGTAATGCAGGATTTACAGCCTATCTGGAGCTCCTAATTTTCCCACCTGAGTCTCTGCCCCTAATTACATATCCCATTACCCAAATTTCCTTGTCAACAGCTTGCAGTTGTCCATACCCCAGCAGCTACTCATCACTCTCATGAGTGATATACAGAAGTAACATTCCCAACAACATTTCCTACAGAAGGACAGATCTGTAACCCAGGGGTGGAGGCTGGCCCATGTGGATGAAAGAAAGGTGATGGGACTAAGTGGTAAAGTGAAAATGAATACTATTAAAATCAATTATTACTGATTACTTTGATTTATGTTTAATTTGGCTGTAGGATTAAGTTCCCTTCTTTTGGAAAAACTAGCCCTAACAGCTAAGCCAAACTAACAGAGACATCCTCTTAAGTCTTGGTTAACTATAGATTTAGAGAATAGATAGATTAATAAGACTTTATCATTTAGTAGCAGATAATTTAGAGGAAGACAAAATTATGTTGGGAATAAAATAATCATAGGATTATAAGAATCTTTTTAAAGACTAAGTTCCCCTTTTTCTGGCAACTGGAGAAAGGGGGGTTGACTCAAGGTTAAGTTCTCTAGACTTAGTGGATAAGCTCCCTTATTTTCTTCAGCTAGAGATTAGATATTAGTTGAGTAGTGTCATCTTCTAAAGATTGGATTTCCTTTTCTGACAACTGGCGGATGGAAGGTGGGGGGGGTGCCTGCTAACTACAAACCACAAGTTCCTCTTTCCCAAGCTTAGTTCAAACTACAGGACCCTTGAAAGGAAGCTTCCTGTGGGGCTTCAAGTGTGAGGCAAGGATGTCTGGGTTAATCTCTCTTTGACAGCCAAATGTTTCTGACAGGAAGGAATTTGTGTTCAGAAAGACTGGGATAAGCAAAGGAGTCAGATGACCCGCCTTGTCCAACTGAATTATGTTCAAAAATTTTTAATTCCCCTTTTCTGTTGTAAAAATAAGCTCTGTAAACCACTCCTTTGTCACTACTTACTGAGGAATTATTTGACCTGACTTAAAGGGAACCTATCCACCATTACTATTAAATCATTATTTATTTACCTGGAAACTTTGTATCTCAAAATTCTTTGTATTTCAGATAATTAATTTTAATCATCAGAAGCCGCAGCAGCTTTGGAAGCTCTCAAGCAAGAGACAGGAAGGGAACCTAGTAATTGGTCAGAAAGAGATTATGTAGACCCCTGTGCTAGCACTAGATGCAAGATTGGAAGATGTTTGGACACTCCATTGCCTATACAGACTTCTGGGTCAGAAGTCAAGGACAGAGAGGATCATTATCTGGCAAGAGGGGGCAGAGGCCCTGAGGAGCAGTATTATTTTCAGTCACAATGGATCAGGGACCTTGAGTAACAGTATCCCGTGCAATCCCAAGTGAATAGGGCCCCTGAGGGGGAGTGTCACTCTTGGTCAATAGGGAGCAAGGTCTCTGAGGAGCAGTATTGATTGAAGTCCCAAAGACTCAGGGGTTCTTCCTGGCTAAGGACCAAAGCACAGACCAAGAAAACAGTGACTGAAACTCTTCCCAAATCACATCACTGTTTAAGCCTCCAGCACTAGCTCTGCAAAGAGCAACAAGAAAGGGCCTGAAGCTTCAGAAAATTCTCTCCCCTCACCATCCCCTCCTCCCTCCTCACCAACACATACACTTAGTCTTTAGTGAAATATAAAATGCAGGGGTAGCAATCATGATATCAGACAGAACAAAAGCTGAAACAGACCTAATTCACAGACATAAGCAGGGAAACTATATCTTGCTAAAACATATCACAAACAATAATATAATGTCAATACTGACCAAATATGCACCAAATGCCACACCATCCAGATTCCTAAAGGAAAAGTTAAATGACTTACAGAAGGAAATAGACAGTAAAACTATACTAACAGTGGACCACAATTTTCCCCTCTCAGAATTAGGCAAATCTATACATAAAATAAATTTAAAAATAAGTTAAGGAGAGGAAAAGAATATTAGAAAATTTAGATATGATGGAACTCTAGAGAAAACTGAGTGGAAATAGAAAGGAATATAACTTTTTCTCAGCTGGACATGGCACCTTCACAAAAAAAATAAATATATGTTTTCACATAAAAACCTCATAACCAAAGAGAGAAAACAGAAATATCAAATACAGGCTTTACAGATCACTATGGAATATAAATTACATAGATGTGGAAGCATAGATTAAAAATTAATACAAAACTAAATAATCTAATTCTAAAAATTGTGTGTCAAAGAAGAAATCATAGAATCAATAAATAATTTCATTGAAGAGAATTACAACAATGAGGCAACATCACAAAATTTGTGGGATGCACCCAGGGCAGTACTTAGGGGAAATTTTATATCTTTAAATGCTTACATGAATAAAATAGAGAAAGAGGAAATCAATGAATTGGGCATGACATTTTATTTCATTTATTTTATTTTTTTTAGGCAATTGGGGTTAAGTGACTTACCCAGGGTAACAAAGCTTGCAAGTGTCAAGTATTTGGTCTGAGGCTGGATTTGAACTGAGGTCCTCCTGACTTCAGGACTGGTGCTCTATCCACTGTGCCACCTTGCTGCCCTGGGCACCACATTTTAAAAAGTAGAAAAGAATAAATGATGAATCTCCAATTAAACATCAAAATGGAAATCCCTAAATCAAAAGGGAGATTAAGAAAGTTTTTTTAAATCAAACTAATAAATGAAAGGGGTGGGGTTTTATGAAAATACTAATGAAACAGATAAATCATTGGTTAATTTGACTAACAAGAAAGAAGAAAACCAAATTATCACTTAAAAATGAAAGGGTGAATGCATAACCAATGAAGATGAAATTAAAGCAATGACTAAGAGTTATTTTGCTCAATCATATGATAGCAAAACTGACAATCTACCTGAATTACGTGTAAAAGGGAAATCAGTAGCAAATTAGAGGAGCAAGAAAGAAATTACTTTTCACATCTATGCATAGGGAAAGAAGTTATGACAGAATAAGCCACAGAGAGAATCATAGAAAATAAAATGGATGATTCTGTTCTATAAAGTTGAAATATTTTTGCACAAACAGATCAAGTGCACTTCAAATGATAAGGTTAATATTTAAGTGAGGAGAAACCTCTTTGCAGCAAAGTTCTCTAAGGACTGTTGCTTATGCAAGATATAGAAGAAACTGATACCCATTTCTCAGATTAAAAGCCATTTTCCAATTGGTCAAAGGAGATGATCAGGAAATTTTCAAAAGAAGAAATCCAAATTATCAAGAGCCCTATGACAAAATGTTCCAGATCCCTCATAATGAGCCAAGTGCACATTAAAACAGCTCTCTTCTTTCAGTCTGTAAATCATAGAGGTCTGCAGGTTCAGGAGCAGTCCCCCCTTTCTGTTCAACAGCAAGATCCATAGAAATGGCCCTTTTGCCAGGTGCTGGTCAAAACCAGAACAAAAAATAAGCACATCATTAAATTAAATAACACCAAACAAAAGAGATGATATAGAGAAGGGGCAGGGAAGAGTTCCTAGACTGTCTCCTCTCTGCCCAGCCCTAAGGCCAAGCCAAGGATGGGAGGAAGGGAGGAAGAAAGAATGGAAACTTCCATCTGAGAAGGGGAGGGAGGGAATGTCCCAAAAGTCTTCTTCCTGCTGGCCTGCAAGGTACCCTCACCCCACTTCACAGTCCCCCAAGCCTCCAACCCTCCAGCCAGAGGCCTGGGCAGGTAGAAAGCCCCAGGCAGGAGCAGCCCTGGATTAACAGGCCCACACATGTTCAGCCATAAACATAAACACACATACATACATCCGGACACCAACACAGACACTCTCACTCAAACAGATGATGCTACCTACATCCACAGCAGAGATGGAAACGAAGGTATTGATATTCCCAGGACCTTCCATCCACCCTTACACACATTCCACATTCTTCTGAGCACTGAGAGAAGGCAGTTGGGTCTGGCTGGGATACATGAAAATGTTGGAAGGGGAGGAAGGGAAGAGAAGATAAGGAGAACAAAGGGAGTGGCTGAGGCAGGAGCGGGGAACTGGGCACTTGTCTCACACACAGCCACTTAAGCACTAGCAGGACCGTCAGGGTCTGTCAGTCTGGAAAGTGGGGATGAGATGGGCATTACAGAGGGGACCAGGATGAGGGAAGGGGAAGGGAGGTAGTTGGAGGGCAAGCAAACCTCGAACTGCTGGCGCCACACTCACCTTGTCTTCCATACAAAAAGAAGATTTACACTTAACAGAAGGTGGGAGGGGGCGGGCGCTGTGATGTCACTGGAGGGCGGGGATAGTCTTTCATAGCAGAGGAGGAAAGGAAGAAGGAGGGAGGGGAGGGGGCTCTGTGACAGAGCAGCGGGGTGCTCCCTGGTCGTTTCTCTCAGCCCCCATCACCCAGGAGTGGGAGGGGAAGAAGGGGAGGAAGCTGCAGTTCATTCTCCACCTGTAGGTGGGCTCATGGCTGAGCCGGAGCTGAGGGGCAGCAGCTGAACTCAACTTGGGGTTGTGGAGGGGCGGCCCCTTCACGGAAATGGAGAGGGGGAGGAGAAAGAAGGGGATGAGGAGGTAGAGGCAGGGATGTCCTGGGCTCCACAAAAGGGAAGAGCACGGTAGTTGCAGCAAAAGTTACAATCCACGAGCTCCTGAATTGGACTTGAATTCCTCACAACCCCCAGAGCAGAGGAGGAAAGGGACTGTTTGGGGAAGGGGCGGGTCTCAGCCTCCTTTCTCCAGGCAGGAGGAGACAAAGATTAGGCCTGGAGGAGCGGGACAGGGGGGCACCCAGGGAGGCAGCGCTTCTGCCCCCACTGTTTATGTGTGGGTGCCCTGGTTTAAATCCTATGTAATATAAACCTTGCAGAGCCCGGACAAATGAAAGCCACATCCTCCTTTCTGGCTCATTCTTCTCTACCAAGTGACTTCATATATTTCTTTTAAAATTATTTCAGATTTGGGGTTTTATTATCTCCCAATACCAGCTGTCCTGCCAGTAGTGAATTGGCATAGTGGAGAAACACCTGGAATTGGAGACACAAGACCTGGACTGATGTCTTTGCCTTACTCATTGTGTGACCATAGGCATGTCCTTTAAAGTCTCTAAACCTCAATTTTCATATCTGTAAAATGTTGGTGATATTAATATCTATGCTAAGTAAATTACAGGGAAATTGTAGGGTTCAAATGACATATTTGCAAAGTGCTTTTCAAACCATAACACAGTAGAGAAATGTTTATTATTATTTTCATTATTCTTGGTCTCTGTTAGTCTTTTGAAGGTGTGTACACATCTTACTATTGTTACTTTTCTGTATGATATCCTTCAGATCATGGCACAGCATTACTTGTCTTTTGTCAGTGATTAAAAATAATGGAATATTAACCCATCTGCTGCAGGCTCCATGAACACATCTTTAGGACAATTCTAGGAGACAGGGCTGTGGGGATCAAATGATCCTCATGCTGTTACCACATGGTTTTCAGTTCTTCCCCTAGGTTTCTATATGTTGAAAGCTTTTCATCCATGCAGCTTAGAGATTAGGAACACTTGGTATGCTATTTAAAACACTGTTCCTGAATTTGTATGGATCAATGTTATGACTAGGGGATGGGGGTAATAGTTTTGTTCCATGACAATATTCCAGCTCCATTACAATATATTTTTAAATTCTCAAGGGTATCCTGAGGTTTCCATTTGTTATATTAACATTTGTCATCTGTTCACTTTGGAAAAATATTAAGCTTCTGATAGATAATTCCAGCCACCAGTTCATGTTTGGCTATTCATTACATACAAATATTTTATAACCTGAAGTGAAGTGTGCCTCAATTTCTTCCATTTCCTTCCATAATCTATGCTGATTGTTATACCTGGGCTCCTTAAGCACAGTCTTTATATTTTTTCTACTGACATTGACCTGATGTGGAATTGCTTGCAAAAATTCCCTCCATTTCTATAAAAAAACTCACATGGTGAGCATGTATTCAGTGGTTCCCTATACACAACTTATTGGTTGCATTCATGTGGAATTTCACCTATGGAGTATATTGATATTCCATTTTGGGATCTTGGGATTCCTCCAGAGATTGAGCACTTTCAGACACACTGGACACATCCAGGGGTGAGAATTTAATTTAATTTACTTCCTTTTAAACCTTGCTTTTGCTATTGTGAAGTGAAGTGTTGGATGTCTGTTGCAAAAATATTTCTGGCAGTTTTAAACTTACTTAATATGTGCTTTGAGAACATCCCTCAATTCCCTCCCTCCTCTTTAAGGAGAAAGTGCTGATCTCTATGTTTCATTAATAGGTAGATTTTTTTCTTAGAATATTTTCCAAATCTATTTTTGTTGATTTTTGCAGAAATAGGAGAGGGCCTTTCTACACTAGATCCTGTCTAAGAGCATTGCTAAGTTAAGAAGGCCGTCTTCTGGGAGAGGGACTGGAAAGCAGGAAAGGCTCCCTCTGATTTAGCAGGCAAAGGGTTCTAAGGGACGGGTGGATGACTCTGAGAGTTACAGGCACAACTTTAGCTGAGGTGGTATTTGGGCTCCTGTGGTCCAGGCCACATAAAACAAGTGCTGTATGGAGCTCCACTCAAGGTAGGTTTCCCAATCAAAAAGGTTTCTAAGCATGTTCAGGAGACACCTGAGACTTTCATTTCACCCAGGCTGACTTTTTTTAAGAGGAGAGAGAAGGGATTCTCACCAAAATACAAGGACTTGTTTAAACCCTTAAACCATGAGCTAGCTCCTGATATTGTTGCCACAAAAGCGTTCTAATATTGATATCCCCGTGATTAAGAAGTTCATTTGTTTTCCTTAAAGGGCATCAGTAAAAACATTTTTCAGTTAGAGGTTGAGTTCCTGCTATCATTATCAATAACCAAAGTCCAAAGTACACACAGATCAAACATACAAGTATATACAAGAGTATCTCCATTGTTATACTGCACACTTCTAGCAGGACTGGGGCTTCTTGCCATTGACAGAGATTGCCAAGAATGACACATCACACTCCTCTATCTGGAGTTTACCCTTTCAAATGCCTTATACTTTTTTCTCCATGTACACACCTGACAAAGATGGCAGAGATGCAGCAGATGCCAGCCCTGCTGAAATGGGAACAAAAACTTGAAAAGGGAGTCCGGGCTGCTCAGCATTAAGGCATGCACAAGTTTAGCGGGAGCAATGGGAAGGCAATCAAATGAAAGGCCTCATTGTGGGAACCCTGTGACTGGGTCTTGAAAAATCATACATATGCCCCTCCAAGCACACTAGCACTTCCTTCCCTCAGTTCATACACCTTCAAGAGCTTTCTCCCCAACTCAATAATGAATGCAGTAGAAAGGGGTTTACATATTATACCTCATTTTATTTCATTTAGCAACTGAACACATTATCACCCTCCTAGTTAGGATCACCACAGTACTGGAAGTTTTGCCCTTTTTTCATGATTCATATTTCAAGTTAATCTGTACACAATGGAGAGTCCTGCAATAATACTAAGAATGAACAGCCCCAATGTGGAATGGGGCAATTTGTGAATATGAAGAAATGTTAGAACCTGATTTTTAAGTAAGGATGCTAGTTAAATAATATAATTGAAAGGACATAATGCACAGAGAGATTGCTCCTTCAGTCATTTCCTTCCTCCAATCTCAGTCGAGGAGTTCCACCAGACACACCTGTATCTGTAGAGAGGCTCTGACTGCCTTCCCTAGAAGGACATTGTAGGCTCTATAGAAGGCGCATATTTTCAGTAAGCAGGAAAAGAGCAATTGGGAGGATGAGAACCCTAAGTCAGATCAGCACTTTGCAAAGGACAGCTCCATGCAGCTGAGCTCTTGTGATACAGCACAAATTTTCTGGAAGAGTAACATAATTGGGTGAAGAATTGAAAGAATATGAAGATTTCTTTCACATCTCCAGTGCCGTACAGGAACAGGTAGGGGAAGCAATTGCTTCAGGGGAGAGGCAATGGAGCTAGATTGAGGAAGTTCCTCTAAGCAGAAATGTCAGTGACTGCCTTAAGGGAATGGTCTGGGTGCTGTGCACAGAGTAGAATAGGAGAGTCAGGGATTGCAATAAGATACCATGCAGGTGTCTGTTTACAAGAGAATATAGGGAAAGAGAGGCAGGTGAGTGTGACAGAGTAGGCACCTTGGGAATCAGAGCAAGGAATTTGGGACTGTGATTGAGAGGAGAGGGTGGCTTGAGGAGGACAGAGGAGAAAAAAGAGAGATTCCATTGGTATTAGATGTGTGACCTAAAGTGTGTTAGACATCACTCTGCCACCAAGGTACAGTAAATACTACCAAATACCATACACCAAAATTCTAAACTCAGTTATTTTTTCCCTGCAAAGGCCAAATGTAATCAAAGTTAGATAGTCAATTGGTATTATTTAATGAATACTGAAAGGCCCTCCTGCCCCTAGACATCAAGCAACTAAGCAGCAAACATTTATTAAGCACATACTGTGTACCAGGCACTCTGCTAGGCACTAGGGATACAAAAAACAACCAATCCTTTCATTTGAGGAGCATATATTCTATCATGGAAGATCATATGTTTGTGTGTGTCTGTCTTTTTGTGTATATGTGTGTCTGTGTGTATCTGTGTATGTGTGTATACACATATACACACATAGTTGTGCCTTCTCTAGGGCAGGGTGGTGAGAGAGGGAGAGAAAAAATAAAAATTGCACAGTAGAGAAGAAAATAAAATTGTGAGGGAAACATAGAATAGTAGGGTAGCTTTAAAAATGATGTGATGTAGTTATTACATAGTTTGTAAAAACAATAGACAGTGTGAAGTGGAAATTCATGGTTTATATTGAATCCTCCTTTTATACTGTGCTGTATACTTGGACATATTCTTTTTTGTCTTTTCATATTAAACTTCAAAATGAATAAAATTTAAAAATAAAAACATGAAAAAATGCTCTAAATTAATATTAATGAGAGAAATACAAATGAAAGCAACTCTGATGTACCCCCTCACCCCTATGAAATTGCCTAATATGACAGAAAAGATAAATGACATGCTGGAGGGGATGTGGGAAAATTGGGAAACCAATGAACTGTTTTTAGAGTTGTGAACTAGTCCAATCATTCCGGAGAAGTATTTGGAACTATACTCTAAGGGCTACAAAACTGTGCATACCCAGCAATAGCATTACTAGGTATATATCCCAAAGAGATAAAAAGGGGAAAGAACCTATTTGTATAAAAATATCTACAGTACCTCTTTTTGTGGTGGCTAAGAACTGGAAAATGAGGGGATGACCAACAAATGTGCAATGACTGAACAACTTGAATTATATGATTGTGATTGAATACTAGTGTACTGTATAAAATGAACAGGATGGCTTCAGAAAAACCTAGGAAAACATTATTGAACTAGTGCAAATGGAAGTGATCATAACCAGGACAAAAATGTAGACAGCAAATGTAGTGTTATAAAGTTGATCCACAGTAAAAGCTTTAGTTACACTGATCAAGTCCGTGATTCAAGGAAATTCCAAAGGACCCCTGGTGAAATAATGGTATTCATATCCAGAGAGAGAACTGAGGAACTCTGAATATAGATTGAAGCATTTTTTTTAACTTTCTTTATTTTTCTTGGCTTTTTATGTGTGGTGTTTCCCCCAACATAGCCAAAAGGACAAAAAATAAAAAGTCAAAATTGGAAGGGGTGTGGGAAGATAGACACACAAATACATTATTGGGAGAACTGTGAAATGGCACAATCATTTTGAAAAGTAATTTGGAATTATTCAAAAAAATAAAACAAAAAAGTCCATAGCCTTTAAAACAAAGATTCCACACTGGGCTTACACCCCGAGGAAGCAATTAATAAGAAAACAGTCAGCATATACTCCAAAATGTTGATAACAGCACTTTTTGTGACAGCTATGAACTACAAATAAAGTAGATGTTCATCAACTGGGGAATGATTGCTAAACAAAGTATGGAACATGAAAAATGGAATATTACTACTCTGCTTCAAGAAATGATGATAGTGTTGAGTACAAGGAAATATGGAAAACTATTTGTGCACTGATGCAAAGAGAAGTAGGCAGAGCCAAGAAAACAGTATCTGTATACAACTGCAACAATTTAAATGGAAAGAATGACACCACAAAAAATTAAAGATACATGGAACAAAATATTAAAGAACAAGTAGACCGAAAAGAAAACATGAGAAGAAGCCACCAATCTACAATGACCAGGTGGTGAGAGGTCCACGGTGTTACACATTGCTTACCTTTTCCCAAATTCATTGATTAGTATTCTCACTTTTCTTTTCTTCCTAAAACATAAAATATTGTTTATCACATGGTGTGCTCTGGAGGATGAGGAAAGGGAAAGACACATTGGTTAACCTGAGGGTGTAAAAAGCAGAAAATATCAATAAAATTTTTGAAAAGAGGTCTGTTATCTCAAGGGTAACGATAGAGGTGGGAAAGGGGTTTGGGTTAGTGATTATCACAATCAAATCAAAAACTATACTAACAATCAGTGATTATGAAAAAAATTGTTGTTGTTGTTTAGTCCTGCCTGACTTTTCCTGACCCCATTTGGGATTTTCTTGGCAAAGACACTGGAATGGTTTGCAATTTGCTTATGAAGCTCATTTGACAAATAAGGAACTGGGACAAAAAGTGTTAAGTGACTTGCTTGGGGTCACTAGAAAGGATCTGAGCCCAGATTTTAATTCACAAAAATGAGTGTTCCTGACTTCAGGCTCAGCGGGACACCTAGCTGCCCAGAAAACAATTGGAACTTGTTAAAAATTGAGAGATCGATCAGTGGAAAAGATTAGATATACAATATATAGAAGCAAAGAAATAAAATAGAACAGTGTTTAATAAATCCAGTAGTTGGCATGGGGTGGAGGGGTTGGGGCATGGGAAAACACTTTACTTTATATAAAAAAACAACCAAAAAAATCAGATGAGATAAGGGAAAAACAATTTGACAGAAATTTGATAGGACATCAACACTACACACCAATTATGAAATTAAACTACAAACAGATACATGAATTAGTAAAAAAGGGGATCAACAGCTAATTAGAGGAGCAAGGAGGAAAATACTTTTCACATCTATGGATAGGGGAAGAGGTTGTGATGGAACAAGTGATGCAGAGGATCAGAAAAAATAAAGTGGATTATTCTGCTTCTATAAAGTTGAAATGTTTTTGCACAAACAGATCGAATGTAGTTTAATGAGAAGGGTAACAGTTATGTGAGAAAAACATCTTTGCACTAAAGTTTTCTAAGGACTGTTGCATATGCAAGATATAGAAAGAACTGATTCCAATTTCCAAGATTAAGACCCATTCCCCAATAGGTCCAAGGATAGGGAGAGGAAGTTTTCAAAGGAAGAAATCCAAGTTATACATAGCCCTATGACAAAATGCTCTAAATCCTTCATAATGAGAGAAGTGCACATTAAAACAACTCTGTTCTTTCCATCTGTAAATCATAGAGATACACAGGATCAGGGATAGTCCCTCTTTCTGTTCCACAACAAGGTACATGGAAACATCCCTTTTACCAGGTGCTGGTTGAAACCAGAA
>NW_020939823.1:0-3603 GCF_900497805.2 Vombatus ursinus | reverse complement strand
GGTTTAGAGCATGAGTTCTTAATCTGGGGTAATCAAACTTACTTTTTTAAAAAATATTGTGAAAAAATATTTTAATGTAATTGGTTTCCTTTGTAATCCTATGTATTTTATTTTATGTACTTAAAAACACTCTTCTGAGAAGGGGTCCATAGACTTCACCTGCCTGCCAAAGGGATCCAGGATCCAAAAAAGTTCAAGAACCTCTGATAATCTACAGCCATCTGGTCCTACCTATTCTAGCTGAGGAACTGAGGCCCATGAATGTTAAACAACTTGATCAAGGTCACACAGTTAACTGTCAGAGGGAAGATTTGAACACATCCTTTGATGCCAGAGTCACTGGCCTTTCCTCTGTTGCTACCTTGCTATTTTATATGGAAGGTTGATAGGGGAGGAAGGAAGGGAAAAGAGGGGTAATAGTTTATTTCCTGATCAATTTGGTGAGCTCTATAGGGTGGTAGGCCTTTGTTTGAGACTTTGGTTTTCACCAAGTGGATATGAATTTACTGGCTTGGACAGTTGTTAAATCAGCTTAACTAAAAGGAAGCCTGAATCATGGGTGGGGTTTCTCTCACTCAGGAGCTGCTAATGGCTGGCTGCCTTGAGTATAAAGTAGATGAAATTTGCATGTTCTCAGATTTAGAGAAGAGATTTCTTGATCTCAGCCTTGAATAGGTAGTGGCATAATCACTCAGTCTGAGAAATGACAGCTGTGAAAAGGGAAATTTCATGACCAAGGAGCACAAGTTCCTGAGCTCCAGCTTTCTGGGGGAGATTTTCTGGTCAGTGTCAGCCTTGAGGTTGCCTTTCTATCAATTCTATTAGAAAGATCTGCACTCCAGCCTTGGAAGAATTACTCGGCAATCCCCTTCATGTGATTCGACCTTGTCTATCAACTTGATTGTAAGTTTTTAGGGATTTATTCACTATTACCTATGGTATGGAGTAGTGATAGAGTTAGGATTCACACACAAGATTACAAGATTCCAAATCCAAGTATCTTTCTCCATATATCACACTGCCTCCCATGTTCTTAGGAGTGTTCTAGGTTCTCAACCATACTACTAGTAGCATAAGGAATGTTAGTGATATGTGGTGAAGGAATTGGAGAATGGAGTTAGTCCATATCCTCTTATCTCTGTACTCTTCACCCAGGCCAGGCATCTTCAATGACCTGTTCCTACATGTATGAACAAGCTCTTTTGGGACAAGTACCATAGAACCATAGCAGAAACAGAACATGGTTTCAGTGATTTGTGTGGTATATGTAGTAGAACAAGCTCCAATTTGGAAGTCATAAATTTTAGATTCTACTTCAAGATAGCACTAGATAACAGTATCCCTCTTTAAATCACTGAACCTCTCTATGCTTCAATATCCTTATCTGTATATAAAGGTTGTACAAGAGGAATAGATGGCCTTTGGCACTTGTCCATCCATTTGCCCCACATTGAGGATGACTGATTTCAAAGGTGGTGTGGCAGAATACAATGATTCCTATTTAATGGTTCAAGAACCCCTTCTGGGTTCTCAACAATAGTCCAAAGGGTTCCTGCTAAAAATTCCTTAATGGCATCTTAAGCAGTAAACAATTACAAAGAATAATATAAGTAGCATGTTAAATTACCCTGGGAGTTCACAACACTTTTTTTCTTGCAGAAGTGGGTTTCATAATACAAAAAAAATCATTGGGAACCACTAGTTTGATGAATAAACACCTGACATGGAAACCAGCAACACCTGAATTTGAATTCTGCCTCATATACTAGGCAAGTCACTTAACCTGTCAGTGTTCTAGGCAACTCTGGAAGCCTCTAATTTGCAGAGAAGGTGCCAACTTGCTTTGGTAAAAGGAATTTCCTA
Source organism: Vombatus ursinus (assembly GCF_900497805.2). Classification (NCBI taxonomy): domain Eukaryota; kingdom Metazoa; phylum Chordata; class Mammalia; order Diprotodontia; family Vombatidae; genus Vombatus; species Vombatus ursinus. Next base: position 1,740 of record NW_020939823.1, on the reverse strand, counting down.
CCCATGATGTGTTGGCTTAAGCTATTGTGGAAAAAGTTCCTATTAAAATCAATCAGGCTTTAATGAGTATAGCCTTACCTTCCATAGGGTGATGTAATCAAAATCTCAAACTGTTAATCAGATTTGTGTAATTATATTCTGTACCTGTAAAATTAGAAGATTGGACCAGATGGCCTTAAAAGTTGTCTTCATCTCCAAATACAATGATTTTCAATACTGGCTCCTATTCCTACTTGCTAATCCAATCCAATCCAATTAATATTTCTCAAAACCATATTGAAAAGACAAGAACAAAGCACTGCCTATCTGCAAGAAGTTTAAATTGTACTGTTGGCCTAATCCTTCAGCTCTTAGATTCCTGGTCCCCTGACTACTTGCTAAGACCTTCAGGGTTTCCTGGTACCAAATTCTCTGATTAATGTCTCTCTGGTCACCTCACACTCTGCCTCCTACTTATTTTGTGCATGGCTGACTCCCAGTGTACTCTGGCCCTTCGGACACATGGAAAACACAGCAGGCTGCTTCTCTGTCTACTCCCCATTGGGGGAGAAGGATGGAAGCAGCAGCAAAGGGATTGTAGAACTCTTACTTGTTTTGGGAAGTAAGTCCTTAATAATAACTGATATTTATATAGCACTTTATATACATTCCCTCCTTTGACCCTCACAATAACTCTGGGAGGTAGGTATTATTATCCCCATTTTGCCAGATGAGGAAACTGAGGCACAAAAAGGTTAAGGAGTGTGTATGTATGTATGTGTGTGTGATATATATAGATAGATAGAGATACACATACATACAAATATATACACATGCATACATACGTACATACAGATATGTATATGTACATACATACATCTTTTTTCTTATGGCCCCACAGTTAATAAGCACCAAGAGACAGGATTTAGGAATATTTTTAATTTGAAGAAGTTAGAGTCAAAAGGATGAACCCCCTTACTTTCACATAAGGAAATCTTTTTCTTGATTTTTTCCTTTCCTTGAAACAGAAGAGAGGAAAATTCCTTAATAAAAAAAAAATGCAGTAAGATATCCTGCTGTCAGCTTGATAGCTGGACTACTCCATTCCACCTGGTGAAATGAAGACAACACCTAAGAGGAGATAATAGATTTAAGAATGTATAGCTTTGGAAGTTATATAACATGCTTTCCTCCCAAGTGAGTTCAGAAAGATTTAACATGTCCACATTTACACAGCCAAGGACTGGGTTGTAGAGCAGGAGCTCAATGCAGGAATGTCTGCCTCCAAACCCAGCCCTGTTCTTCCCAGCTTGTCTACCTAGAAAGAGGAGACCCTACTAGCATACTTCATCACACAGATTAGGGTCCTTGAGGATAGACAACCAACAAAACAATAAATACACCCTGACTTGTAGCGTTTGACAGTTTTGGAGTTGGAAATACTCATGCTGAAAATTTAATGATCAGTTCTCCTTTATAAGTTGGCTCCAAGTCACCATTAAGTCGCATACCTGAAATTCTAGAAACAATCTTACAGTGGAATCAAGACAAAGTGATTATTTATTTTGCTAAGGAAAATTCAGAGAAAGGTCTGGCTCTCATTCTAGGACACAGGGGAAGAGAAAAGGCTATCCCAAAAGCCTTAGTGCAATACTAATTCACTCAAGTTTTTGTGTCCCAAAAGTCTTATTGCCGTTTTAAGCTATTAGTACCATAAAGCTTTAGTATCTCTGTGTCCCAAAAGATTAAAGGTTTAGTAGC
>NW_020939822.1:0-1143 GCF_900497805.2 Vombatus ursinus | reverse complement strand
AAGCCCCTTCTGCCTCCTGGTCTCTGGAGGAGGATGGGGGAGGGGCATGAGGCCAAAGAGAAGGAGTTAAAGTGGGAGGCAAATTTGGCATTAAGGCAATATGTTCAGAAATTCTAAAGATGAGAATGCAGAGCCTCATTAGATCAAAATGACTCTATCCTGGTATCTTAATGCAGTCCGTCTAGAGCAGAGGTGGGAACCTGCAGCCTTCAGGCCACATGGGCCATCTGGATCCTTAAGTGTGGCCTTTTGACTAAATCCAAATTTTAAAGAACAAGTTTGTCAGATTTAGCAATTAAAGCCTCAGTGACTGTTTGGAGAGAGTACTTTTAGTAAACCAAGGATGAAAGCCAAGTTGTGTAAAGGGTTATGGCGTGAGGGGAGGCGGACAGCAAGGTGGCCCATGGTAGAGCAGTAGGCTTGGAATCAGGAAGACTCCATGAGTCCAAATCTGGCCTCAGCCACTTTCTAGCTCTGTGATCCTGAGTCATGTAAGTCACTTAACTCTGTTTGCCTCAGTTGTTCATCTCCAAAATGAGCGTGAGCAGGAAATGGCAAACTACTCTTGTGTCTTTGCCTAGAAAACCTCAGATGGGATCTTGAAGAGTCACACACATCTGAAACGGGTGAATAGCATCTGAGGAGGGAGTGAGAGAGGAAAGTAGAAAGTTCTCCCAGATGTTTCAAGGAGTTTGGCTGAGAAAAGGAGGTGACATAGAATGATTGCTCAAGGGTGGTGAGGGTTTAGGGAAGGCTTCTGTAAAGATCGGGGAGATGGGTATGTTTGGCGTCAGTAAGAAAGGTGCCGACTGATACAGAATCTGAGAGAACTGGGTGTGGGGAATGACTGACTATGCTAACTGTTGGGGAGGACAGGATAGGATGGGATGAAATGGCCACGTACCTGGTTTGCCTTTGCAAAGACAAGTCTCCCACTTTCTTAGAGAATGGAGGAAAGAAGGCACTGTAAGATCCCATGAAGAGGTTCTGAGAAGGAGAGAATGCAGGCAGTTATTCACTCTACACTTATTAAGTGCCTCCTATGTGCCAGGCCCTGTGCTTTGTAGGGCTCATGCAAAAAGAAGCAAACAGCAGTGTCTGCCCTCAGGGAGCTCACAGTCTATTGGGGGTGACAACAAGCAC
>NW_020939821.1:0-1204 GCF_900497805.2 Vombatus ursinus | reverse complement strand
TACAGACAGGACCATATGCAACATTCCTTCCTATATACATCTGGGTTGAAGTAAGCACCACTGTGGTACAGTCTCTCCCATTGTCTAAATCTAAGCATAATATCAAGCTCCAGCCTTATATAAGACTACCTCTCAATGCCTGAAGCCAGAGAATCAGGCTGAGAACAGAATTCTCATCATTCTTAATCTAAGTGTAAACATCAACCCAAAATGGCTTAACTGACAGCCTGCCATTGAGATCAACGGCCATGGATACTATTAAAGTACTATTTAAAGGCAGCATAGACCAGTAGATAGAGAGTCAGTCTTGAAGTCAAGAAATCTGGGTTTTTCAGGTTCAGAAAAGCACTGGTTTCAATTAACTCATAGAGTTAGTAGTCTATGGATAAGAGATCCACTATAAATAAAATCATAGCAATCTGATTGATAAACTGGAATGGAAATGGAATAATTCATTTTTTCCACTTAATAGAATTTTTCCCAATTACATGAAAAGATAGGTTTTAACATTCACTTTTATAAAATTTTGAGTTCCAATTTTTTTTCTCCAGTCCCTCTCCCCCTCCTCAAGAAGGCATGCAATCTGATATAGGCTATACACAGACAACCATACTAGGTACATTTCCATATTAGCCATGTTGTAAAAAAAAAAGAAACAGAACAAAAGGAAAAAACCATGAGAAAGAAAAAAAAAGAGCAAATAGTATGCTTCAATCTGCATTCAGATTCCATAGTTCTTTCTCTGGATGTGGAATTGTCTTAGATCATTGGATTGCTGAGAAGAGCTAAATCTACAAACCTTGTTCATCACACAGTGTTGCTGTTACTGTGTACATGTTACTGTGTACAATGTTCTGATTCTGCTCACTTCACTCAGCATCAGTCCATACAAGTCTTTCCAGGTTTTTCTGAGTCTGCCTGCTCGTCATTTCTTATAGAACAATACCATTCCATTACATTTGTATACCACAACTTGTTCAGCCATTCCCCAATTGATGGGTAACCCCTCAATTGAAATGGATTAATTTGTAATGGGAAAGTGCATACTTGGAACCAATTACCTGCATAAGCTACCTTTTAATTAGAGGGAAGTCTCTCTACACAGGGAGCAGATAAGGCTGTTTGGTACAAATAAATCACAACAAAGGGAGATGTTCTTTTTTTTGTGAGGCAATCAGGGTTAAGTGACTTGCCCAGGGTCACA
>NW_020939820.1:0-8288 GCF_900497805.2 Vombatus ursinus | reverse complement strand
ACCTATTTTATTGGTTTGGCCATAAAAGCAGCTGTTAGTTTTATTTATTAGTTCAATAGTTTTCTTAATTTCAATTTTATTAATCTCTCCTTTGGTTTTCAGCATTTCTAATTTGATATTTAATTAGGGATTTTTAATTTGTTCTTTTTCTAGTTTTTTTTAGTTCTGTGCCCAATTCATTAATCTCCTCTTTCTCTATTTCATTCATGTAAGCATTTAGAAATATAAAACCTTCCCTATGAACTGCTGTCACTGCATCCCATAAGTTTTTGTATGTTGTCTCATTATTTTCATTCTCTTGGATGAAGTTATTGAATGTTTCCATGATTTGTTCTTTGGCCTGCTCACTTTTTAGGATTAAATTATTTACTTTCCAATTAATTTCAGTCTATCCTTCCATTGTTCCTTATTACATATAATTTTATTGAATTATGATCTGAAAAGGATGCATTTAATATTTCTGTCTTTCTGCATTGGATTTTCAGGTTTTTATGCCCTAGCACATGGTCAATTTTTGTGTAAGTGCCATGTACTACCAAGAAAATATATATACCTTTCTATCCCCAATCAATTTTCTCCACAAGTCTACCATATCTAACTTTTCTAAAATTCTATTCACCTCCTTAACATCTTTTTTGTTTATTTTGTGGTTAGTTTAATCTAGTTCAGAGAGGGGAAGGTTGAGGTCCCCCACTAGTATAGTTTTGCTTTCTATTTCTTCCTGTAACTCCCTGAACTTCTCCTCTAAGAAATTGGATGTTATACCACTTGGGGCATATATGTTTAGTAATGGTAATACTTCATTGTCTATGGTGCCTTTTAGCAGGATATCATTTCCCTCCTTATCTCTTTTAATTGGGTCTATTTATACTTTTGCTTTTTTTCTGAGATCAGGATTGATATCCCAACTTTTTTTACTGCAGCTGCAGCATAATATATTTTACCCCAGCCTTTTACCTTTACCCTGTGTGTGTCCCTCTGTTTAAATGTGTTTCTTGTAACAAACATATTGTAGGATTATGGTTTTTAATCTATTCTGCTATCATTTTACATTTTATGGGAGAGTTCATCCCATTCACATTCACAGTGATGATTACTATCTGTTTCTTTCTCTCCATCCTACTACTCCCCATTTATGCTTTTGTTTCTCCTGTCTTCCTTTCCCTTCTCACTAGTGTTTTGCTTTTGACCACCACCTCCCTCAGTCCACCCTCCCTTTTATTAGCCTCCTCCCTTTTCTTCCCCTTTACCCTTACTACTTTTTCCCTCCATTCTATTAAGCCCTCCCTTTTCTTTTCTGTTTCATGTCCTACTTCCTTACTTAATGAACAGACCAGAGCTGAATAGAAAATTTGACTTTCAAATACAAGATTTAAGTAAAGCATGAAAATGTAAACAGGAAAGGAAATCTTACAGGATTCATTAAAGTTGAACTGTTTACATTCCTACAAGGAAAGATGATATTTGTAACTCATGAGGCCTTTCTCAGTATTAGGGTAGTAGGAGGGAATATATATAGACAGAGGACAGAGGGTGAATTGTCTATGAAAGGATGACATCTAAAAAATAAAATTGTAAGTTGGATTTCTATACCTAACTGATTATGTTATTCCCTCTTTGAACCAAATTTAATGAGATTAAGGTTCAAACAATGCTCATCTCCCTCCCTTCTTCCCCTCTACTGTGATAGAGTTTTGTGCCTTTCATGTAAGGTAATTTACCCTTGTCTGCCTCTTCCTTTCCTTTTCTCACAGTACAATCCCTTAATTAGATCCACTTAATCCACTTACTTAGATCAACTTAAAAAGCCCACTTAATTAGATTTTTCATCATTACATCAAAGTCAACCTATACCCACCCCATCTGTCTATGTATACCCCTTTTAAATAGGGTAATAACAATACAGATCTCAATACTTGCAACAGAGTTACAAGTCATCCTCCCTTGTAGGGATATAAACAGTTTGCCCTTATTGACAATATTTTTTTTTTCTGTCCTGTTTACCTTTTTTATGCCTCTCTTGAGTCTTGTATTTGAAGAACAAATTTTCTGTTGAGCTCTGATCTTTTTATCAGGAAGGTTTGAAAGTCCCTTATTTCATTGAATGTCCATCTCCTCCCCTGAAAGATTATGCTCATTTTCACTGGGTAGTTGATCATTGGTTGTAATCCAAGCTCTTTTGCCTTACAGAATATTGTATTCCACACCCTGTTGTCTTAACATGTAGAAGCAGCAAGGTCCTATGTCATCCTAACTGTGGTTCCATGATAGTTAAATTGTTTCTTTCTGGCTGCTTGCAGTATTTTCTCTTTGACCTGGTAATTTTGGAATTTGACTACTATATTCCTTGGCATTTTCAACTTGAGATCTCTTTCAGGAAGTGATTGGTGGATTCATTAGATGACTAATTTACCCTCTGGTGCTAGCACCTCAGGGAAGTTTTCCTTGATTATTTCCTGAAAGATGCTGTCAAGGCTCTTTTTTTCATCATTGTTTCAGGTAGATCAATGATTTTTAAATTGTCTATCCTGGATCTATTTTCTAGGTTATTTGTTTTAGCAGTGAAGTATTTTACATTTTCATCTATTTTTTTTCATTCTTTTGTTTCTGTTTAACTGATTCTCACTCTCTGATAGAGTCATTAGCTTCTACTTGCCCAATTCTAATTTTAATGACTTGTTTTCTTCTATTAGATTTTGTACCTCCTTTTCCATTTGACCCAATTTACTTTTTAAGGAGTTCTCCTCCTCAGTGAGTTTTTGTACCTCCTTTTCCATTTGGCCAATTGTACTTTTAGGGTCTTATACTCTTCAGTGTACTTTTTTCCATTCGGCCAATTGTATTTTTTAAGGACTTGTTTTCTTTTTTTCTCCCCAATGTATTTATTTATTTTTAGCTTTCAACATTCGCTTCCAGAAGATTTTGAGTTCCAAATTTTCTCCCATCTCTCCACTCCCCTCACCCCATGACAACTGCATTCTGATTCCCCATTCACCCAATCTATTCTCCCTTCTCTTCCCACCACCCTCCCTTATCCCCTTCTTCTTCTATTTTTCTGTAGGGTATGATAGATTTCTTTGCCAATGTATCTTATTTCTCACTTGCATGCAGAAACAATCTCTAACATTAGTTTCTAAAACTTGAAGTTCCAAAATCTCTCCCTCCCCACACACCCTCATTGAGAAGGCAAGCAATTTGACATAGGCCATACATAAGTAGTCATGAAAAACACTTTACATAATATTCATGTTGTGAAAGACTAAATATATTTCCCTCTATCCTATCCTGATCCCCATTTATCTGTTCTCTCTTTTGTCCCTGTCCCTCCTCAAAAGTGCTTGCTTCTGTTTACCCCCCAATATGCTCTCCCTTTTATCACCCCTCACTTGCCTTCCACCCTACTTTCCTGTAGGGTAAGATAGATTTCCATACCCTATTGGTTGTGTATGTTATTCCCCCTTTAAGTCAAATATGACGACAGTACAGTTCACTCATTTCTTCTGACCTCCCCCCCTTCCCCTCCCCTGTAGAAGTTTTTTCTTGCCTCTTTTATGTGAGATAATTTACCACATTCTACCTCTCCCTTTCTCCTTCTCCCAATATGTTCCGCTCTCACCCCTTCATTTTATTTTTTAGATGTCATCCTTTCATAGTCAGCTCACCCTCTGTCCTCTGTCTATATATATTCCCTCCTACTACCCTAATACTAAGAAAGGCCTCATGAGTTACAAATATCATCTTTCCTTGCAGGAATATAAACAGTTCAACTTTAATGAGTCCTGTAAGATTTCCTTTCCTGTTTACATTTTCATGCTTTACTTAAATCTTGTATTTAAAAGTCAAATTTTCTATTCAGCTCTGGTCTTTTCATCAAGAATTCTTGGAAGTTCTCTATTTCATTGAATGTCCATCTTTCCCCTGAAGGAGGATACTCAGTTATGCTGGTAGATGAGTGTTGGGTTTTTTTTATTTTTAACGTGTGCTTTTAAAACTTTGGGTTACAGATTTTCTCCCTCCCTCCCTCCCCACCCACTCTCATTGAAAAGGCAAGTATCTTGATACAGGTTATAGATGTGTAGTCATGCAAAATACTTCCTTAGTAGTCATGTTGTGAAAAACTAAGTATATTTCCCTTCATCCTATCCTACTCCCCATTTATTCTATTCCCTCTTTTGACCCTGTCCCTCCTCAGAAGTGTTTGCTTCTGATTATCCCCTCCCCCAATCTGCCCTTCCCCCATCAACCCTCTGCTCTCTTGTCCCCTCCCCCCTTATTTTCCCATAGGGCAATATAAATTTCCATACCCAATTGTGTATGTCATTCCCTCCATAAACCAAATTCTATGAGAATAAGATTCACTCATTCCCTCTCACCTTCTCCCATTTCCCCTCCACTGTAAAAGCCTTTTCTTGTTGTTTCATGTGAGATAATTTATCCCATTCTACTTCTCCCTTTCTCCTTCTCCCAGTATAATCCTCTCTCACTCCTTAATTTTATTTTCCAGATATCACCCCCTCAACTTCAACTCACCCTGTGCCCTCTATCTATCTATCTATCTATCTATCTATCTATCTATCTATCTATCTATCTATCTATCTATCTAACTATATATACATATACTTTTTTCTCTCCCACTACCCTAATACTGTCAAAGGACTCATGAGTTACAAATATCATCTTTCCATGCAGGAATGTGAACATTTCAACCTTTTAATTAAAAATATCCACTTAAACTATATTATTTTATTATATATATATATATAATATATATTTTAAGTAAATAGGTGTTGTGGCTTATGTGAAAAAGCAAAGACAGTGACAATAGTTAAGATTTGTGAGAATTTTTAGTAACTGTAGGCTCATAGTAGGGTGATTTGAATCTGCATTGGTATGTTTAGCAGAACTGATATACAATTTGGAATGCCTCAAATATATATTATGACTGCCAGTAACATTTCCTTGACCCTAGATGATATTTTAAAAAATCAAGATCTAAAATGGCTCCAAGAGACTGGAATTATCATTTCAATTTAAACCAATGATACTCAACAGGTGACAGAATTAAAAACTAATACAAAACAAAAATGTTCCTTTCTCTATGTGTTATTGGGCTAGAAACATTAATAATAGGAATAATCCAAGAAGAAATAAAAAGAATAAAGACAGGCAAAGAGAAGACAAAACCATCACTATTTCCTGATTATATGATGTTTTACTTAGAAAATCCTACAGAATAAGCAATGAAACTGAGACAATCAAAAGACAAGTAACATGGCAGAATACACCATAAACCCATATGAATCAATGTAATCTCTATACAGCTATAACAATATCCAGGAGGAAATAAATATCTGGCAGCCAAATGTCCAAAGCACCCTCAAGATCTATAGTGATACAGTTAAAAAGTGTTTATTAAAGAAATTCTTTTTGTTGCTGTTCAGTTGTCTTTCAGTCCTATCCAACACTTTGTGACCACACTTGGGGTTTTCTTGGCAGAGATACTATAATGGTTTGATATTTCCTTCCCCAGCTCATTTTACAGATGAGGAAACTGAGGCAAAGTTAAGTGACTTGCTCAGGGCCAAACAGCTAGGAAGTATTTGAGATTTGAACCTAAGTGTCTGAGGCCAGATTTGAACTCAGGAAGATGAGTCATTCTGACTGTAGGTCTGGCACTCTAACATGCCACCAAGCTGCCCTTAAACAAGTTAAGAAAACTCAAAAAACTGGAGGGATATTCAGTATTCATGGCTAAGCCATGCCTATATAATAAAAATGAAAATACTCTCTCAGTTTAGAGAGTTTGTGGTCTAACAATCAAATTGCCAAAGAAACTTTTTATAGATCTAAATAAAATACTAATGAAATTTATTTGAAGGGACAAAAATAGATTGAATATCAGTGGAAAAAAATTGAACAAAGAAAGAATGAAAGAGATACAGTACTTCCAGGTCCCAAATTATAATGTAAAGAAGTAGTCACTAAGCTATTGAGTACTTTTATCTTTTTTTTTGGCTAGGCAATGGGGTTAAGTGACTTGCCCAGGGTCACACAGCTAGTAAGTATCAAGCATCTGAGGCCAGATTTGAACTCAGGTCCTCCTGACTCCAGGGCCGGTGCTCTATTCACTGTACCACCTAGCTGCCCCCATTGGGTACCTTTTACATCAGTGGAACAACAACAGTAAACACTTGGTTATACAGAACTGACATGGAATAAATGGGTTAAAATTAGTCCTCTGCCTCGAATAAAGTTTCCACATGTGCCCTGTGTCATCAGAACCTTAAAATGACTCCTGATCATTATTATGAGGATCAGCTTTCAAATAGCACTATTAATCTTGGCAGCACGGGATATATTTCTTTACCTTCTATACCTCACATAGTATAGTACTTTTTTCAGAGTATTTTGCTAATTTCTAAATTAGAGAAATAAAAAAGAAACAAAACTATAGAATAATATCCTTGATGAATATAAGTACAAAAGTTTAAAATAAAATATTAGTAAATAGTCTATAGCATAAAATAAAAAGATTGTGCACTATGACAAGATTTCAATTAGACCAAGAATTCAGGTTTGGTTTTATTATGAAGAAAACTATGAAAATAATAGGTCATATTAGTAACAAGAAAATAAAAAATCATAAGGCTGTATCAATAGATGCAAAAAATCTTTTGAAAAAAAAACCCTCTATGTCTGTATTTTAAAAAATCACTAAAAAGCATAGGAAATAATGAACATTTTTAAAAATATAAGTAGTGGCTCTTTAAAACCAAAATCTAGCATTATATGTACTGAGGAGACACTAGAGGCCTTTTGAATATGATAAGAGGTAAATCAAGGATATCCATTAATTCAATCATTTTTGATATAGTTCTAGAAATGTTGACTATAACAAGTATAGAAGAAAATAAATTGAGGGAATAGAAATAGCCAAAAAAGGAAACAAAATGATTCCTCTTTGCATGTGATATGATGGTTTAAACAGAGAATCTTTGACCGTCAACTAAAAAAAAATAATGAAATAAGTTATACCTTCAGTGAAGTTGCAGGATATAAAAGAAATTTATAAAAACCTTTACCATATATGTATCTCACCAACAAAACCCAGCAGTGAAAGATAAATCTTATGAAAAATAATGACAGGTTTTTTTATAAAAATAAAGACAAATGTAAATAATTGGGAAAAGATTAACTGGTCATCAGAAGGCTGAACAAATTTAAGGAAAATGAAAGTACTACCTAAATGTATTTATACTTAAAGTGGTCTTCCAATAAACAAAGGAAGAGTTACCTCATAAATCTCAAAAAAAATAAGATTCATATGGAAGAATTAAATCACAAAAATCTCAAGGAAAATTTTAAAAATAGAAGAGACTATAATAATAATAAATCTAAAACTAAATTACAAATCAGTAACAATCAGGCAAATTTGATCTGAGGAGAAACAAAAAGAGGCTAAGTAGTGGAATACTTTTGGTAAGCAATTTAAAGAATAAAATGAACATGGCATAGTGTTCAATAAATCAAAATTCCCCAAATACTGTGAAAGGACTCATTATACAATTAAAAACTGATAGTTAAATTGAAAAATAGTAAGGTAGAAATTGGGTATAGACCAACATCTCCCACCATGTATTAAGATAAGTTTCAGACATGACTTAGACAAAAAAAATAACATGATAAACAAATTAGAGAATTGAGGAGGCTATGGATAAGGGAAGAGTTGACTTGTTATACCAAACGAGGGATGAAAATCACAGAAAATAAAATAGACTGTTTTCATTAATTGTAATTAAAAGCTTTTGCATAAATTAAAGCAACATACTTAAAATTAGAAGAGAAACAATTAGCAGCTAAAGAATTTTTATAGCAAGTGTCTCTGAGAAAGTTTATTTCTAAAATATATTAGGAACTGATGAGAATTTAATATGTGTTTTTAAAACTTTGGGTTTCAAATTTTCTCCCTTCTTCCCTCCCCACCCACCCTCATTGAAAAGGCAAGCAACTCGATACAGGTTATACTAGTGTAGTCATGCAAAACACTTCCATAGTAGTAATCATGTTGTGAAAAACTATTTCCCTTCATCCTATCCTGCCCCGCATTTATTCTATTCTCTCTTTTGACTCTGTCCCTCCTCAGAAGTGGTTGCTTCTGATTGCTCCCTCCCCGAATCTGCCCTCCCCTTTATCATCTCCCTGCCTTCTTGTCCCCTTCCCCCCTTATTTTCCTGTAAGGTAAGACAGATTTCCATACCCAATTGAATATGTTTTTATTCCCTCCTTAA
>NW_020939819.1:0-1049 GCF_900497805.2 Vombatus ursinus | reverse complement strand
ATGAAAATTCTACCTAAGCTAATTTACTTATTCAGTGCTCTATCAATCAAAATACCAAAAATATTTTATAGACTTAGAAAAAATAATAACAAGATTCATTTGGAAAACAAAAGGTCCAGAATATCAAGGGAACTAATGAAAAGAAATACAGGGGAAGCTGGCCTAGTCATTCCAGATCTTAAAATGTATTATAAAGGAGCAATCATCAAAACTGTTTGGTACTGGCTAAGAGATAGAGTGGTGGATTAGTGGAATAGGTTAAGTATGCAAGACACAGTAGTCAATGACTATAGTAATCTATTATTTGATAAACCCAAAGACCCCAGCTTCTGGGATAAGAACCCACTCTTTGACAAAAAAATGCTGGGAAAACTGGAAAAGAGTACAGCAGAAACTAGGCATAGACCAAAATCTTACACCATATACCTAAATAAAATCAAAATGGGTTCATGATTTAGATATAAAGGCTCATACTATAAGCAAACTGGGAGAGCAAGGGATAGTTTACCTATCAGATCTATGGAGAAAAAAGAATTCACGACCAAACAAGAGATAGAGAACATTATGAAAAGCAAAATAGATAATTTTGATTTCATGAAATTGAAAAGTTTTTGCACAAACAAAGCCAATGCAACTAAGGTTATAAGGAAGGCAGAAAACTGGGAAAGAATTTTTACAGCCAGTCTCTCTGATAAGGGCCTCATTTCTAAAATATATAGAGAATTAAGTCAAATTTATAAGAATACAAGGCATTCCCCAATTGATAAGTGGTCAAAGGATATGAACAGACAGTTCTTAGATGAAAAAATTAAAGCTATCTATAGTCATATGAAAAAATGCTCTAAATCACTATTGATTAGAGAAATGAGAATCAAAACAACTCTGAGGTACCACATCACACCTATCAGATTGGCCAACATGACAAAACAGGGAAATGATAAATGTTGGAGAAGATATGGGAAAACTGGAACACTAATGAATTGTTGGTGGAGTTGTAAAATTGTCCAACCATTTTGTAGAGCAATTTGGAACTATGCCCAAAGCGCTAT
>NW_020939818.1:0-1971 GCF_900497805.2 Vombatus ursinus | reverse complement strand
AATAGCCTAACCCAAATGGCAAAAGAGGTCCAAAGAGCCAATGAGGAAAAGAATGCCCTAAAAAGCAAAAATTGGTCAAATGGAAAAGGAAGTCTCTGAAGAAAATACTTCCTTAAAAATTAGAATAGAGCAATTGGAAGGTAGAGACTTTATGAGAAATCAAGACACTGTAAAACAAATCCAAAAGAATGAAAAATTAGAAAACAATATGAAATATCTCATTGGAAAAACAACTGACCTGGAAAATAGTTCCAAGAGAGAGAATTTAAAAATTATTGGACTATCCATGATCAAAAAAAGAGCCTAGACATCATCTTTCAAGAAATGATCAAAGAAAACTGTCTTGATATTCTAGAACCAAAGGGCAAAATAGAAATTGAAAGAATCCACCGATCTCCTCCTGAAAGAGATCCCCAAAGGAAAACTCCTAGGAATATTGTAGCCAAATTCCAGAGTTCCCAGGTCAAGGAGAAAATATTACAAGCAGCCAGAGAGAAACAATTCAAGTATTGTGGAAACACAATCAGGATAACACAAGATTTAGCAGCTTCTACATTAAGGGACTTCAGGGCATGGGATATGATATTCTGGAGGGCAAAGGAGATAGGATTACAACCAAGAATCACCTACCCAGCAAAACTGAGTATAATCTTTCAGGGGAAAACATGGTCATTCAGTGACAGAGGATTTTCAAGCATTCTTGATGAAAAGACCAGAGCTGAATAGAAAAATTGACTTTCCAATACAAGACTCAAGTGGAAAACGAAGAGGTAAACAGGAAGGAGAAATCATAAGAGACTTATTAAGGTTGAACTGTTTACATTCCTGCATGGAAAGATGATATTTGTAACTCATGAGACCTTTGTCAGTATTAGGGTAGTTGGAGGGAAAAATTATATGTATGTATGTATGTATATATATATATGTAGATAGGTATAGATGGAAAGATATAGCTACAGATATAGATAGATAGAGGACACAGGGTGAGTTGAAGATGAAGGGGTCACATCTGAAAAATAAAATTAAGGGGTGAGAGAGGATTATACTAGGAGAAGGAGAAAGAGAGAATGAGGTGAATTCTTAAACACACACAAAAAAAAACAGGAAAGAAAAGGCTCTTACAGAGGAGGGGAAATGGGGGAAGGTGAGAGGGAATGACTCCTCTGTAACTGAAATTGTGCAATTTGTCCTCCAGACCATCTAGATGACCACATGTTTCCATGAAATACTTTACAAATTCCAGAGAGCAGAAGAAAATTTTGGCAGTTTCCATTTTTGGGTAGCAGCACTACATAAGGATCGCCTCAATCCAGTTAGTTAGCCAGTAACATTCTGGATCTGTATTTTCCACTGTGAATACAACATTTCTTTGGGAATGAAAGAACCCTTAGGAACTGCTTTTACTTCCATAGGAAGGGGGCCATTACAATTCTCAAGAATATAACTCCATTCCTTTTCATTAAAGACATCATGTTGAAAATGCTCTCTGTAGATGTCTTTGGCTTCCTGGATTTTTTCTTTGATCACTACTTTCCCTTTTAATTTGAAGACCTTTCTTACACTCCAGATCACTTTCTTGCCAGGCCCTTAATGCAAAAGGATTTGAAGTAGGAAAGGACTTCAGAGAAACTACGTGCTTTACTATGCCTCCATTTTACTAATGGTGAAACTGAGTGCCAGCGATGAACCAGCAGGAAATGACAAGGCACAGACACCCTAAGGAAACTGAAGAGAAAACACAAAGAGCTTCGTTAAGGCCATGTTTGATTTTCTGATTGATGGACAAAAGGCGAAGAAATTGTTCTTCAGAGTCAGTGCTTCCTCACACCCGTCCCCCAAAGTTAAAGTGCCTCCTGAGGTGTGAATCTTAAGGTGGTACACAAGGCTCCGCCCTTCCCCCTCCCCCCCCCAGGATAAAAGGGGCAGGGATGAGTGGAACTCACTCAGATTCGGGAGCCCAGCAGACAGCCG
>NW_020939817.1:0-1222 GCF_900497805.2 Vombatus ursinus | reverse complement strand
AAAAAAAAAACATTGCTATGTACATAGTAGACCATAAGAGAGGATT
This sequence comes from Vombatus ursinus, assembly GCF_900497805.2. Lineage (NCBI taxonomy): Eukaryota > Metazoa > Chordata > Mammalia > Diprotodontia > Vombatidae > Vombatus > Vombatus ursinus. The sequence continues at coordinate 1,176 of NW_020939817.1, read as the reverse complement.
CATTATAAAACAATAAATTTCCATTTCAAGAAAACCTATGTAATATATACTACACATTTTTTAAAGCTGCCCAGCTTTTCTTTGCTTCCTTGTTGATTTTCTTTTGTTCTCTGCTGCACATTTTAAACTTTTATTTCTGCCTTCCCTTCCCCCAACACTGTAAGAATGCTACAATTAAACATATATATACACACATATATATATATAAACATATACATATATCTTCATACCCATTTCTGTAAGATCATATTACATTCATTTCCTCCTATCCTCTGTTTCTCTGAAGGGGAATAGCGTCTTCCTTCATAAGTCCAAGTCTTTCAAAGTTTTTCTAAATCAACCAACTCATTTCCTACACCTCAGCAGTATTCCAACCCAATCATATCCAATCTGAGAGATTGTCTATGAAAGTTCCCCTCTCCCCAAATTATCTTTTTTCCTTCTATTCTTGGTTACATGGGTTTTATTTGTACAAGAAAGTTTTAATATAAAATAATTGAAATCATCCTTTTTTATACTTCAACAATGCTCTCACTTTATAATATAGTTTAAGGTCTCATACTGCTAAATCTACTTTCTTTACATCTTTTTTTTTTACATCTTTTTTACATGTTTTTTTTTTAAAGTTCCTGACCTTCTATTCTTCTAAATGAACTTTGTTATTATTTCTTCTAGATCAATAAAAAATTTTTTTAGTAATTTCATTGGGATGACATTTAATAAATAATTTAAGTGAAATTGTCATTTAAATTATATTGGCTTTGCCTACCCATGAAAAATAAGTATTACTTCAATTACTTAGATCTGATTTTATTTGCATAAAAATGTTTTATGTTTATGTTCATATAAGTACTATGTCTGTTTTGGCAGGTACACACTCAGGTATTCTATATTGTCTAGGTATTCTGAATGATCTAAAACTATTTAATAACATTTTGACATATAGTGTAGTTTCTCTATTTTTCATTTTTGATTAAATCTATTTTAGCTTTAACTTTGTCTGAGATCATGATTACTATTCCTGATTTTTTTACATACTAAATTCTGCCACTGCCCTTTATTTTATCTTTGTGTGTATCTCTCATTTTTATATTTCCCAAAAGCATATTGAATTCGAAATTTTAATCTGCTACCCATTTCTGTTTTATGGGTAAATTCATCCCATTCACATTCTAA